>NC_135716.1:113971639-114293723 GCF_964656455.1 Halichoerus grypus | reverse complement strand
TTTAGACAAAGGAGATCAAGCACAGAATTGCAAAGGGCCTTGTGGTAGAGCCCAGAAAGACCACGTAGGTCCATGTGAGGCCCAGGACTGCCATTCATGGCTGAGATGTGCAAAGGCCAAGTTGAGTCCTCACTGTGCTCAGGTGGGGTTCATCCACCTGGTCATGACCAGTCCTCATCACATAACTACAGAATGGTCTTACAAACCCTCACCAACTGGAGGATAGGAAGAACAAATGCAGAAGGGGATAGAGAATCCCATCTTTCCCCAATCATGTGTGATTCTGATTTTTTCCCCAAAGGTTTATTATCTAGGTATGAGGCTCCTAGACCCTTGGTTTTCCACTTAAAACCCTTTCATCCATTTCCCTGATCACAGAGGTGGTAAAAAAAAGTAGGGCAGGAACACTCAAGAAGAGCTTCCTTGTCAACATCTAGTGGGAAAAAGGGTGAAGTATTATCATGGTGAAAGTAAACTTGATGTGTTGTCTGGGTTTCATTTTTTTTTTCCATACAGTTCCTCTTGCTTAATGCCAGTAAAGTACTGAAGATCTGCCTCCTTTGTATTAAATGTTTGAATAATAAAAACAAGACCATTTGCTTACTGCTTTCTGAACTATTGTAAATCTTCAAAGCCTACCTGTTCTCATAGTCTAGCAGGCCCAGAAGTCTGAATATCCACTGGGGTAGAACCATCTCTTCTGACCTCTAAAGCATTCTAGTCCCTTTTTCCTTTAAAGTGCCTTCTTCTCTTTTATCTGCCCTTAGGCTCCAGGCACTTTCCCTCGGCAGATCTCTGCTCTCCTCTCTCTCCTAAATAACGGCATTCCTTTGGATCCAATGCTACCTGATAGCTGTCTTGTCTGATAAACTAATATGTGGCTCTCTGTGGTTTGCATTCTGGTTTCTCAGCACAGAAGTGATTGGCTGTAAGTTCAAAGGCTTTTTCTTCCAGTGAACTTGGATCTGTACATCCTTCTACCTTGGGGAGCCTCATAGCATAGCCAGATTATGAAGTGGCTCCCCCTGCATTAGTCTGTTGACATTATCCCATCATTTGACAACTATTCATTAAGCATTTACTATGTGCTGGACACTGTGCTGCATGTGAGGGAATCAAAACAAATAAGCCATTGTCTTTTTCTTTAAGGGTTTGTAGGTAACTAGAAAGGGACAGAGTCAAAGTCAGCTCCATAGTTAATTTTCTGAGACTTTCACCAAAAGCAAGCAGTGCATGTCCAAAATCTGCTACGAGGTGTGATCATTTTCCTCTTGATCCATGGCTGAGAAATGCATTCTTGTCGGTCAGGGCATTTTTGAAATGGTTGACCGTGTCTCCAGTACACACACATACGTACACTTTTGTTAATCATTTTGCCCTGCTTAATCCGTGGGCAGCATGGAATGGCAGAGTTTTGGAAAGCATGCCCCAAATCCTGGGCTGAACTCAGAATGACCCCTTGCTTCCTTTTTCCCATTGGCTCTTTCCAACCCCAACTTGGCTTTGGAAAGTTCAGTCCACACTTGGCAGAAACTAAGGTGCTGACTAATTGTTGACCTAAGCTTTTTTTCAAAGCTTAAGTTGAATCATATTGAGTGAAATTCAACCAAAACAACCATCATATTCCTTACAGTTGAACTACTATAGTAGTGAAGCGATATTTCTCCCAAATTAACTAATTTGACTAGAAGGAGCGTCTCCTGTGACTGGTTACTTTTTAGAAAGGCTGACTAAAACCAAATTTTCCTTTGAGAATGCCAGATACCTTCCAGATGAAGTATTTTTATAGACAGCTGTAATTACCTAGGACAGATCCAAGGGTATGACTCCTGGAGTTCCCATGTCTTAGATGGCTTTGAGCCAGGAAGGCCAGGATGTGTTGGGGGGAGGGGGGCGCAGATCACACAGCCTTCCTGAAACTCTGTGTTCAGACCCCTCCTCACTCTCCTACAGGAGGCCCGGAGGAGGGGGGAGGGGAGAGGAGTGACAGCTTCCACACCATTCGCTGACAGACTCATAATCTCACAGCAGACCTCGCCTGTTGGCAGAAAGGCAGAGTGATTATACTGAGTTTATAGTCACTATGGGCAACCTGGTAACAGTACACTTTTTTAAATTAATGGCAAGTCTAGCCAGCTGAGTGTTTTATTTTTGCTGGCATCCTTTCCTTAGTTCTAAAACTGAGATTGTGCATAAATGGAATGTGAATTACAATTTTAGGGGTTTCAGAAGACATCACTGCCCACCTTGCTGAGCCACGTCTTTAGTCTGAGACAGGGATTTCTGTTTTAATGCAAATATCACTGGGAGAGACAGCCATTACACCTTATGGGTCCTTTACACCTTGATCTGGATGAATTTCGGATTACTTCCTGAGACACAACTGACCAGGGCAGGTGAGATCAAGAATATGAGGAGTGTGAGAATGAGCACCTGAATGGGAAATGGACACAGATCTATACAGAAGTACTCAAGGGATACGTGACTGCTGCAAAATTTTATGCCAGGCCAACTCTAGTTAGAGCAAAGTATCTTCTGTCTGATACCTCTCCATGGTCACATTTTCTCAGAATATTTATTCCTAGAGATAGAAACCTGGCTTTGCGAGATAGAGAGCTTGTTATACACGGTCATCTTTAAATAACTGTGCCTCCAGAGTAAAATAAATGTTTATATAACTGTAGATACACAACCCAGAAAGTGTACATTTAATATCTTGCTCCAGAATTAAGGCTTTGGACATATCGGAAAGAACTTGATAGTCCATAGGGTCCAGTATGTAGAAATGATCAGTGGCCCCAGAGTCTCCAAAGTTGGGAGTTCCTGTTTGCAATCATGTCTGTACATGAAAGGACTTCATACAGTGGTATTCAAATGCTATAATTTTATGATGATAGAAACATTCTCATAACACTGCACCTTTTGCTATAATTGTAAGTTAGGCAAAAAGCCTATTTATATTCCAAAGGTAATTCCCAGTCCCTATGCACAAAGGCACTATTTGTCCCTCAATAATTTGTAGTAAATGCTAGAAATAGTTCTCTAGTACCTATAAACATTAGTCTTCATGTCTCATCCAGTGCCAAGAATCAAAGATTACTACTTGTCATTTTCACTAAATTCCAATAAAAATTATAATAGAAAGTTTAGGGGACCTCGACAAATTTAGCATATGGAAGAGTAAAAGTTTGTGAGTGCCAAAAATTATTTCTTTATATATAGAAGAGAGGACTCTGCCTGTTAGAAATTAAGATGTATGATATATTTTTAAAACATATGGTACTCATATAGGGACTGGGACAGACAAATAGACCAATGGACCTGAATATTGAATTTAGAAATAGGTCCATGTGCATATGGAAACTTGCCTTGTGATGGATATGGTCCCACAAATAAGTGAGAAAGGATGTGTGGCTTGTGAGATGGCATTAAGAAAACTAGCCATTGGATGGGAAATAAATAAATTGGATCTCTACCTCATGTCATACACAAAGGTAGGCTTGGAAGCTTTAAGGAACTAAGAGTAGAAAGGAATGTGTAAAGATAATAGAAGAAAACATAGGGGAGCATCTTTGTTATCTTGGGGTGGGGAGGAAATTTTTAATAAGACCCCAAAATCATATGCTATAAGGAGGAAAATTATTGAGTTTCTTTCATCAAAAGAACGTATTAAAATACAAGTGATTGAGCAGGGGCGCCTGGGTCTCTTGATGCCTCAGTGCTAGGCTAGTTCCACTACATCCTTCAGCTGACACACCTAAGTGTCTGGAGTAATAGCAACATGGAAGTGGGAGTCAAATTAAATACAGACATTAAAAGTGTGTGACTTGTTTCCAAGAGAGCACAAGTTTAAACATCAGGCGCAGAGACAAAATAATCCCTGTGGTTTTGTTACAGAGAATAGCCCAAGATACAAAAAGAAATGTTTCTATGCTTAAAGTCCAAACTTGGCTATATGTGAAGTAGTGCAATTCAGGTTGGATTCAACAGCTCTAGCAATGCTATCAGCGCATATTTTTGGGTTCTTAATAAAAATCACTTTCACAAGGTGAGGACAGGTACAAATAATGCTATTATGGAGATTACTGTAATACTGTAAAAAGAAAAGAAAAAGACTGTTGGAGTTGAAATCAGAATTAGGTTCAACTTCCAACTCTGCCATTAGTTCTATGACCTGGGTAAATCAGTTCACCTCTCTGGGTCTCAGATTCCTTATCCATGCAAGGACCCACATAGTCCATTACAGCTCTTTCATGCTAGAATATTCAGTGCTCTCTCAGAAAACTGAACCAGGCTGGGGCCAGAGAGAGGAGCCCTAATGTTCACCTGGTGCTGTGCTCTGTGCTTCACCTCTGTCCTGCTGGTCCATACTCACAGCTCCACAGCATCATGTTATGATACACATTTCACAACAGAGGAGATAGAGACCCAGAAAGTTCAAGTAACATACTCAAATTCATGCACCAATGTTAGTTAGAACCAATTCTGTTTGACTTGAAATGTGGTGGTCTACCATACCATGCCATCTCCCATCTCCTCCCCAAAGGTAAATAATGAAACTAACACTCACACATTTTTCAGGATGTAGACATTTCCATACCCATTTGTTCATTCACTCCTATCTGCAACCCTGTGACAGAGCCAAGGCAAACGAGGAAACCAGCTCAGATAATTTTAAGAAACCTGTCCAAGGTCACAGAGCTGGGAAATGGCAGAGATGGTGGACCTTGGATTTGAGCCTCTCTTATACTTTGCTCCTTCACGATGCCCCAGCACCCTTCTCTGCCACCACTAAAGGGACCTTGAGTAAGTCATTTAACATCTCTGAACTTCAATTCCTACTACAGTAAGATCTCAATTATAATACCTGCCCCAAAAGCCATCCTGAGGATTACAGAAGTCTGAGAAAGTATTTTACAAGCTTGAAGAATATACAAACGACAGGAATGTTTCAGCTTCCCCTGAGCAGTGTTCATTTCTGTCATCTGTTTTAGCTTCTTTCTTGAAAGTTTAGACAGAACAATCATGACACATCAGGAACTAAATACCTCTATGAAATATAATTCTATAATGCCTAGGACAGGCTGCAGGCTCACCAAACATGTGTTTGCTAAGAGAAGAGCCATTAATCAGTAGCTGTCCAGAAAGACAATCCTAGCAAATGCTCAGATCATCAATAACAGCATCTAGGGTAATAGTCCATTAACTGGTATTGAAAAACACAATTTCATGTCACTGCATTTTCAGTGCCACGGAAGAATCCATTCGCCAAGAATGAAGTCCAGTATAACACTGAACCTGCTGTGGGATGTGAAAACCAAAACCAAATTAACAGATCACACAAAGTGGTTTTTCCTGCCATCTTGGTAAATGAAGATACTATGTGGTTAGCAGACACATCATTGACCACAAAGAAGGAGCTGTGTTGTCATGGTAAACCAGTCCTATCCACAAGTTCCTACCATATGAATGTACCCATCATGTAGACTCACTTGAGATATAGCTGGATCTTTTCATGAGATTGACTTGGTTCTTGTTAACCATTACATTTTCTTTCAGAGTAATTGTATTAATTTTTTTGTAAGTAAAGAGGCACCTTCTTTTGCTTGGTCTTAAGCAATGAATGTGTAGTCTGTGAAAGGAGAAGAAGGTGGGCCAGAGAAAAGAAAGGAGATAAAGAGGGTTCTTCACAATGATAAATGTTTATTTCATGAAAAAGTTATACTATTTCCACAATTTTATTAATAATAGAGCCTCAAAATCAATCCTCAAACAAATGTCAAATTGTTGAAATCACAGACTACATATATGACCAAAAAAAAATTAAGCTAGTAGTAAAAAATAAAAGGTAACTAGAAAAAAATTCATGTATTTTAAATAACCTGTAGGTCAAAAAGAAGTAACAGTGAGAATGAGAAATTATTTTGAACACTTCTTTGTAATGACAAATGATGTATACATTCTTAATTTGAGTGACAGTCTCTGGGTTATTTTTTGTTATCTAAAATGCAGGGCATATTTCTGTTCAGTTGGAAAAATACAGCATGGTACTTTCACATCAAATATAATTCCTTGCTTTGTGAAAACACATTCTGAGAATCAGGATTGAATCTTCATTTGCTTAATGTTAATAACATCCCATAATGATGTCTCAGGTTAGTTCTTGTTGGCTAGAAGCCAGGTGTTTATATGTTATATATATATGATTTTTTTTTTTTTTTTTTTTGAGAGAGAGGGAGAAAGCGCATGCGGGGGGAGGAGCAGAGGGAGAGGGAGCAGCAAAGAATCTCAAGCAGACTTCTTGCTGGGGTTGGGGTGCTTCGATCTCACAACCTGAGATCATGACCTGAGCCAAAGTCAAGAGTCGGTCACTTAACTGACTGAGCCACCCAGGCGCCCTAGGTTTATATTTTTAAATAACAGTGGAAGAAAATTAGATCCAATCACTGTATTCTAGTTTTATATCATGTGTGTCAATCCCTGAAGGGGAAGAAGGTCTCTTTAATGTGATTTTCTGTATGCCTAATGACATGAGTTTATGACTAAAGAAAATATGCTAGTCAAAATAATTTCTCAACCTGATATAATAAGGATCAGCTTGCTATAATGGGAATAATTTTAATTTAAAAAATCTTATAATGAACTAGCCAAAAGAACACTTTTAAAAATCCTTTCTTTAATGGAAGATTTACCTGTTGATGAGTTTCTTTGACTAGCATTGTAGTTCACTTTGATTATGAATTAATAACTTATATATTGAAAATAAACCACAGATCCACCATGACAAGTTGCTGGAGAATCACAGATGGCGCATTTTAAAAGGACATTACCAAAATATTTTAATTAGAAATTTTGAAATATGTGGAGTTATTTCAAATTAGTCCTGCTAATAGGAATCAGGAATAACTTCAATTCATATACATCCCCAGAGCTGCTGCTTCTATCAGTCCTTTTATTATTGTATAGATTCCAGAGGTGGAAGACATGTGCTTGAATCTTAGCTCTGCTGCATGGCACCTGTGTGCTTACGTTCTCTGAGCGTGTCTCCCCCTCTGTCATATGGGCGTAACGATGATACCTCAAGGGTTTATCTTTATCAAATCTGTAATGACTATGAAAATGTTTTACAAATTATACATGTTATTAGTATTAAATGTTAATAAGTAACAAAACATACCTGTTTGTTCAAATTCTATCAGTTATGAGCCTTAGAGACAAAGAACATACTCACATTTTAAGTTCTTCCCTGTTCTATTACAATACTGAAAAAGCAAAGAAAGGTATTGAAAACATTCGGCAAATGCAAGGCATGAGTTGACCTGGGTATAACTGAATCTGTGGAATACTGAGGAGCTCTAAAAATTGTCTCCAGATTATTTCTCAAGCTCACTCTACACGGAATATGCTAACAGCATTTAGTAAAAAAGTATATGAATATTCTATCACATGGAGGTGAGAGTGGTGTGTGTTATGGGGACTAGAAAGATAAGGCAAAATCTCTGTCTTTGAGAGCAAAGAGTAATGAATAGTCCTTAGTCATCCATCATCAGTTGGGATAATGTTTTACAAAATTATTCTGCCCCCCCCCGCATCTCTTTCTCTCTCCCTCCCTCCCTGGGTCTGCATGCCTTGCCATGTAGTTGTATACACTTAAATATATGCATGTGTATATGAATATATATGCACCATTGAGTATATGTTCATATATCATCTTAATAGCCTCTGGGATCATTTCTTACTCACAAAATTACTTATCCCAAAACAAGTTCTTACCTCAGTCTTTCCCACCTCAGTAAATGGCACCACCATTCACCTGGTTGTTCAAGCTATAGGGAGCCTTGAAAAATAAGAGTGAAAATAAACATTCTTTTATAAATGAACTTGAAATACCAGAACTATGCTATCAATAGATATTTCTGTTGATCCAGTTTGCAGATTAGGAAACTGAGAGTCATGGTTTTAATAGCTTGCCCAAGGCCATACAGGTAATGTGTGATAAAACCTGGAATTAAAACCTAGATCTGTCTTATTGTAGAAACCATTTTCTCTGTGTGTGTGTGTGTGTGTGTGTGTGTATGTTCATGAAAGTATGGGTAATTATTACAAAAAATGTAATAAGAAAAGCAAACTTAAACATTTAATCTGTAATGTAAAAAGTATAAAAAACCTTTCGTGCACATTGATAATAATCAGAGTCATAAAAGGACATATTTTAGGGAATGTGATGATTCCTTTTTGAGAACTCAGAGGTGCCTGGGTGGCTCAGTCAGTTAAGTGTCCAACTATTCATTTCAGCTCAGGTCATGATCTCGGGGTCGTGAGATCAAGCCCCACATTGGGCTCTGTGCTGGGCATGGAGCCTGCTTGGGATTCTCTCTCTCCCTCTCCCTCTGCCCCTCCACCCCTACTCACATGCTCTCTCTCTAAAAATACAGACATACATATATGCATACATATATACATGCATAAATGAAAATAAAAGAACTCATCAAGATATTTTAGTGGACCGTGTTGCTGTCTTGATATGGTAAATTGTTTCTAAAGATGGCCAACTTCCTCTTGTCTCTGGATACCCAGGCTACTCCATCCTGGAGAGATGGAGTCTATTTCTCTTCTCTTTGAATCGGGACTGTCCTTGTGACTTGTTTTGTTAAAAATTACATGGCAGAAGTGACTCTTTGACAGTTCAAGGCCTAGGCCTTAAAAAACATGGTAGTTCCTGTTTTTACTCTCTTGGAAGGTAGCAGCCATATAAAATAGCTCAACCACCATGTTAGAGAGCCATTTGGATGGATAGGTGGGTGCATGGAAGAATGGGTAGATGAATAGATAGATAGACAGATGATAGACTGATAGACCAATAAGTAGATATATAGACACCATGTATATAGAGAGAAGCCCTGAGTAATTAGAGATTTTGAAGGAAAAGACAGAAGCCCAGCCAGTCTCCAGCTGATCCAGCCCCGCCAGGTGAGGCGCCAGACTTGCAAGTGAAGCTTGTAAATGTTCCATCTTTAACTGAACCACCCCAACCAACACCATATGAACAAAGACAAGCCATCCCCACTGAGCCCTACCCCAAACGCAGAATCATGAGAAAATGAATAGTTGTTACTGCCTGTTGTTTTAGTTACCTATTGCTGTGTAACAAACCACCCCAAATTATAAGCAATATGTAACTGAAACACCTAGAAAATTGGTCCATATTATATTTCACATTGAGCAACAGAACCAAAAGTTATGAATGTAAAATGGCTTGCTCAGTTTTTTAATCAAGCTGAAACTAAATAACAAGTTCTTATTACTTGCAGCTTAGTGGAGACTGTGAATCTTTTGTTAATATAATGCCTGACATGACTTATTTTTGATGTTCAAATTTGGAAATAGCAGGGCTCTGGGCAAATATCCCATTTACCTCTCAAGGGAAATATAACAGATTTTGAAAGGTTAAGACAAAAAACCTGAGTCTTTTGAGAGATGTGATTAAGAAACTGGGATATCCAAATAAATTATAAATAGAAAATATTCCTCCCAAAGTCTTTTTCAGTTTATTTAGTTTAAAACAGCATAAATTAAATTCAGTGAAGCTGCAGAGTTTGAAAAGGAGAATAAAAGAAGTTTAAAAAATGTCAGAAATCATTTTACAATAGCTGGAGAGAAAGTCAAGTGAATTTTTTTTTTTTTCTTAATTCCTGCCAACGCTGGGAAAGACATAGATGAATGAGCTCCAGAGCCAACCTCCATCCTCAAACTAGGCACTAGTGAGGTGCCTGAGTGGCTCAGGCCGTTAAGCGTCTGCCTTCGTCTTGGGTCATGGTCCCAGGGTCCTGGGATCCAGCCCCACTTCAGGCTCCCTGCTCAGCAAGAAGCCTGCTTCTCCCTCTCCCACTCCCCCTGCTTGTGTTCCTTCTCTCGCTGTGTCTCTCTCTCTGTCAAATAAATAAATAAAATCTTTAAAAGGAAAAAAAAAAAGCACAAAAACTAGGCACTAGTTTCAGTCCCTCCTCCATTGAAGTTCAACAAGAACTACTTAAAAGGAGCAATATTTTCTTAGGTTGGATTTCAGATCCCAGTCTGTCTTCATTGGTCATCTCATGAAATTGGAAATGGCCAGAACACAGACAAAACCAAAGGCTAGAAGGTTTCTGGATATTAGGAAATACTGTAAATGACTAAAAAGTGGACTCAGATAACTTCTATGGACATTCTGTAGGTAAACGCAATCTGTCTGGCTCATGTGTCACTATGTTTATCACCAAACTGGATGGTTGACTGAGGTGCTTGAGGGCCCAGTCCTCTCTCAGTAAGTCACATGCATCCCCATCAATGCTGCAAGCCCAACCCAGGAGGGCAGGATTCCTAACCAAGAACACATGAGTAGCTGCCCTTCTCTGTTGAATGTCCCCAAAGAGATCTCTCTATTGGTAACAAGCTATTCAGGAAACCTTTCTAAGTTATATTAAGTGACAAGGAAGTTTACATGCCAGAAATCTCTAGCTTTTTGACCCTTCCAAATCTAGTTACACAGTAATCTAACAAACCTAAACTACATCATGAATGTAAGAAATAATTAGTATATGCTCCAAGCTCTGAGCTACAGTACACATATTAAGAGTAAGAACTCTCTAATAAATAAATAAATCAAAGTAACTAATTCACAGATTATTTAAACTTCCATCTATAAAACTAATTGTTTAGATAAGACTCTCAATCACTGCAATCAGTGCAAGCAGTGTTTTTGCTGAGCCAACTACTCTGATACAAAACAGAGCAATAGTACATTATATTTTTCTTAAATTCTATTTTATTTCTAGTAGTTAAAATATCCAAATGATTCAAAATTCAAATGGGTATAGTGTTAAAAGTCAAATTCCTATCCTGTCTACCCAACCCCCTGCTCCCTGGCCTTGAATTTCTTGTATCGTCTTCTAAAGACATTTTATGCCTTTATAGGCATATGTTTTCCCTTCTCACATGTTTTAAAACTATAAATGGCCACTTTATATTTGTATATTGTTTTGCAATGCACATGAAGATAAATTATGTTTTTAAGCCTCAAAACTCCCTGAGGTAGGCATTCATTCTATACAAGTAAAGATACTGAGAAAACATTAAAACACTTACCCAAGGCAGAGATGGCACAGAACCTAGCTCTTCTGATTCCAGTCAATGTTCCCTTCACTGCACTCCAACATCCTTATTAATTCATTCATCCCTCCGTTTATTTAGTGTGTGTGTGTGTGTGTGTATATATATATATACACACATTTTTTTTTTTTAAGTAGGCTCCATACCCAACATGGGGCTTGAACTCATGACCCTGAGATCAAGAGTCACAAGCCCTACTGACTGAGCCAGCCAGGCGCCCCATTTAGCAAATATATATTAAGTTCCCATTATATGCAAAATATTATGTTAGATGTTTTGGAGTGTATATATTTTGGTGAGACTATTTCTTCTTCCTAAGAGCTTAAATTGTACAGTGAAAATAAAAGACTGTTACAGTGTAGTTTTACAGCTGTACAAATTAATATGAAAGTCCTAAAGAGGAAGCAACTATTTTGCTTTGAGATATCAAAAAAGGTTTCATAGTAGAAATGGCATCTGTGTCTAGCCTTGAACTACAAGTAGAATAGAAATAATGCAGAAATATCTGTACAAATAAAATGCATGTATTTACCAAGTGTTCTAAGCATGGCAGAGGCATTTAGTTAAGTAAATAAAGAATTTCCCATGGGAACAAAATGTGAAGCCTCCCAAAATTCATTAATTTGTTCACAGAGTCCTCTATGTGAACACAGTCTTCTTTTATTCAAAATCAGAATCGCATGTTTAGATATAAAGATGTGTTACTTTATGCAGAGTATAGCATATTTTGGACATTGAGTAAAAAAGTAAAGCACACTAGTCTTATCTTGCACTTCTTGCAATGACAAAGGAATCAGATCAATCCTCCCACATAGAACAACTAAAAGAAGTGGAAAAAATATGCAAACATATGTCTCAGGACATCAAAGCACTAAAAAGGTAAAGAAAAATTAGGTGGCCAGAGGGTTACACCAGGCAGTTGGGGCTGCTTTTCTCCTAGGGATATCTGCCAGCTCCAGCAGTGACAAGTGAGAGGCTGAGAAGCTGAGCCAGGATGTAAACAAATTCACATGGTTAGCAGGACAAAATTAGGGTTCAGGACCTGCCAAGGATTGAAGATCCTGATAGCCCATTAGCTTTTTATTGGACCCTACAATACAAATAAGGTATTATCTGGAAGGGGTAGGCCTTTCAGGGACTGATGTTCAGCTTTGAATACACCAATTACCAATTAGATATCTGGGTTTGCACACATAAATCCTCTCTGGAAGAATATGACATCATCTTAAACATCTAACAATTTCTGTAATTTTCTAACACAATTTTCAATGTCCAATACTCAATCAAAAGTAACAAGCCATGTGATGAGGCAAGTCAAAGAAACACCAAATAAGAAAAATAAGTCCACAGGCGATACAAATAATGAATGACCAAATATGTACTTTTTAAAAGTTATGGTTAACATGGTTAAAGAAATTTTTTAAAAGATTGAGTTTTCCAAGAACTAGAAACCTTTTTTTTTTTTTTAAGGATCTCGAAAGAAGAAGGAAATTCTGCCAGATAATACAACGTGGGTGAGCCCTGGGGTGCCTGGGTGTACTCGGTCGTTAAGCGTCTGCCTTCAGCTCAGGTCATGATCCCAGGGTCCTGGGATCGAGCCCCGTGTCGGGCTCCCTGCTCCGCGGGAAGCCTACTTCTCCCTCTCCCACTCCCCCTCTTTGTGTTCCCTCTCTCGCTGTGTCTCTCTGTCAAATAAATAAATAAAATCTTAAAAAAAAAAATACCACGTGGGTGAAACCTGAAGACATCATGCTAAATGAAATAAACCAGTCACAAAAAGACAAATATTGTGTGATTCCACTTACGTGAGGTAACTACAGGAGTCAAAACCGGAGACGGGAAGTGGAATGGTGGTTGCCCAGGGCCAGGGGAAGGCGAAATAAGGAGTCATTGTTTAATGGGTATGAGTTTCAGTTTGGGAACATGAAAAAGTTCTAGAAATGGGTGGTGGTGATGGTTAACACAACAGTGTGAATGTACTTCATGCCACTGAATTGTACGCATAAATAATTACTAAAATGGTAAATTGGATGTTATGTACATTTTGCCACAATAAAAAACTATTATCAGGGGAAAAAAGAATCACATGGAAATTGTAGAATTAAAAAAAATAAAATCACTGGAATTCAGAACTCAGTGGATAAATTAGGGGCAGATTAGAATACCTTATATTACTGCTGACGAGGGATTTGTGGGAATGACAATAGATCATAAGAAAAAAAGCCAGAATAAATCACAGAGAGACAAAAGATGAAAAATACAGTAAATTAGTAAATTATATAAGAGATAGAGGGGATACAATGACATTTAATGTATACTTGAGTTTCAGGGGGAAAAAAACATGAGAGAATGAGGCAGACGTAATATCTGCAGAGATAATGAATAAAAAATTCCCACTTGATACCAGTAAACTATACACTTAAAAGTGAGTGAGATGAGGGGTACCTGGATGACTTGGTTGAGCGACTGTCTCTTGGCGTCAGCTCAGGTCATGATTTCAGGGTCATGAGATCGAGCCCAACCTCATCTGCTTGAGATTCTTTCTCCCTCCCCGCCCCCACACACATTCTCTCTCTCTCTCTCTCAAATAAATAAAATCTTTAAAATAAAAAAAATAGGGCTCCTGGATGACTCAGATGGTTAAGCGTCTGCCTTTGGCTGGGGTCATGATCTCCAGGTCCTGGGATCGAGCCCCACGTCAGGCTCCCTGCTCAGTGGGGAGCCTGCTTCTCCCTCTCCCTCTGATTCTCCCCCTGCTTGTGCACTCTCTCCCTCTCTCTCTCAAATGAATAAATAAAATATTTAAAAATAAAATAAAATAAAAAATCTTTTAAAAAGTGAGATGGTAAATTTTATGTTATGTATATTTTACTGCAATTAAAAATGTAAAAATTTGAAATAGTATCTCTGAGTTTAAATTATATAAAAAATTAAAATCACTACAAAATAACATTTAAATAGGGAGAGAATATAAATGGAGTTCAAATGTTCTGTTCTTCTGATACATTCAAAAATATAAGAATAAAGAGTTGAAATTAAAATGATGGAAAAATGATATACCATAGAAACTCTAACCAAAATAAAGCTAGTATAGCTATATTAATATCAGAAATTAGGCTTTAAGAGTAAAAAATATTTCTATAGATAGAGAACCATTTAATGGTAGAGAAATTATAATAATTCTAAATCTGTACGCATCTAATAACACAGCTTCAAACAATATAAAACAAAAACAAATCAAACTTCAAAGAGAAATACATAAAGTGGGAAATTTTAGCTTGCCTCTCTCATTACTAGAACAATCAGAGAAAAATATTAGTAAGTCTAGAGAAGTTTTGAACAACACAATAATAATGACTTAATTGATATATGAAACCCTGCACCAAATAACTATAGTTATTCTTTTTTTTGAACACTTGCTGGGCCATAAAACACAGAGCATATTATCTCACCACAGTGGAATTAAGCTAGAAATCAATAGTGCAAAGATAAAGTGAAAATTTGGAAATTTAAAAATATACCTTATAAATAACCTGTAAGCCAATAAGGAAACTGAAATGAAAATTACAAAATATTTTGAACAGAATAATAATGAAAACAGTCAACACCAGAACTTTTAGGATATAACTAAAGCCAAACATTTTTGGCCTTAAAATGTGTATGTTAGAAGGAGAAAAAGGTAAAAAAAATCAGTGAGTTAAGCTCAATTACAAAACTTAGAAAGAGAATAGCAAATTAAATCCAAAGAAATTACAGGGGAAATAAATATAAGAGCAGCTAAGAAAACAGAAAAATAAACAAGTAGCAAAGAAGATAATGCCTAAAACTTGTTATTTAAAATGTATAAAAGTACTGATTAATCCCTGGCAAACCTGATTAAGAAAAAGAGAGAAAGTATAAAATAAATAATATTGGTCATTTACAAGGTAAAATCAGTATGGCTCAGAAAGACATTAGAAATATCAGAAGAGAGGGGCGCCTGGGTGGCTCAGTCGTTAAGCGTCTGCCTTCGGCTCAGGTCATGATCCCAGGGTCCTGGGATCGAGCCCCACATCGGGCTCCATGCTCAGCAGGAAGCCTGCTTCTCCCTCTCTCACTCCCACTGCTTGTGTTCCCTCTCTCACTGTGTCTGTCTCTGTCAAATAAATAAATAAAATCTTTAAAAAAAAAAAAAAAAAAAAGAAATATCAGAAGAGAATATTATGAAAAATAGTATTCAAATAAATTTGAAAATTTAGATGTAAATCACTTCATTTCTTCAGAAAACCATAACTTTCTAGAACTTACAAAAAATAGAAAATCTAAATGGTTCCGTAACAATTAAAGGAATTGAATAATTAAAATTCTTACCACAAAAAAATCTCCAGGCCTAAAGGATTGCAAAAAAAATTCTACCAAATACACTATAGGAAAATAAAAGTGTAAGTCTTTCTTATTGATGATCATTGATGCAAATATCCCAAACAAAATAAGAGCAAAATGAATACAGCAACATATAAAAGGAATAATGATTCACAACTAATTTGAGATTATTCAAAGAATGAAAAATTGGTTAGTATTTTTAAATCAATTGATATAATCCTCACATTAACAAAATAAAAAAGCCATATGATTATCTCAAAAATGCAGAAATTTCAATACTCATTCATAATTAATATAGCAAACTGTAAGAAGAGGATCTTCTTATTTTCCAAAAAGTACATATAAAACAACTTTAGAAAACACCATACCTAATGATTCAATGCCATTAGTGGATCTTGTAAGAATACAAATAATACAGTGCCAATAGGGGATCCTCCAATATAACCATTTCTATTCCACACACTTGGAGATTCTAGCCAGTAAAATAAATTAAGAAAAAGAAACAAAATAATTAGAAATCTATCATTATTTGCAAATGGCATAAAATATACATAAAATAAAAAATTATAAATCACATATACCAAGTCAGTATTACAAAGCTCAATTATATTTCTACTTATAATATATCATAGGTATATATGTCTGTGAAAACTAAAATTTAAAAAGACGTTACTTATATTGACGTAAATAAACATCAAATATCTAGGAATAAATTTAATTTGTTTTGATGTTCAAGATATCTACATGGAAAATCATAAAACAGAAGCCAAAGAAAATCATATATACTATATCAGGAATAGAAAGCCTCAAAATTGTAAAGATCAAAGTCTCAAAGTGATCTATGAAATAATTGCAATCTCAATAAAAATCACAGCAGATCTGTATATGTATGTTAATTTTCAAACAGATTCAAAGATTTACATCAGAACACAAAGGGCCAGGGTGCCTGGCTGGTTCACTCAGATGAGCATGCAACTCTTGATCTCAGGATCATGAGTTTGAGTCTCACGTTGGATGTAGAGATTACTAAAAATAAATAAATAGGGGCATCTGGGTGGCTCAATCAGTTAAGCGTCTGCCTTTGGCTCAGGTCATGAACCCAGGGTCCTGAAGTCAAGCCCCGCATCGGGCTCCCTGCTCAGCGGGGAGCCTACTTCTCCCTCTGCCTGTGCTCGCTGTCTCTCTCTCTCTCTCGGTCAAATAAATAAATAAAAAATAGACTTACTTATTTATAAATAAGTAAATAATAAATAAATAAATTAATTAATTAATTTAAAAAAAGAAAAAGAATACAAAGGGCCAAGAGTAGCCAAGACCCTTTGGAAGAACAGCCAGGAGGACCTGCTTTATCAGATATCAAGATTTATTATTATAAAGCTAGAGTAACTAAGACATCTTAGTAAGATGGTATTGAAACAAGAATAAACAAATAGACCAATGGACCAAATCAGAGAGCACAGAAAGCAGACACATATACATGGACCCTTGTTTTGTTAAAAAGGTAGCACTGCTCATTTGGACAAAATAAGTGAAGGGGATTAAAAGGCAAACCTTCACTTACAAAATGAATTAAGACTTGGGGATGCTATATACAACATAGGGAGTATAGTTAATAATATTGTAACAACTTGGTATGGTGACAAATGGTAACTATACTTCTTGTGGCCATCATTTTGTAATGTATATAAATACCAATATACTATGTTGTATACCTGAAGCTAATACAATATTACATGTCAATTATTCTTCAGGAAAAAAAAAATTTTAAAGATAGTATCTGGGAAAAGCTGGTGCAGGATTAATTAGATAGTGATGTGGGAAAAAAAATGAAACATTACCTCTACCAATTCTAGGTGGATTGTAGACTTGCATGTGAAAGGAAAAACAAAAAGAAATCAAGAGAGAATATCAGGATTTCGGGATAGGGAAAAATATCTTAAAGATGCCCCAAAAAGCAAAAACCATAAAGGAAAAGATTTATGAATTGGACTAGATTTAAATTATGAATTTAAGTTCATAAAAAGACTCTATTAAGGTAATAAAAAAGTGGGAGGAGATATTTTCAACCCAGAAGATATGAATCCACATCTAAAATATATGAGGAATCCTACTAACTGGTAAGAAAAGACATATCAGGGGTGCCTGGGTGGCTCAGTCCTTAAGCGTCTGCCTTCGGCTCAGGTCATGATTCCAGGGTCCTGGGATCGAGCCCCACATCGGGCTCCCTGCTCCGCGGGAAGCCTGCTTCTCCCTCTCCCGCTCCCCCTGCTTGTGTTCCCTCCCTGGCTGTCTCTCTCTCTGTCAAATAAATAAAATCTTAAAAAAAAAAAGAAAAGAAAAGACAAATCAGTTCTCTTAAATAGACTCTTCACAAACGGAAATATCCTTTGGCCAATGAACATATGAAAAGGTTCTCAATCTCACTGATCATCTAGGAAATGCAACACACCCATCAGAATATCTAAAATTAAAGACTGATAATATCAAGTACGGACAAGCTAACACAACAGGAATTTTGTCCCCTTCAAGTGTGCTGTAAATTAGTACAAACATTTTTGAAATACCATTTACTAAAACAGTCACGTATACCCTACGACCCTATGTAGCAGGGCCAGCTACGTAATTTGTAGGTCTGATGAAAAACAAAAATACAAGCAGTTGTTCAAGTCGCAGGGACAAAAGTTCTGTTAAAGTTAATAAAACATAAAAATGTTTCCTTTCTTCCACATTCTCTTTGGCAACTTTGTCATGATGTTGTTTATTCTCTCTTTAATGACATTCTAAATGAAGAAAAATTAGATTTTAAATTATTTAGCATGAATGATATCATTGATCTCTATATTGTGCAATGGCAATTTGTTTTGTTTTGTTTATTAGAGAGATGGAGGGAGGAGGGTGAGAGGGAGAGAGAGAATCCCAAGCAGGTTCCATGCTCAGTGTGAAGCCCAAGGCTGGGCTTGATCCATGACCCTGAGATCATGACCTGAGCTGAAATAAAGAGTCGGATGCTTCACCAACTCAGTCACCCAGGTGCCCCTGTGCAATGACGGTTTTAGGCACAAATATAAGGGCATTTAACTCGTATGTGTAATCACCAAAATTTCACAACTTGTATTTTACAGCCTGTTGAAGCGCACGTATTTTATTCTGCCAAAACAGTGGAAACTGCACAAAACTAACTGCTGTTTCTATTCACTTCTCCATATGCTCATTCTCTACCTTTGGCCTACTGACGACTAAGGAAAGACTAACAGGAAAAGCAACTAGTTTGCCCCATCTTTCCTTTTCCCACCCTGTCTGCATTTTCAGAGTGAAGGGGTTGGCTAATAAGTGGAAGGTGTGTTTCTTAGAAGAAGCTGCCTCCTTGCTATATCTGATGCAAGTTCTCACTGAAAGAAAGCACGGCCTCTCAAGTCTGGCAGTGCCCCGCTTACTCAGTCTGCAGCTGCAACAGACTTACCTTAAACTTGTTTTGAGTCTTGTTGAACCCCATGAACAGTCACTCCCCAGAATTCTGGGTTTGTGGAATTTTGGTCACATGCAAATGGAGCCACCACCCACTGGGAACATGCATATCGTGCCTTTCTCCTCTGCTTATGCACATGTTCGTTATCTCAACAGACTTCAATTACAAAACCCAAGTTTCAAGATCAAATGATTAAGAATTTCAGGACAGTAACAGCAGAGCCTTATACCAAGTGCAGGGTCCTTGTGAGCACGGGGCCCTCTGGGACTGGACAAGTTGCATGCCCATGAAGCCAGCCCTGTGCAGCGATCTGCCCCCAGATTTATAGCCAATGGAAATGCATGCATATGTGCTCCGAAAGACATGCTCAAGAACATTCATATTAGCCTTGTTTCTACTAACCTAAACTGGAAATAATTCAATTGTCTACTAACATGAAATGAATAATTGTATAGTATATATATATACTCATAAAATGAGATACTATATAAAATTAAAATAGAAGAACTAGGGGGGCCTGGGTGGCTCAGTTGGTTAAACATCTGCCTTTGGCTCAGGTCATGATCCCAGGGTCCTGGGATCAAGTCCCAAGTTGGCTCCCTGCTCAGGAGGGAGTCTGCTTCTCTCTCTCCCTCTGCCTCTTCTCCCTGGCTTGTGTTCTCTCTCTCACTCACTCATTCTCTCTCTTTTCTTTCTTTATGACCATTAAATAAAATCTTTTTTAAAATAAATAAATAATAAATAAATAAAATGGAAGAACTGTAGCTTATCCCAATATAGATGACTCCCACGAATACAATGTTGAGCAAAAGAAGCCAAACACTAAAGAAGACATGCTGTGAGGGGCGCCTGGGTGGCTCAGTCGGTTAAGCGTCTGCCTTCAGCCCAGGTCATGATCCCAGGGTCCTGTGATCAAGTTCTGCATCGGGCTCCCTGCTCAGCAGGGAGCCTGCTTCTCCCTCTGCCCCTCCCCCTGCTTGTGCTCTCTCTCTCTGACAAACAAATAAAATCTTTAAAAAAAAAAAGAGTACATGCTTTGTGATTCCTTTCATATAAAGTTGTAAAACCACCAAAATGATGCTAGAAGTCAGGATAATGTATACTCCTGGGAAAGAAGGAAGGAGGCATTGATTGGCAGATGAATGAGGATAACACCCTGTCTTTTGGCCTGGATGGTAATTACACAGCTGAGTTGACTTTGTGATAGTTTATTGAGCTGAACATTTATAATTTGTTCATTTTTCTGAGTTAAGTCATACTTAATTCTAGTTTTTTTAATTAAAAACTGGAAATATGGAAAAATATGGGGAAAATATGGAAAAAAGTATTCCTGTATTTTTATTTATTATATAGTTCTTCAGTGGAAATTATGAGCTGAGAAAATTTTTTTTATTTGACAAAATATTAATGATGATATGTAGCATCTGCTACAATAATCATAGAAACAATAAATGAGCACATTACAGACTTTTAAGTTTGATGCTTAGGAAATTCCTCTTTTATTACTGTTACAAATCACCATCAGAGAGCTTTACTTTTCTAATGACATTATTTACTCCTGATAGCTGTAGGTTGTTCCATATGCCCCCAAATATCATGATACTGGAATGATTCATGAAAATTATTGAGATTTTTGTTAATGTTATTATTTCCTATAAGATTATGATTTTGTCAACATACAAATATAGTGATTTCTTAAATTTCTGCTTATAATTATCATGCATTGGGGAAAAAAAAGAAAGGAGAACAAACCTTAAATTCTTTTATGGACTCCTTGTACAAGAGAACAAAAGTAACAATCCAATCAGTCAGTGATGACAACAATCTCTTAATTCCTATAAGTATTGAACATATAAAGCATGTGAATTCATAATAATTAAGTTCCCACTTCTAATGAGTTTGTTGTAGAAGCAAGTAATCCGTGAGAAATAATCTTTTATTTCTGATGTAACTGGAAGAGTGATCTGTGAGAAGCAGGGGAGAAATTCTCTAAGAAGATTGAACACTGGCCACAAGAGGGCGCTGTGAGGAGCAGAATAGCTGATTCCAAGGCATTGAGCTCTATGGCCATCAAACTGCCGTAAGAGAAAACATTAACATCACCTTCATCGCTAGCTGCAACCATTCCAAAGCCTGTACGGTTTTTAGCCCTGAGGGTAAATTAAGAAAAATAGGTTATCAGTGACTCCTTTTCCTATCTGTCGACCCTACTTAATAAATAGCCCTCTTCCTTTTTTAGGACCTGATGTTGAATGCTCAATTTAAACAGACCATGTGGATATATCAGGGAAGACTGGAGAAAGTTCCTTTCTCCCATCCTCAAGTCTAGTGAACTCCAGTTCCTACCAGAACAATGGAGGACAACGGAACTGCTCCAGAACTATTCCAACCTTTTATGACCATTAAATATTACCTACTTATTGAATTAACACTACCTTGTTCGGCATCTATGTAGAAAAATAAAAAATGCGAATGAAAATTACAGTTGGCAAGGTTCTACACCTCTCTAAGGAATGAACAAATATGCCATGTCTACACCATGTCTGTAATATTTAATTGTAGCTTTTAAATGATTTTTATGTATCTTCTTCAAATTCATGGATTTTCTCTATATAAGTCTTATTCAGGTTGTAATACATTGATTGTTCAAAGTTAACTAGAAGTCAACTAAGAGGAAGTATTTGTAATGACAAGGTAGGTGATGAAAACCCTTTGACCACATATTATTTAACCACAAATCTGAAAGAAAGAAGCCACAAGATAAAGCCAGACGTAGGAGTTGTTCATTTTCACGGCTGATGCAAGAATATGCTCAATTCATTGATGTCAGTGCTTTATAAATTAGCCAGGCATGCAAGATTTCATTTTCCTTTACTCTTTGCCTAAGCTAGATTGTGAAATTTAATGACCAATTCCTTTAATGCCTTCATATAACTAATATTACTTAAGCCTTTTTTAGAGGGTGGGGTTAAGATATTTTATATCTTAAACTCAGACAACTGGGAAACAAAGAGGTTTAAACTATCTAAAATGATCTTCCTCAGTCAGCATGTTGCCTGCCGTGGTTTTGAAGGTTTGCCCACAGGTTCATCAAATCTCCTCCCTTCAAGAGGTAAAGCTTAATTCCCTTCCCCTTAAGTGTAGGTTAGTTTTAATGACTAATTGCTGATGATTTGGATAGAGCAGATGCGATGGTATTCAGTTCTGAGATGAGAGTGTAAAAAGTCTACAGCTTCCTCATTGGGAATGTGCTTCTTCTGTGCTGGATCACTGACTCAGAGAGAAACCATGTCCTAACAGCCCTGTGGAAAGAGGCCCATGGGAGGGGGAAGAGCCAGGGGAATGAGCTTGGAAATGGAACCCCAACCCCAGCTAAGCCTCTATAGCCTGCAGCCCAGCTGACAGTCCACCTGCAACCACGTGAGACAGCTTGAAACACAACTACCGGCTCAGCCGCTCCAAGCTTCCTGACCCTCAGAAACTGTGAGATAATAAGTATCTGTTGTTTAAAGCTGTTGTGTTTGGGAGTAATTTATTCCAAAGGAGACAACTTCTATAGATCTTGGTATCTGGAAGTGGGGTGCTACCACAGTGAATATCAGAAATGTGGGAGTGGCTTAGGAACTGGGCAGTGGGCACTGAGGAGAACATTGATGAAAGCCCCAAGTGCCTTGAAGTAGCTATTAATGGATGCCGCAGAGTCTTTAATAAGGCAGTGGGTGAGGGCAGGCAGGAAGGTGAAGTAATTGTTACTTAAATGTCTGTTTCAATAGATATTTAATTCCAAAATGAGATGTCAGACCATATATACATTTGCAAATAAAATTATGAGAACCCAGTACTTTTTTTTTTTTTTTTTTTTTTTTATTTATTTATTTGACAGAGAGAGAGACACAGCGAGAGAGGGAACACAAGCAGGGGGAGTGGGAGAGGGAGAAGCAGGCTTCCCGCTGAGCAGGGAGCCCGATGCGGGGCTCGATCCCAGGACCCTGAGATAATGACCTGAGCCGAAGGCAGACACTTAACGACTGAGCCACCCAGGCGCCCTGAGAACCCAGTACTTTTAAAACCCCTCACGCAGGGGTGCCTGGGTAGCTCAGGTCATGATCTCAGGGTCCTAGGATCAAGCTTTGTGTCCAGCTCCCTACTCAGCAGGGAGTCTGCCTAAGAATTCTCCCTCTCCCTCTGCCCTTCCCCCTGCTTGCTCTCTCTCTCTCTCAAATAAATAAATAAATATTTAAAAAAATAAAATAAAATAAATAAAACCCCTCACCTAACTGGATGATATAAAACATTGAGAGTAGGCTGGGAGGGTAGAGTCATAAAGAAATTTCACCTACTGAAAAGAGTGTTGTCCTTCTTCAAATGAGGTGAGGAAATCTTTATGGAGCCCCTGGGAGACCTAACCCATGTCCCCTGGGCTGGGGTGTAACCCAAGTCTGAGCACTATGGTGGGATGCTGTGGCGACTGGTCTGAGGATCAGGACAGAAATATCTAAGGGATTTGCAGCTGTGGACTCATCAACAGAGAATGAGAGCTCGTCTTGGAAGCCTTTTTAAGGGGATCTTACCTGTTCAATCACGGCTTTGGCCAGAGAGCAAGAGGTCCCCACAGAGTCTGGGCTCGGGCTGGACTGCTGGAAATCTGGAAGCCAAGAAGGAGTGCCTTTCGCCAGCAGGGTGAGGAGCGTTGCACCCTGTGGGAGTTGAGGTCAGATGGGCCCTTCAGGTGAGCTGTCAAAGAGTTCAGGCTGGTCTCAGAGAGAAAAAGTCAGCTTTAAACATCAGCCACCCAGAAGGGAAAAAGATAGAATGGAAGTACCTATCAAGTAGGAACTTTCTGGTGCCTTTCCCCTTGTCCCTCCCTGAGCTCTGCTTTATAGTGTAATGTTCAGGGGAGACAGACCTGCGGCTGCTTCCTGCTTTGGTGGAAGAAGCCACCTAGTGCCTCCCTGCCGAGGTTGCTAGGAAGCAGCTCGGGACAGGAGGGGGAAGGAGAGGGGAAGGAAGTCTTACCTTTAAATGAAAACTAGAATTTGGACTAGACACGCTAATTTCTGAATCTAGCTCTGTTTTGAAAGTTAAAGCAACCATGGGACTTTCTGTCATTAAGCCCCCTTGAGCTTTTAACCAGCAGCAGGAAAAAGATTTCTCTTCCTGAATACACTTTAAAGTGACAGTAGGAGGCAAAAATAAAATTGCTTTTCTTATTACATTCCTCAAAGCATGCTTATTCAATATACCAGTTGTACTTACTTTAATGGAAATATTATTCAGGCTAAATCATGAAAAAAATTTAATGGAAAATTGCATTGCTATCATGAAAAAGTATGATTATAAATAATGGCCATAATGCCTTACATTTTAAAAGCTTTAAAAAAAAAACTTAAAAATCACCTTCACGTCTATTTTTCATTATCTCTACAACCCTTCACAGTGGTAGCAGGATAAGATGTCAATTAAACGCCACATCCAGAGACCTACCTACCTACCCAGAGCTATCTAAACTCTCAGAGTTTATAAACCTAATAATGACTAATAAAATAAATGTATAAAGGATCCAGCTCAGCTTGGTTCCTCACCTCTATATTTCTCCCCACCCAGAATCACTGGATCTGGATCCAGGTGCCCCCTGACTGCCTGGATCCCTAGGCCTGGCCCAGGACCGCTCCATCCCTGCATCCCAGAGCTGCACGTTGCTCCCATTGTTCTGAATCTGACTCTGGCGCTGGGCCCTCCGTCTGAGATCTGGGCCTTCACTGAATTCCCAGTTGGGGCATCTACCTCCTTCACATGCAGCTGGCTTCTGCCCATCTTCATTACTTGCCTACATTCCTTTTCCTTTCCAGGACTTCTTCTGAAGGTCATGTCTGAAGGCTTGGAGGCCTGTCCTAGCAATCAGCCCAGGCAGCTGAGCCTTCATATCCCTTGACAGATCTTCCTCAAGTTTTTATTGCAGTCTCTTGCTCCAGGGCCAGGACTCCCTGCTACTTCAATGTCAATTCTGTTGCCAACTATTAGCCTAGTTGAACCTGACTGTAGTCTTTGGAAAGTGTACTTAACCTGACGACCTGAACTTCCAGCTGAGCATATGCATCAGGGTCCAGCTCCCCTGTGGGTGGGTTTATTGCCAGGTCCTATCCCCTCCTAGGAACATATTCCAGTGGAAGTAATTGACATGCTCTACCAAATCTCAATAATAATGAGTTAACGTCTGCTAATATCTTATTAAGTTCTAGTCGCTGTGGGAAGTATCGTATTTTTTATTTGGTCTTTTTTAAAAAAGATTTTATTTATTTATTTGTCAGAGAGAGAGCACGCACAAGCAGGGGGAGCAGTGGGCAGAGGGAGAAGCAGGCTCCCCGCTGAGCAGGGAGCCCGATGCGGGACTCGATCCCAGGACCCTGAGACTATGACCTGAGCCGAAGGCAGACGCTTAACCGACTGAGCCACCCAGGTGTCCCACGGTCTTATAACAACCCTATGAGGTAGGTACTATTGCCTTTTACAAATGAGGAAATTGAGGCACATACTCAATTAGGTATTGCCCAATATTAATTGCTCTTAAGTGAAAAGACCAGACTTGACTCAACCATGTGGAAGTTTCTAGGAAAACTGATAATTTGATGCATGCACATTCAACAGGGAAAAAAGGCATCCCATTGATCCAGGCAATGACACAGAAAAACTTAAGCCTTGTATAAAAGAAGGCTAAGTGCATTTTAGAAAAAGGAAAGAAAGTGAGAACAAATTTTCTCACGCAGGTGAGAAAAACTACAAAAAGAAAAAAAAAAGTTGAGTCTGCTATTAGACAACTGGACCACATTTGTCAAGAGACACAAGAAAAAAAAAGAAGAACCTTCTGTCGCCAAAACCTGGCGAGGGAAGGAAGCCCCCGACCTTAGCCCTGCTTGGACAAGAGCTGGAATTGCTCCAAAGTGCTGCAGGAAGCTGTCGGTCTGGCATGTCGAGCACTTTCATTCACTCTTCAGGAGGGTTTTCTACCACCCAAGGGGAAAGAACATGTAACATAGCTGAGTTTGGAGCCCAGCAGAATGAGGGTCCACAGCATCCAGGCTCCACCTTGGACTTTGAGAAGATCAACTAGTTTTTGCCGAGTCTCAGTTTCCTCAGTTACAAAATGGGAATATTAGCATCTACCATTCAAGATTAAGATGTTGATGAGAGATCCGTACGTCAATTACCACCACAGTGCCGAGCACAGCACAGATGCTTGGCAAATATTTAATGATACTTTGCTGATGGGTAGGGAGAGAAGGAGGAAAGACCACCATGGTGCCAAGAAAAATATTCTAAGCTGTACGCCTAGCTCCCGGCACACGGCAGGCAAGCAATAAATATTTGTTGAGTGAACAAAAGAGTAACACAAGGAACAGAGACATCCTAGTGACTCCACCTCATGACCCAGAATATAGTTGCTTACATAAGGGAGGGCAGCAAATGTGCTGGCATCTGAGGTGCCCTCCAAAGTTCTGTCATCCTCTGTGTCTCCCAGGGCTTCTAGATTCCGAAGGCTCTGAGGCAGGGCTCTGTCCTGCTGCCACACCAGGATGTCCTCGGATGCTCTCCTGCTTTTCTTTAGCGTATAGGATTCATTCGCCGTAATACATGTCATGCCTGTTCCATTTCAGAACTTTCATACGTCTCATGAGAATTTTTCCAGGCTTTTCCCTGGAGGTGGGGTGGGTGGAGAAAAGGATAAACTGGTCATTTCAGAGACTAGGTTTCTTAGTTGCCTGACCAACCTCGTGGTCCATATTCACATTGTGGTAAAAGAGGGGCAAAGGGCATTACTTGAATATGGACACATGAAAATTCTGAAGTGGCACAGATGTGACATCTATTACTTTGAGAAAGAATTGCAAGTTGGAGAGAAGCAATAGAAGGAGTTCCAGGAGAGGGCAGGGTGGATTGAAGGAAAGTCACTGCAGAATAAAGTCATACAAGAAAAATGCTTCGTCACACAGCAAAGTGTTTACCACATTCTGAGAGTCTGGCTGTGCTCACTCCATACCAAGAATGAAATAAACTACAACATCATAATGAGCTAAAGATTTTTAATCCTGGGATCTTTTGATAAAGAAGGAACAAAGAGTTATGTATACATAACCAATGGCATTGGAGAGTAGTTAAAACTAGTAAATGATACCAGCTTGCGCTGCAATTAATAAAATACCCAAAGCTGGTGACATGGAAAAGGGGAAACCAGATGCTGTCAGGAACCCACCCCTTGTGTGAGGGCTGAATCCCAAGAGCAAAAATGAATGCTAATGAAGAGAACTGACTATCATAAGAGATGACTGGAGTCATCATGTGCTGGTTGGTTCAGTTCCAACTCAAACAGCAGCCCAATCTGTGGTACTCTGGGATCTTTCTACAGGCTGGCACCAGACAACAAATAACCCATCTGTATTGCTGGGGACGGCACCGATGAGAGCATATATCTATCTACATAAAGACAGATTTCAACAGCTAACATGATCCTATATTTGGCATGGCTTACTCATAAGAACGGAGCGTATAATATGCCAGGAGGCTATAATGGGTCCAGGGAATTGTTTTCTTCATGCATAGTGAATTTTCAGTGTTTTTCAAGAGGCTAAACCCACAATTTGCAAGGGCTTAAAGCTAGCTAACTAGAGAAGTTATTTTACGTGTAGTTGGAGTGTAACAATCTGGCTCTTTGTACTCAAAAAATACTTATTACTTCCTTTCAAAATCAAGGAGGTTTTTTGGTTGCTTTATTTATGGTTTATAAAATGGTTTAAAAAAAAAAAAAGCATGCACTTTGGAGTCCAATGGAACTGGATTGTAAACTTCTTTCCAGTCCTTGCTAGCTGCATAATCACAGTAATTTGTGGGACTCTGTTCCTGATCTACAAAATAAGGATAGGAACATTCACCTCAAAAACTGTTCTGATGCTGAATGGGACAAAGAGAGAGCACTTAGCAAAAAGTATGAAAAAATTGAATATTAAATAAATATTAGCTACCTCTGCTTTCTTCTTCTCTATACCCAATGTTCCAAGAGAATCAAATACAATGTTTTTAAATTTAAAATCTATGTAGCTGTAATGGTAACAGGTATACCCCTAAAGCTAGTGCCCAAATTGAATTTTTAAAAATCTTATTAAATATAATGTTTAAATCAGAGTTTATACTTCAAAAGAATCCTGTGAAGTATCCTTGCTTAGCATAAATAACCACCCCTAATCAATGTTTTATAATCCTGGGTTTCTGTCTCCTCTATGAATACTTTGCCTAAAATGGGATCTATCTCTTTTTAGTTCTTGGTAAGGCAATAATTGCATATTTATTCATCAATGTCAGTAGACTTTGAAAAAAAGTATTGTATAATGTTTATGATGTTTCCTATCTAAAAACATACTGTCATCAGAAAGATAATAATATTTGATTTATTCAAAATCATGGGGTCATTGTTACATTTCAGTCTTCCATGGAAAGGGACTTCCTGGGGTGGGTGTGTGTGTGTGTGTGTGTGTGTGTGTGTGTGTGTGTGTGTGATAACATAAAACATAAGCATATACTCCATCTAGGACATAGTAGATGTTTAATGACTTTTTGTTGATTTTAGCAAATATTAAGCTATTATCAACCACTGACACTTCTAGAATTGACTTAACGGGGCAGAATCCCAAGGGTTAGCAAGAGGAGTAATAAGATTGAAAGCATGGAGAGGGTCTTATCCCCTCCATTTGCAGTTGACTTTGGAGTTGTGGGCACTGAAGGGGAACATAGGGCCATTGAAGACAAAAATCCAGTGCAAATGGAATACATCTGAGAGAAAACATAGAAATACTAAAAACTGGTGCATAGATTATTGTTTTAATATACTGTCATTGTCTTAAAGTGCTGTTCCATTGTTGCATCATAAAATCAAAATGATAACAAAAATAATAGTGAATTACAGATCAGTCTGATTTCGTAAGGAATGAAACATCAGTAGTGGTCATCTAACAACAGATACCAATCATTAGTACCATTGCTTCACATGTTCTGCTTAATCCAGCTGTGAGTTCTGAATTTATTTCCAACGAGAAGAGATAAGGAATCATTTCCTAAGGACAATTTAGTTTTAAATTCTCCTAGAAACTGTAAGAAACTTAAAAAAAAAACATTGAAATGCCATCTGCTAAACAAATATTCTGGCATGACAAATTTAAACAATGTGAAACCCAAGAGATTAAAAATATGATTCATATACTGAAATGATTGAATCATAATATGATTCAAATCATATTTGATTTTGATTGAATTTGATTGAAATCAAATATGAATCAAAAATATGATTCAGATACTACCTATCTTGGCTGGCATTGAAAAAGCAGATGTTAGAGGAAACTTTAGAAAGTATTCTGTTGGAATATAATATATCTAAATTTCTCCCAAATGTCTTTGTTACAACTCCCCCCGATATTCATATGTCAATGAGGTCTTTGTGATTTTGTTGAAGTTGTTAACTTGTTGGATTGCACTGGTTTTTTTGGGTCTGAAGTTATAGCTTCTGCTTTAGGAGAATAGGAGAGGTATTGTTTTGTGATAAAATCATCACTTCTAAATATGTCTGTGGTATTGGAATGGCACACCATTTGGAGTCAGGTGTGCTATTGAGAGGGTTACTTACCTGCTAATGTATTTTAAATTAACAAGACAGAGAAAGTGATTTCTAGCTCCCCAGTACATATTCCTTGGCATATATGCGGTGTAGTTAGGTACCTAACTTAACATTTCAGTGGGATTTTATTCTTACTGGATGGCAATTTCTCTTTAACCTTAAAAGCAAAGGTTTTGAAATGGTCTCTATAATCTACTTCATTAAGCATCTTCAGTGAAAGAAGAAAGCATTTATCACACCTAACAATGAGTAGGTTCAGTCTGCAAATCCTCCTTCACTTTGTTCTTATTAAGAGATATCACACTGTCACTTATCAAAGAGAGACCAGGTGCATGCATACTCTATTTACAAAAATATAGCTCCTTCTGAAGAGGTTACCGCAGCATGCTATTTAAGTGGATGTTCATATAGTACCTGTTTAGCACTTGAACCACAATGGGGCTTTGGGGGCAGGTAATACCACTTGAAGTCTCTCTGTTGCCAATTTACCTGAAGGAAAATATTTGCCATGCGGGGCTCTTGCTTTAGGGAAATAACTCTACTCCTTGCTAAACCAAATAATTTAAGCATATTGAGTAGGAAATGGGTCCATGGGCAATGTTCCCAAAATTCTCACTCTTTGGATGACATTAACCAAGAGATTACAACATTGTTGGGCTCTGATAAGCCTGACCTCAGAAGGCTTAGGCCAAAGCCAAGGGCCTTTGTATTCCTGAATGACCACTGGGAACATTGTTAGTCCTGCCGTGGCACTCCCATGCACACCCCGGCTTTTTGCTTTTTTTATTCTTTTCTCTATTTTCTTTCTTTTTTTCTCCTTTCATTTCTCTCTTCTTTAGTTCTTGAACTCTTCTTTACCTCTGTTGAACTCCAGTCCCGATCTCTTTACTAGGACAGAGCATCCATCCCTAGATGCGATGGGTATTGGCTGCTGTAGGCTCATACCACCTCCCTCAGGAGATGCCTGGGGACTTATGTATCCCCATGTCACCACTTCTCTAAAGGACTCCCTCAACAAACCACCTACAGGAATTTCCATCTTAGCCTTGCTTCTGGAATACTAGCCTAAGAAATTATCATTATTATTATTATTAACATTATTACTACAAATAGATCTTAGGCCTTCCACTAGCAACCACAGACACCTAAAGCACTCCACTAAAGACAATGCTAATCTACACTGGATCAAAGTATCCCTTTCCTGGTTCTACTGCTGGCATGACAGTGTGCAACTCACAGTCACTCCTCAGCGAAACTAATGAAATCATTTCTAAAACAACCATTTAAAAATGCTTAACCCTAGGGGCATACAAAAAAATGGAAGTGGCCCTATGGGGATACAGCAAAAGAGGAAACATTTACTCAAGAATATTTACTAAAACTCCATAAAACTGCAAGAGCCTGTGGTATTTGAACCAACACCCATACCCTCCCTCCTTACTTCCAGGTCAGTGAAATGGGAACTTCACTCCAGACTAGTACAGTCAAGATTACAAGGTTCTGAATGCCCCCAGCTTCTCATTGGAGGGCTATTTTCCTGGGAGGGATAAGACATTAGCATTTCTCATGCTGCCCCTAACTACTAGTTGCTGAGGCAAACTTCTGGGCAAGTGCAGCCAAGAGGAGGGACTCCATTCTTCCACTAACTCCCACTCAGGGGAAAAGTCTCTACCTTGGGCATAGTAGAACACTGAGGTCCCAATTGCTCTTGCCTCAGCTCATAGGGCAGGGATACCATGCCAAGGGAGACAAGCCAAGGACACCTGGGGCTATTGCCCCTACATCCACTGAGTTCTCAGTTCTTTAAGCTAGTGTTTCACTTAGGGAGAAGTGAGCTATTTCTCCTTCCCTCAGCACCAGAGCTGTGGCTCAGAAATTTTGGCAGGGAGAAAAAGCTGGCCATAGAACAGAATGCTCAAGATCTTTCCCCAAAGGAACCAACTTCATTTGCAATAGAATATGAAGTTCAAGCCTAAGGCTGCTTTCAAAAAGAGTAGAGGCTTTGGTGAAAGACAATTGGGAGGAGATTGATAGATTCATGAAAGATATAGGCTAAACAGTGAACCAAAGAGTTGCTGGAGAAAAATAAGCAAAGAAACAGGTGGAAGAGCTTTCCTAGAGTCTGAATAAACCTCAAACACTGAGGTCAGGAACTGTCCCTCCAAGGGAGCCTAAATTTGATTGTATTAATGTGTGAAGCAATTTATTCCCCAGAGCATTATTACAAACAATAGAGCAAGCAACTACCAATTAGTAGAGCTACACAGATGGATGTGGGCACATACTCAGACAGAGAACCACACCAAAACCACTGTCCTCCCAGAGTGACTATGACCATATCCAAGGATGGACCCCTGAGGAACAACATCAGAGGCTTCATCGTGTGTGTGTTTAGCAGGGTGGAGGGGAGAGTTGGAGAAGAGGCTTCACTAAAGTAATCTAACCAGTCCCTAAACAAGTAAACAAGCTAATAACAACAAGCCCCAGAGGAGGGGAGAGATGAAGCCAGTACCCAAAGTTGCTATAATATGTGGTCTAAAATATTCTGTTTCCAAAAAATATGAGACATACAAAATAAACAGGAAAATGTGACCTATATACCAGAAGAAAGGCAACAGAACTGCCTGGAAGAGTGACTACATGTCAGACTTGTCAGAAAGACTTCAACGAAGCCATTATAAATATGTTTAAAGAACTAAAGGAAACCAGGATTTTAGAAGTAAAGTATGATGACAATGTTACATCAATTAATGTAATTAATGAAGAGATTAATGAAGAGATAGCAGGTTATGAAAAGAACCAAATGGAAATTCTGGAGTTAAAAAATGCAATAACTGAAATTTGAAGATTCACTAGACAGGCTAAATAGAAAATTTGAACTGGCAGAAGAAAGAAGTAGAGAACTCAAAAATAATCAATAGAAATTACATAATCCATAGGACAGACAGAAAAAAGAATGAAGAAAAATAAATAGAGCTTCTGAGAAATTTGAGACACTATTAAGTACACCAAAATACATATAATGGCAATACCAGAAGAACAGAGAGAGAATGAAACAGAGAAAATATTGCTAGCAATATATTTTCTGTTGCTAGCAGATCCGCCTTAGAAGAAATACTAAAGCAAGTTCAACAGACTGAAATGAAAGCAAGTAACCCCAGAAAGTAATCTAAATACACACACACACAACAAAGAGCACTGGTAAAGGTAATTATATAATTATAAGAATATAAATACATATTTCTTATCCATTCTTCTCTTAACTGATTTGAAGAGCATAAAGCAATATATATGTAATTGTATTACTGGGCCTTATATAACATACAGAAATGTAATGTATTTGCTCATAACAGCACAAGGAGATGTGTGGGGACAAAGCTATACTGGGCCAAGAATAAACTCTAGATGTTAATTTGAATCCACAGGAACAAATGCAGAAAACCTAAAATGATAAATAAGATGGCTAATACAACAGAAGCCTCAAATTATGTACTTGTTCTTTCCTCTTCTCTCAGCTTCTTTAAAAGACATACAAGTAACAATAATTACAACATATTATTGGGTTTATAACATGTATAGAGGTAATACATAATAATACCACAGTAACAGAGGAAAGAGAATAGAGCTATATGGGAATGATGTCTCTACATCTCACTGGAATTGTTAATATAATTCTGAGCTGTTTTTGACAAGTTAAGATGTATATGGTAAGCCCTAAACCAATCACTAAGGAAATAACTAAAAATGTATAGTGATAACATCATTAAGGAAGTTAAAATGCAACATTAGAAAATATTCAAGTAATGAAAAAGTAAGTAGTAAAGGAGAAATAGATGAACAAAAAAGACTTGAGGCATATAGAAAACAATATGGCAAGTGTAAGTCCAATTGTACTCATAACAAATGTGAATGGACTAAATAATTCAATCAAAAGGCAGACATTTTCAAACTGGGTTTAAAAATAAAACAGGATCCAACTAAATGCTGTCTAAAAGAGATACAGTTTGTTGCCAAATTACACATAGATTGAAAGTAAAAGGATAGAAAAAGATACATTATGTAAACAACAATAGAGCTTGGAGGGACATTTTATAATGATGAAACTATCAATCCATCAGGAAGATATAATAATTATAAACACATGCACCTAACAACAAAACACCAAAGATATCAAACAAAAATTGAAAAAAATGAAAAGAGAAATATATACATATATATAACATTCCATATCATTTTAAAGCCCTGGCCAGCATTTATTATAAGTCCAAATGCACAGCTTGGGAGTACTTGATACAGAATTCATTCTTTTATACTTTTTATTTAAAAAAATTAACATACCGGGCGCCTGGGTGGCTCAGTTGGTTAAGCGACTGCCTTCGGCTCAGGTCATGATCCTGGAGTCCCGAGATCAAGTCCCACATCGGGCTCCCTGCTCAGCAGGGAGTCTGCTTCTCCCTCTGACCCTCCCCCCTCTCATGCTCTCTGTATCTCATTCTCTCTCTCAAATAAATAAATAAAATCTTTAAAAAAAAAAAAAACATACCTGAGAGTTTGCCTAATAGAAAGTAAAAAGTTTAAATTCAATAAAACTAAAATAACCAAATTGCTTTTTTTTACTTCTTAATCAGTTATTTTGATAAGGAAAATCTGTGTCCTAAGATGGCTGACAGATCCAGTGAGAGAGTCCCAGTCCTTGCCCTGGGGCTCTTCCGTGTTCTTCTCCCTGCCCTGTTTCGCACACGCGCCAAAAGTGCCAAGTATGCCGAAGTAGAAGTGCAGAAATTGCCCCCTTTGTTTGTGCTCGGGGCTCAGACCTTTGGAAATCACTCTCCTCCGAGCCCACCAGCGTTAAATAAACCTCCTATCCTCCAAGATCTGCGAGTGCCACTTGGTTCTTCCGTCGGGCAATCCAGTCCAGGTTCCGTAACAATTCTGGCATCATACTAATACAACCTCAGATGATTTCTTTAGTTGAAAACAAAACAAAACAGAAATCACTTGACTGGCTTAGCTCTCCAGGAGATCTTTATATGGCAAAATACAGGTTTTAAAAATCCACCAAAGCATGACATTTTGTCCTATGGTTATTGCAACTGGGTATATTTAGAGAACATTGATTTTGTTTAATAGCAGTTGTATTGAGATGTAATTCACCACAAAATTCACCTTTTTGAGGTATACAATTCATTGTCTTTTAGTATTATGCACACAGTTGTGTAATCATCATCACTGTCTAATGTTAGAACATTTTGTCACCCCAAAAATAAACACTGTACCCATTAGCAGTCACTGTCTGCCCCTTCTCCCCCAACCCTTAATGCACTATTTGTGTGTGTGTGGATTTGCCTATTCTGGATATTTCATGTAAATGGAATTATATGATATGTGGTCTTTTGTGACTGGTTTCTTTCACATAGCATGTTTCTAAGGTTCGTCTATGTTGTAGCACTTATCTATACTTCATTACTTTTTATGGCCAAAAAATATTTCATTATATTGATATGCCACAATTCCTTTATCCATTCATCAGTTGATGGATATTTAGGCTGTTTCTACCTTTTGGTTATTATGAATAATGAATAATAATGAAATCCCCTTGTTTTCTCAAGCATTATTATGAATAATGCTGCTGTGAACATTCATGTATAGGTTTTTGTATGGTGATATTTCATTTATCTTGAGTATATTCCTAGCAGTAGAATTTCTGGGTCATAGAGTTATTCTATGGTAAATATTTTGAGAAGCTGCCAGGCTGTCTTTCAAGGTGGATACACCATTTTACAATCCTATCAGCAATTGTTATGAGGATACCAGTATCTCCACATCCTCACTGAGACTTGTCATTGTCTTTTTTATTTTAATCATCCTAATGAGTTCTAAGTATTATCTCCTTGTGGTTTTGATGTGCATTTTTCTAATGACTAATGATGTTGAGTATCTTTTCATATGCTTATTGTCCATTTGTATATCTCTTTTTTGAGAAATGTCAACAAATATTTTACCCATTTTAAAATTGTGTTTTTGTCTTTTTTTATTGTTGAGTTTTGTTTTTGTACATTCTGGATACAAGTCCCTTATCTAATATATGATTTATAAATATTTTCTACCATTCTGTGGGTTGTCTTTTTATTTTCTCAACATTGATATTTTAATTAATGCTGTCCTCTTTTTATTCACAATGAATGAGAAAGAATACACAATTTGTACAAATGTATTGATACAAATGCTCTGAAGGGAGGTGCCTGGGAGGCTCAGTCGTTAAGCATCTGCCTTCGGCTCAGGTCATGATCCCAGGTTCCTGGGATCAATTCCCGCATCGGGCTCCCTGCTCAGTGGGAAGCCTGCTTCTCCTTCTCCCACCCCCCCTGCTTGTGTTCCTGCTCTCGCTATCTCTCTCTCTGTCAAATAAGTAAATAAAATCTTAAAACAAACAAACAAACAAATGCTCTGAAGGAGGGTCAGAAATAGAAGGCAAAGAAATTTTAGTGCAAATCATGTCATCTTCAATGACATACACCAAATATGTACTTGAAACAGTAAAATATGTCTATCTGCCATATCCAGGACTTCTGAACTCCAATCAGAATCTGCCATCAATAACCAATTAACTGAACTCCTGCACTATGAATATCTCCAGTAGAGAGCACTAATGTTTTTTGAATATTTTGTGTAAGTAGTGTTAAAACAAGAAAAGGCTTAGGAAGCAGTTTCTACCCTTTCTGATTCCCACACACCTGAGAACTTAAGACACAAGGGCCTTTATTCCACATTCATTAACAGTTTATTGAGCACCCACTATCCCCAGGTACCATGTTAGGCCTTGGGATATGGAAGAAGAACCATATACTTTTCACTCCCAAGGAATTTAGAATCTAGGAAAGAAGCTTGGTCTAATCTCCCAATAACCCCTTCTTCCATCAATCAAGGAAAGCATTTACTAACTAATCACCCACTTCCCTATCTCTAACCACACACATATATGTAGGAAAATGCATAGACGAACTGTTCTTGCTTGAAAACAGTAGATTGAGAAGGGCCTTAGAGATAATCTACTCAAAACCTCTCATTCTGTGCATGGAAACTCTTAGTTCAGAGTGGTTCACTTACCAAAAATCATGATAAGGGCTAAATTAATATGTTTCTGGAGCTATTCTAACCATATTATTCATTTAATCCTTACCACAACCCATTTTTCAAGTAGAAAACTAAGGCTAAGAGAAATTAAGTAATAACAAAACTCAAACAGCTCATAAGGGCAAAGCCAACATTTGAACCCAAGTCGCCTTGCTCCAGAATCCATGCTTTTAGCCACTTATGCTATATATAGGTAGCTATTTCTAAAGGTAGTCATAATTTGTTGACTCATGGTTTTGCACTGTCTTGTATGCTGTCTTGTATGCTAATCATCATGGTTTCTGGCATCTCCAAAGCCAGTCCTCTGGTCAAGTATTATCAAAGAAACCTCAAGATATTATGACACTTCAAAGCCACAAGACACTCAAGTTGGAAAAAATGGCCCAATGCCAGTGTGGATGTATATGTTACCAAGAAAGAGGAGATAAAGACATTCATAGCCATGAGAAATATAATAAGTGATCTTATAATAAGTAAATTTTTTTTAGCTAATTTTGAAAAATGTTGCCACTTCTGTATCATCCCCTTGTTTTCTCAAATCATCCCTATGTACTCCTTTGCACTTCCAAATCCCAGTCTTTTAAATTTGTTGATTCTTCAATCAAGTGACATCATGTTAAACTATAGGAGCTGAAGTGGACAGAGCTAGGGGTTAAATCCTGAGACAACCCTGGAATATACAGAATAGAGAATATGTGCATTTCAGAAATCACAGACTACATTTTGCTTCATTTATTCATTCATCATTTGATAACTATTTATTCTGTGGCTAGTATGTGCAAATCACTGTACCAGTTTCTGGGGATGCATAGTCCATGTGATGGATATAGCCTTTATCCTCCAGAGGATGTTGGGGATCTGCAATTAAGTAATTGTCATCTTTCAACCTACTGGGCTTCTGAATGATGGCTGGGTTGCAGGAGGTTTCACAGAGTGACTCAGCAAGGCTAGGGACTGCTAATAGATGACAGCACTCTTAGGTATACAGAATATAGAGGTAAGAGAATATTGCTCAGAAATGACTATAATACACTGAGTAATTTGTGTGAACTTTAGTTTATAAATAGAAATTATTTGCATTTTGATTGTTATTTACTCAGAATGCACAGATCCTTTTTGTCCTGGATCCTGAAGAGCAAAATATTATATCTGCTTATTGAACTGATAAGTAAATTAAGTAAATCCAGGAATTTTGTTTGACATTTAAGCTCACTCAAAGATAAAGATAAAAGTGTAAAGTTTCCACCCACCTATATACCTGTTTTCATCCTTCAGGATGCTTCCCCTTCATCTTTACTTGTAATAAAGCTGTCCATAAGTCCCCCACCTACACAAGGCCTTTGTCAGCCACCAGAAGCTGTTCTACTCACTAAAACAACAGGTTTCTTTGAAGCCCTGAGTTCTTTAATTTACTCATCAGGTCTCAATTTCTCTGAGAAGTTTTTCTTACTTTAACCCACCCTCTCCTCTACCTGTGTAAGCCTTACTACTTTTGCCCACCAGTTTTGTAATGAAAAAGAACATCTGCTTTGTTATTTTACTGCTCTTTTTCATAAGGTAACTAGATTATATTAAGCTATTATCAAGCATATTTGAGTTATAGTCTCTGAGCCATGTTAGTATCCTGTGTTAGGAGATTCTACCAGGCCCCATATTTGCTCACTTATCTGGCCACATATTTGCCTCTATTTTTTCAAGTTTTAAAACCTTTACACTTCTTGAGGGAAAATGTCCTTTTGTTTTTATATGTTCCAAAAACAATAGTTTGGTGGAGATAGTAAATTGGATGCAAAGAAGTTTGCAGAGATAAGTCAGTAGAAGTAGGTAATTGGAAAGTGTGTCTGCATTTAGATATGGAGAATTCAGGAGACCAAGCCAAAGAGGATGGAGTTGTGGGGACAGATTGGAGTTTGGTTAGTTAGTCCTCATTGATTTATCACATCTAGCCTTACGTTCTCTGGAGGAATGCTGAGAGACTGTGGACCTGAGGAAGCAAAGGCCACATCCATCATATGGACTGGTGTATCCCCAGAAACCAGTGCAGTATTTTGCATAGGATAAATCTTGTTGGATGATAAATGAGTGAAATGAACTCTGAAACTTCTAAAACATGAGTGAACTATATCCATCTTCTTTTCTTATATAGTTCACGATAGATATATTAAACACCTTGTAAAATAGAAACTCCTCCCTAGACTGTTAATGGCTTTCATGGCCAGAAGAGCCACCAGTAGAACCCAAGACTCCAAGTCCAGTGCTCTTTCTTGCATATATCTCTTTCTTCTCCAGCCCTAAAATGTCCTGAATCCTGTTCTTTGACGATTTTTTTTTTTATTCTTAATAAACCACAGAGCTATATTAGCTCCTACCGTTAACAATCAGTTTAGGGGCACCTGGGTGGCTCAGTCAGTTAAACTTCTGACTCGATTTTGGCTCAGGTCATGCTCTCAGGATTGTGAGATCAAGCCCCGCGTTGGTCTCCACGCTGGGTGTGGAGTCTGCTTAAGATTCTCTCTCTCCCTCTGCCCCTCCCCCCACCTCTGTCTCTCCCTCTCCCTTTCTCTAAAAAAAAAAAAAAAGGAATCAGTTTAGATGAGAATTGAAGTCCAATATTCAATGTATATTATAATTAACAGATGACCTAACATCAGGCCAAGAAATGCTCAGGCATGTGCACAGACACACACAGCTGCTGAAGGGTAAAAAAAAGGGGAGAAATCAAGGTCTGGCTGGTCTGAGACTTGGGTTACCCCCAACCAAATAAATGGAAGGGTTTACTATGTGGAACCTCAGAAACCAGTCACTGTAACAACACCAGGAAACCTGTTGCACAGATTGCAACATGGTTCATGGAACACAGAGTGAATCCTTGCAGGGATCCCAACAAGCACTGTCCAGTCACTAGCAGAACTCATCAGGGTCATTTTCAACCACTTTGCAGACACTGAGGAGCACCAACTCTGCTTTAATCTCTAGGCTTTCAGCCTGGCTTCACTTGCAAATATTTTCTTAGAAGCCATCTCCTTTTTGTGGATAGGAAAGGGACAAAAGTCAGTAACTGGCTGGCTGCTGTGTGGTGGATTCCAATATGTGACCCAGATGACAGTATGTATTCTCTAAATGGGATGCATGGGAAACTTTCAAAGAAATATTTGGACAACTTCCCAGAAGACACATCAGCTGGGGATGTCGGGCATCCTGCTGCAGGAATTGGTGTTTTTCCTTCAGAGAAGAGGCTGGGAGGTCACCTCTGTAGCACTTTTCTCATAAGTAAGGAGCAATGTACAATTAAGGCAGAGGGGGCAATCAGCATGGTGGGTGGTGAGAACACAGAGTAACTAGTCATGAATATTTCAGAATGGGACCATGATAAGGGATCAACTCACACTGAAGTGCACAGCACCCTTGCACAATTGCAGTCTGGATTTCTAGGTCAAGCTACTTTATTCCAAACACATGTGCAATGTCCTACTCATCCTGTCCTCAGAATTCCCACCACTGAGCTCATCCTCAGGAGTTATTCTCAGAATTTCCCCCAGGCCCAAGAAAACTCATGTTAAACCTCTGAAGATTGAAAAGGGCAGGAAAACAGGGTGAAGTATTGGCCAAAAATAAAAATTCTTTATCAATAACAATGTGTTCAGCCATATACAGCTGAACCAGGGGGACTCAGGCAAATTTTCTGAGAATGCAAAACTGTGAATAACTTCTAATTTTTGTTCTTTTGACCTGACATCTCAATAAAACTAACAAACTTGAACCATGATGCTGAGACAATATTTATTTATTTATTTATTTATTTATTTATTTATTTATTTATTTTGCTGAGGCAATATTTAAAAGTATTATTCCAGTTTAGAATCTTAAAGCTAGCCAAACTTTCTCAGACCCATGTTCAGTATGATTCTCCTTCAACCTACATGGCCCACCAACCCTCCTCTTTGAGATGCTGTATGCTACCTGGATATACCTTCCACACTAGAATACATATCTTTTTTTTTTTTTTAAGATTTTATTTATTTATTTGACAGAGAGAGAGATAGCGAGAGAGGGAACACAAGCAGGGGGAGTGGGAGAGGGAGAAGCAGGCCTCCCACAGAGCAGGGAGCCCGATGGGGGGCTCGATTCCAGGACCCTGGGATCATGACCTGAGCTGAAGGCAGATGCTTAACGACTGAGCCACCCAGGCGCCCCTAGAATACATATCTTTAAGAAAATGATTTACTATATTTATCTGGGTATTTCCCTCACCTCTGTCAGATCCCTAGTCTTTCTTTTATACTGTGTAGACATTCAAATGTTTAATTAATTTAAAGAAAGAGGATTTTTCGTATCATAAATAATTTTTAGAATACAGAATTGGAAAAGAACTGTTAACATTGGATAATATTCTGTCTTCCATTAATCATAAAAATTTTCTCAAGACTCAGAAAAAATGAAACTCTTATCAAGACAGCCACATGGAGCATAGCTTATGCTGATGACACTCAGAGATGTGTGGTTTTTTGTTGTTGTTGTTTTTTTTTTGCCTTTCAGAGAATTAGCTCAGAGGTAGCCTGCTAACATTTTAGACTTCAATTAATTTGGCTGTGGAAATAGTGATTGAGTCTTGTAGAATTTTTTTTTTAACCAAAATAGCTTAATCAGAGAGTCCCTTAGAGAATTTCAGATACTCCTGTAATCCTGTAAGGACTGCCATATTCTAAGTCATATTCTAAGACTCCACAGGTCCTGTTTTCAAAGAGGTTACAATGTAGTGTTAAAACTGGGTACAGACATAAAAAGACAAACCGTATTTATGTTTCTCATAAGGTCTACTCTGGGATGCCAGTAGTTTCCAGTTAGTAAATACTTTCTCTTCGTTATGGTCCCATACCACATGCATAGTATTAAAGTTCTCCAAGAGTAGGATTAGAGGTTATTCATCTTTCTCCTCACTGTAATGCAAGTAGGAGCTTATATGAAGCATCACAGGGGGAAGAAGAAACAAGAGAAACATCCATTGTATGTTCAGAGGAGGATTCCCAGAAGCAATATCACAAATTCAAAAGCCCACATCCTCTAGTGACAATAATAAATGTTGTCATCATGGAGGGTGACACTGTTCATGAGAATTGGAATAAAATAAACATATTTATAAGCGACATATCTGAGATTAACCCGGAGCTAATGCAGTCTTAATGAACTCAATGACTTCAACTCCTTGCGAATGGTACCTTGAGTTACCAAGCATGGAAGTCAGCTTTTAATTCATACCATCATTGGAATTGGAATCTTAACAGATCATCTGGTTTATAATATTTTACTTTATAGAGGAAGAGACTGATTCCCAAGGAGGTGAAGTAACTACACCCAGTCACACAGGTAGCGATACGATAGAAGATGGATTATCTGTCTGTGGATTTGGAAGGGAAGAGAAAATTCCTTTCCAAACATTCCAAGATACATATGGAAAATTGGACATTTTCAATTTTTAATCTCATGACTTTATAATCAGTATTGCTTATAACACTCACTTTTTTCCTTGTTTCATATTTAATTCTGTATATATTTTTTATATTCCTCTCCAGGTGGTAAGCTCTTTGAGGAGCAAACCTAAACCTAAATTGGCTTAATAGATCTGTACATACACAGTGTTTCACACATAAATTCAATAAAAACTCTCTGAATGACCTTATGCAGAAATGCTCTTTCAACCTTTCCTCCAAGACTCAGGAAGAAGACAGCTGCCAACCTAGAATGGAATGGACAAGGAAAGAATAGAGCAGTGTCAGAAAGACAGCCTTCTTCTTATTCCCTTTCAGAGAAATTCAAATTGTAGTCCTAATCTGAACAGTCTTTGTAGGACACAATTTGGTCTCATATAACCCAGTTGTGCCGGTTTCCTTTCTCCCATTTACACAAACCCATCAGATATACCCCCCAAAGCTGTGTCTTTTATAGTCTTCATTTTATTCCTTTGGGAGGTCCCTCTACAATTTTTTTTTAATGGGCATGTGATTGCCATAGCAACTCAGAGATATAAATGTTGCCTAATTGAATCATTGTGTTGAAGAAGATAGTCTGTGCAAAAAGCCCAAGATAAATCTGGGGTGGGGATGAAATGGGGACTGAATGAGGATGACAATATTAAGTCCCCGAATTCCTGGGTTTGAATTTTTTGTTTGTTCTATAAGGCGCATTGTTACTTTTCAAAGGCAGGGCCCTAACTGTAGAGGGAACCAAGTGGGGCAGTAGATGAGGTGGACCTGCAGTGTATTAGCAGTGAAACGCTGGTGCTGGCGTTAAGCATGGCCCCTCCACATGTTCCCTCTGCCGAGGATAAGGACCTCTGAGAGAGACGGATGATATTGGAGGCCCCGAATCCTAACTTAAGCCGCTTGGTTTGGCACAACTGTAACTCTCCCGCACAGGGACTCGGCCCTGGGGCCTTCCTAAGCCCGCCGAATAAAGAAAGGTAAAGAGACTTTTGTGTTAAGAGGTAGGTTCCCACGTACTCCACCTGAGCCTTCCCTCAGGGCCCAGCACACATTATGAAAATAAGTTACTCAGGGGTGCCCACGTGAAAAGGCGGGGGGGGGGGGGCAAAAAATACAGTACTTCCAAAGTCTCCTGCCCGGTGCGCCTGGCGGACGGCCCTAAGCCCCGTCCCTCCCTTCTCTTGAAAACAGCCCCCGCGCTCTCCAGCCGCCCGCGAGTCGCGTAGCTGAGCACCGCTGCCCGCCGACCCCAGGCTGTGGCGAGCGGCCCGGGGCGGCCACATGGCGCGCTCCGGGTGACGGCAGCTGCGCTTTGTTTCCACCGGCGAGGGTGAGTCACCGGCCCCCGCGCGCCCAAAGCTGGGCACACACTCGGGCCGTGGCGGCTGCAAATTTCACAGCAGGGGCAGCTACCGAAGCAGCCGCAGCCTCTTCCTCCTCTTCCTCCTCCGCCTCTGCCGCCGCCACCCCGCGGCCACCGCCTCCGCCCAGTCCCCTCCTCCTCCACACGCGAACTTAGTCAGCGGTTCGCGCCGCCGCGCTGCGATTGGCCGGCGGAACGCGCCGCGTCACAATGGAGCCGGTCGGAGGCGGCGAGCCCGGCAGCGCTGGGGCTTCCCGCTGAGCCCGCAGCAGCCGTCAGCCGAGAAAGTGCCGGCGCGGGGCGGCCGCCGGCGCGCCCGGAGCGGCGCGGGGCGCACGCGGCGGGGAGCGCGGGCGCCCGGGGCTGGGGTCGCGCAGGTAGGTCGGAGCGGGGCGCCCCCCGCTCCCGGAGGAGGAGCCGAGCCGACCCCGCCGGTGGAGGCGGAGGACGGGGTGAGGGGACGCAGCAGGTGGGGCTGGCCGAGCAGGTGCGGTTACCTGCCCGCGCCTCACCTGCGAGCCGGGCCTGCAGGCAGGTGGCGCGGCCGCAGATGAGTGGCAGCTTTGCTGCTCCCTTGTCTGCGGGAGAGAGGGAGCGAAACCCCTGAGGGGACCTCTCTTGGGTGCTGGGGTCATTCGGGGCAAGAGGAGTGGGCGGCCACGACGAGGCGGTCCCCTCTCCGCCGCAGGAGTCTCGGCGCTGCACCTGAGTGTGAGCCCTCGGCGCGGTGCGGGCACTGGGTTCTGGTTTCCCAGGCTAGAGTGAGCAGACCTCTCCCGAGGGCGTCCGCCTTTGCTCGCTCTCCTTTGCCCCCTGCCCTTGCGCTGTTCTTTGACAAACTCCTTGGGTACTCATTGTTCGCCTGCTGTTTAATGGTGTTGGTGTTCGTTTGCTTGAAGGGGGTGGGGTGGGGGGCAACCTATACCCACGTAGAGAAGCCAAGAGTTTCCCTTCTTCTAGGCTACAGTCGAGCAGGTGCTGAGAGGTCAGAAGGCAGGAGGCTCGGTTGTTGGCTAATGCATTACTCTGTGTCCCAACTGACTTCCCAAAGTCCATAGGTTGCCTTTAGTCCGATGACATTTGTGGAAGACTTTCTTTTGTAGTCAGACTCTGCAACCCCCTTTCCCTTCCCAAGAAAAGGATAAACCTAAATTTAAAAACAAACCTATGCCTGAAGTTTCTTGAATACATTTGCCTCAAAACAGGTTTTAAAACTCTGAAAAAGATAGCAGTCTGAAAATTTTAAATTGCAAATATGTAGCCAATTTGAAATAGTCCATTTGTTCCCTGCTTTCTAGGAGAAAATTAAATGGCATGTGTCTTTGTCAGACTGTTCTGTCTCTTAAACCTAAGTGTAGGGTTGAAGCGCACAGAAGTGGTCAAAATGCAGTATAATTATTTAACAATTCCAATGCCCTCAGTGTGTTCAGGTTGCACCTCCTGAGAACCCAAAATGCTCCTTTGAGTTGTGGGTGCCAAGGTGACTTTCTTTCGTCCCTGGCTTTCCTAGTCCGAGCTCCACTCTTGAAGAGAATGTAAAATGACAGCTAATCCCCAGAGTAATTGGGCCTGTGTGATTTAAGAATATAAGCCTTAACATGTCTGATACTACTTTTAGTTCAGGTAATGAAGGAGGCAAAGTTGTCACTGATTGTACCGTTGAGTCATGGTACTTTTTCTTATACCTACTATCCCCCTAAAATGTTATTATTATAGCAAAAAATAAAAAACCTACATGTTAGAATTAAATTTACTATTCTTCAAAACTTGTTCTGTTTTTCTTCGACTGGAAAGGTGTTCCAACATGTCCAGCCTAACATGTATATTTTCACATTTGGAGTGACTTCATTTGACTGCTTGTTAAGATTTGCTTTTCTAAGATCATTACCCATTGCTGTTTCATTCTTCAGAATCCTCAGAATGGAAGCACCAACATTAATTAAAATGAAAAGGGCCCTAATCAATACAACTTGAAGAAGATACCAGACCCACCAAGTTTGTTTTTTTTTTTTTTTAATAGACTTCATTTTTTTAGAGCAATTTTAGGTTCATAGCAAAATTGAAAGTAAAGTGCAGAGGTTTCCCTTAAAGCTCCCATCCCGCTCCGCACCCATGTATAGCCTGCCCCATTATCAACATCCCCCTCCAGAGTAGAACATTCATTATAATCAGTGAGCCTACGCTAACACATCATTATCACCCAAAGTCCATAGTTTACATTAGGGTTCACTCTTGGTGGTGTACAAATATATAGTAACATGTATCTACCACTGTAATAACAGACTGTGATACTATATCACAGTATCAGTGCCCTAAAAATCCTCTGTGCTCCACCTTTTTATCCCTCCCTCCCCTACTAACAACAACTGATCCTTTTATGGTCTCCATAGTTTTGACTTTTCCAGACGATCATAGTTGGAATCATACACTCTATAGCCTTTTCAGATTGGCTTCTTACACTTAGTATTAGGCATTTATGTTTCCTCCAGGTCTTTTCATGGCTTAATATCTCACTTCTTTTTAGCGCTGAATAACATTCCATTATCACTCCAATTATTTTTAAGACTGTGTGGGTATTTTCCTTCAGTGGCCTGAAGTTTGTGATGTTTTTGTTGTTTTCTTGAAGTTGAAACAGGCAAATACTTTAATATTTAAAAGATTCTTGCTTTAGCCAATGTTTTTATTTGTAAACAACTGAAAATTTTTTTTCAAATCATTTTTAATGGTATCTGGGTATTTTTATGGGCTTTCCTAATTTTTTTACTGCCCATACAAAAAATAGCGTATTTAATCCTCGATTTACACTTGGTGTCTCTCAAGTTGAATTTCCAAATTTTATTTTTGTTTTTCCTTTCCATCCCCCTTCTAGCGTACACTGATAATATCAGAAATGAATGTATGCTAAAGCTGTCGTGTTACTCCAGACTTGGTGGAATGGTTTGCTTTGCCTTCCACGTAGCATGTCCTTCCCTGTTTCCCCGACTAAGAGAATACTGGATGTTCCACAAACAATTCAGACCTGTGACCACTCAAAAGGAATCTGGGAGGTCCAGTTATAGTGCAGAATTTTTTTTTAACCAGTTGTAAAATGCATTCTCATCTCTGTCGTGTGTGTTTTGATATTCCTGTCTTTTCTTTTATTGCTATCACTTACTTTCATTTTATTTCCCATCTATATTTTCTACACTTCCCACATACCTTTATTGTTAGTTTTTTTTCTGATGTTTAAAATAGCATCTTTGGCAGACATAAATTATTTTTCCTTTTCTGAATCATGAAGATTGATCTTAAATAAAATGAGGCCTAACTGCAGTCACTGAATCTCTCTGCTAAGTTCTTATCACTGCTGTTCATTTAGAAATTGAGCAAAGGGTAATAATAAACTCCCTGTTCTGTGACTTCCTCTCATTTAGGATTCTACTCCATTGCAACACAATTTAAATTCACTTCTTCAATGCTGTTGTGAACCTGTGTAAAGGAAATGAATTAAAAATGAGTTGTTAGAGCTTCGTTCTTGACCTTTCCTTTTGCCTTTTTGACCTTTATGCTGTCCTTGATATGGGTCACATGAGTCTGCTTGTCCCTTTCCAGACCATGTATCTTTGAGCTTCATCTCCTGCTTCTTCAATTTCAGAGTTCCTTGTAATTCTTTGTTCTTGTCTGTCTCATCCTATGGCCATTTCCAGGGCTCCATTCTCCAGTGCTTACTCCTTAGCCAACAGCATCTTTCTCAGAAACTACCAGCTGTGCTGCTTCTATTTCTCTTCTATTTCCAGCTCTGTGCAGGTGACTGAGCTCTCCCCCCGCCCATCTCTGATGGAGACTAAATTCTTTATTGTTGAGTAGCATATTCCTTTTAATCTTTTCTCAGGTGTGCAGATTTGAGAGCATAATTTAAACCTTCTTTTCTTCTGTCAAATTCCTTTTCAGCCTTTTTCACTGCCCTCCTACCCCAGTCTTTTGCAAATTATAAACAGGAGTTTTTCAGCTTCTACCTGAGTGTGGACTTTGCAGAAGGGCCTGATGAACCAGTTGCTGGATTAGTTAAGATTAGCTGCCAGTCACAGAGATGGCAAAAACAGTGGTTTAAACAAAGTGATGTTTGTTTCTCTTTCACACTAAAAAAAAAAGTTTATAAAGAGACAATCCAGGGCTGGTATAATGGTATTACAGTCTTCTGAGACCTAGGCTGGTTCCACCTTATAGATCTACCACACATCAGAAGAGGCCCTCAACCTCATGGTCCTAGATGGAGCCTCAGCCATCACATGTGGGTTCCAAGTAGTAGAAAGGAGGAAAGAAGGAAGGTAGGAAAAAAGGGGAAAGGCAAGAGACCATGGTCTCTTACAGAAATTTCCCAGGGGCCATCATACTATCCTTGTTCCATCTCATTGGCCAGAACTTAGTAATGTGACCTCACCTAGCTGGAATAGAGACTGGAGAATATCGTCCTTATTCCTGAAAACCTTGTGCCCCACTAAAATGTGGGAGGTCACATCCTTAGGAAGAAGGGAAGGAACATTGTGGTAGCCAAACATCAGTTATTCTACATCTGTGTTTTCTTGACTCTTATTACCCATTTTACAGGATTCTTAGGATTAAAGGAAATATTAACAGTAAAGCATCTAATACAGTATCTGGCATAAAACAAGCTTTCAGTAGATGATAGTTCATGTTTCTCCTTATTCCTTTGTCATAAATTGTCTAGTTTCCCTGCTACCACATCATTGGCATCCAGATCCTATTTTTTTTAAATACTTAAATATTTGCCCCAGTTGGTAGTATCAGACTCTATGTAGTCTTGTACCTTTCTACAGGAGGGTGCAATACATTATTTCTAAATGTCAACATTTACTTCTTCGCTTAATGCATGGCTTAGATTAAAAACCTAGCTCTTGTGATCAAATAGACCTGCATGTGAATCCTGGCTCTGCCGCTTACTCAGTATGTAGCCCTAGCCTCTTGTACCCTCAGTTTCCTCATCTGCAAACTGGGGGCAAGAATCAGATAGGAGGATTAAAGTAGAGTGCCTAATAAACTGCCCGATGAACTAAATGGTAACTTTGTTTAAAATTTGGCCTAACCTGGGTGAATCTTTCTGAGAATTAACTCTTACTCCATTAAAAAAAAGTTTTAAAATTTTTCATCTTCATATATATCCAAATAAGCATTGTTAAATTGTTAGGCTTTTTGAGAGTTGTCTCCAAAATCAGTTTAAACCCAACTAGCAGCAAAATCTTTCCTGTATCTTTTGATCAAAGACAGAACAGCTCAGCCTTAACATTCTTCAACTTTGATTTGAATGATTTTTGGCTGATCTGCTCTCAGAAACTGAAACATTTCCACCAATGAGTGTATTTCATAGTATTTTTTTAGCATCTGTTTAGTAAACAGCTATTGTGTGCCCGACACTATGCCAGGCTCTGGGGACAGAAGGTAAGCAAAAATGTACATGGTCCCTGCCCCCACGGAGGTTGCAGGTTACTGGGGGAGACAGGCGAATCGACTGCTGCAATTAAATGAAAAATTGCCACTTCAAAATTTGTTAAGAAGGAGAGGGGTGCCTGGGTGACTCAGTTGGTTAAGGGTCTGCTTTCAGCTCAGGTCATGATCCCAGGATCCTGGGATCAAGCCCCACATTGGACTCCCTGCTCAGCGGGAAGTCTGCTTCTCTCTCTTCCCCTCCCCCTGCGTCCTCTCCTTCTCCCCTTCTCCCTGCTTGTGCTCTCTCTCTCAAATAAATAAAATCTTTTTTTAAAAAAAAGAGAAATACAGGTGGTATGGAAGCACATGTGAATGTCCTATGGTCACAGGTTGAATGGTGACTTTAGGAAGAAAAAATTGGCCAGTGAACTGAAGTAAAGAGATGGTATGGGAGTGTAGTTTGAAATGAGCTCAGACATGAAATGAGCCTGCCCCTAGGCATGGGTTGTAACGTGTCACAGGTTTCTAACACCGTTCCAAAGAAGGCATTTCATAATGCTTGGAGCCATCTTTAAAGTAAGTGCATATAATCTATAACTTCTCACTGTGATACTCTGAACGGAGCTACGTAATTCAGAAATAATTCTTCTATAATTTATTCATGCTACATTGGCAAACTTTAAATACAGATACTTTTTTTGATATACCAAGCAGATGCATCTGAGCAAGTTGGCTATGAAGTAGGATCTTTTCAGAGAGGGTCATAGGGTTGATCTGCATCACCTTTAGCAAGTGGAATTTAAAGCCATTTGGCTGAATGAGGGCCATCTGAAAGACGGTTGGCAGAAGACTAGGTAGCCCATAAAGCAGCAGTGGAAAATGACCACAGGATGGGAGGCATGGGCAGTGTGTTCCAGAGAGCTGGCTGGACTGTTGCTCCCTGGGTGGCCTGTGTCAGGGCCAGTAGGCAACCCCAACATCCAGTCCCTCCAAGGCTTTCAGGTGTACATAGACAAGAACCCTGTTTGGCACATTGGCGGGGGGCGGAGGGGTACAGTTTTTCCTTGCCCTCCAGCTGAGCTACTGGGGGATCCTTTGGAGGAAATGTCGCCTTTCTAATCCCATTGAGAACCTTGGAGAGTGGGCAAGGCGGCTCTGCTTCCATGTAGTGTGCTAGGGCTCTGCCGAGCCTGGGGCGGGGGCTGGGGGGTGGGCAGAGCCGCCTGCCATTATACTGCAGATTGTTTCTTGCTCTGAGTGGTTAAATATAAAATGAATTTTGTTCATCTAAAGATTTTAAAGCTTATCTCTCTAGGCAAAACTAAATGAGTTTGTTCCTGGCCCTATTTCAATGCCAAAATAGGCAGTCCTCACTGAGCAATGGCTTGTCTTCCAAAAGCGTTTGTGAGTCATGATGCAGTTTCTCAGATGCCAGTGTTGTGCATGGTGGTTTGCAGGCTTCCCGAGAGAGTTTATGCTACGCCAGTGCTGCCCTGAGGGGCCCCAAGTCTTCCACCTTCACCCTCCCAGGAATACCCATGGAACTGGGACTTCCTCTCTTGTTCCCCACTTGCCCCGGTATTTGAAATTCCTCCCTCAGTGGCACACCAACCTTGTTTCCACCTCAGGGACTTCTCAGTTGCTGTTCTCTGTCTGGAAATGCTCTTCCCTTATGAATTTACATGAATGCTTCTTTCTCCTGAATGAAAGGTCAGCTCAAATGGGACTTCAGAGATGCTTTCCCTGACCTCCTCAGATAAAGTACCCACACCCAAGAACGTATGGGTCTTGTCTTCCTTGTTTACCCGCTCTTGAGTCGGGTATATAGTAAGGCTTTCCAAACTGTTGCATGTGATATTGGGCAAAAATATTTACCCCTTTGAGCAGAGATTGGGGATAATACCTCTGCTGCCTGCCTCATAGAACAAATGAGGGACTGGAGTCAGTGTACTGAAGATATTTTGTTTCCCCAAAACTTGTCACTTTAGAGTCCATATTTTTGTAAATAGCAGTACACCCAATTACATAACCCATAGAAATGTAGAAGTCATTCTGGGCTTTTCCTTGCCTCACTCCCCCCAACCGCTCCTTGTACAGTTTGTAACCAATTTGTCCAGGGGCCATGTCCTTCAGGTTTTTCCATCTGCACCCTTCCTCCACGGCCCTTTTACTGCCCTGAGTCTTTTCCAGGACAACTGCTAATGGTCTTCCAGCTGGTAGTTCAGTTTGTAGTCTTCTGTATCCTCCGCCCCCAAATTTGTTGTCCACACTGCAGGGAAGTAATCATTCTGGAAGGCAAATCTCATACCATGACTGCCCAGTTCAGTAACCCTTTAATGACTTGCTTTGCCACAGGATCGAGTCCAAATGCCTTGGTGAACCATATAATCAAGTCTTCCTTTGTCTGCTTCCACAACTTTCCAGCTTCACCTCTTGCCACCCTGTCATTTCCAAATCACCAATGTATGCACCATGGACAGTGTGCACGGTCACACTCCCCCACCAGCCATCCTAAACTCTTAGCATTATGGGGAGGAAGGCATGAGGTAGTCAGATGGCTGTACTCATGGCTTTGTTCCTTCCCTCTACCTGGGATGCTGGTATACTCTTGTTAATCACCTGCCCATCTTGCAAGGATCAGTTCAAGCATACATATACTGAAAGGTCATTGCAGACACGCTCCCTCTGCCTACCACCCACGAGAGCTCCGTATTCCCTACTCTGTACTGGCTCTGAGTTTTGTACACCTGTTGTAATACCTATGCAGGAAACACTCTGTTACCTCCTAGATGCTCTTGTAAGGATTATTTTGTTTATTTCCTGGGCTTTCTGGGCCAGGCATCATACTTGGCGTGGACATGAGTATCTGGGAAAGAATTAGGAATAAAATTCTACGTACTTATTAACTAGTCCTGGGATTTGTTTTGGTAACATACTTTTGACTGGTATTTGACCAAAATTTGAAAGCTCTCCTTGAAGGTTGGAAGTAGGAAGGGATATTGGATATATGCTGTTAATAGATACCAGTTGGATAGCCAAAATATTTTGTCGATGAACTAGTGTTTATTGAATATTTACTGTGTTCAGAGTTATGGATTTGGTAACTTGCCGGGGATGCTTCAGACAGATTTTACACTTTTCTGAAATAGTCCTGGTTTTGTCTCTCTATTAGAAGTCAAAACTTCAGATAGTCAACACAAGCTTTTGGCTTAGAGGTAGTTTAGAGTAGTATCTCTGATTTTTTTTTCTTCCAGTACCCCTTAAAGGATTTTGAAAAACTATGTGCTCTCCCAATACACTTTAAAAGTTAATATCTAGGGGCACCTGGGTGGCTCAGTCATTAAGCGTCTGGCTTCAGCTCAGGTCATGATCTGACTGATCAGCCCTGTGTCTGGCTCCCCACTCAGCGGGGAGTCTGCTTGTCTCTCTCCTCCTGCCCCTCCCCCTGCTTGTGCTCTTCCTCTCTCAAATAAATAAATAAAATCTTTAAAAATAAAAATAAAAATAAATAAATAAATAATAAAAAAATAAAAGTTAAAATCTAAAGTTTTTTATCATAATTTTAAATAGTTCTGAAAGATGACATTTCTGATATTATAAATATTGATTTCTTTGGAAAGCACTCTTTGTGATGTACCCAATAGAAGCTAAATTAAATACCAAAGTAATTTCATGTCTATTATAACATCATTCAAAAAAACATATGGGTGCGCCTGGGTGGCTCAGTGGGTTAAGCATCTGCCTTTGGCTCAGGTCATGATCCCAGGGCCTGGGATCGAGCTCGCATGGGGCTCCCTGCTCAGCTTCTCCCTCTCCCACTTCCCCTGCTTGTTCTTTCTCCCTCAAATAAATAAAATATATGTATATATTTAAAAAAAATATGAACAAGCTCTTCCAGAAGTCAGGAATTTTTCATAGTTGTTTCCCTTACGGAACTCATTTTATTTCTCTTTTCCTATAAAACTTAATCCAATGTAACATTCTTATGTTTGAAAATCTTCCATTGATTACCTTTTCAAACTCTTGTGAGACACACATTTACACATACTATATATCTTTTTTTTAAGTTCTTGTGACAGTAAAATCTCTTTTGGATTAAGTTGTCATGATTTTTACTAGTACACAATTGATCAGAACAAGTATATTAGAATTTTGATGAATCATTTTTAGATGATTAGTTAAAAGTAAACTTTTACGGGAAAATCATCTCTCGAGACTCCTGGGGCTTAAAAATAGTTTATTTATACATAAATATTACTTATTGCTAGAGTAAGATAGCCTTTATTATCAAATCAAGTGTTTCCTTTTTTAATGTAGCATTTAAGAAATCTTGCTACATAAATAAGTATAGGCGGATGAAGGCAGTGTAATTCTACTTTTTTTTTAGAGGGGGGAGGGGCAGAAGAAGAGGGAGAACTTAAGGAAGCTCCACACTCAATGTAGAGATGGACTCAGGGCTTGATCTCACGACCCTGAGATCATGACCTGAGCCGAAATCAAGAGTCGGATGTTTAACTGACTGAGACACCCAGACGCCCCGACTCCATTTTTAAACTTTTGAGTTACATGTCAAAAGTTAGCTAGTGATTGATTCCAAAAATGACTTTCAGTTTTTCTATTCTATTCTATTCTATTCTATTCTATTCTATTCTATTCAGTTTTCTATTGTCTGTTGATGAGGTCTTGTTCACCTTGCATTCGAAGCAAAAAAATGGAAACTTTCCCCTGACTCCAAAAAGATTTGTTTCTCAGTCATGAAAGTCATTCACTTTCATTACATCTGTAACCTTTACAGGTGTTTCAAAATGGCCCTCTGCTTGGGGCTTGGAAATTTTTACATCGCAAGGCAGTGCACTATAAGCAGACTCCTAAAAAGTGAGATATTTGCCTTTCTTTCAGAATGTGGGAAAAGATAAATGTGAAAAGGGAAAAAGAAGATGGCCAGAAAGAATCAAGATGACATCTGGTGTTTTGAAGCAGATACTGTTAGACAAGGATTAATTGATGATCTACAAATAGATTCTACCAGAGTACCCCTCTCTCCAAAAAAAAAAAAAAAACCCAAACCTCATACCCTGTTTGAAGATCAAGTGGTTTGGCTGCTACAGAAAACTCCTCAGTCAAATTAGCTGTCAACTCTAAGGGAAAGGGTCCCTAATAGGCCAATTTAAAGATTTCCTCTTTAGGGGAAAGAACATTCAATAGGGAAAGAGAGTGGTTAGAGCACATCACTTCTTTTTATATATCTGATAGAAGCTAATTTGATGCCAAAGTGATTTAATCACCATCATCCATTTTAAGAACACACAGAAATTGTACATAATTTTTTATATCCATTGTTAGACTAGAAAATAGAACATTGCAAAAAGAACATGGGTAAAGATCACCAGACACTTGACTGAAGGTGAGCTGGGTTAGTAGGTGACTGGTTTCTAAGAATAAGTCTCAATCCTATTGGGGAAAAAAAAAAAAAAGTGTTTTTCGAGTTTTATCAAGAATGCTAATTTCTTCCCAGGAGGAGGTTGTAATTTACAGCATGCATAAAGGATTGGTCCTCGGCTAGATTTGGGACATTTTTTTCTTTATGGAATAATGCATCCTGAAGGGAGAGGAGTTGAGCCTGGCTGTCATCCTGCTAAATAAGGAGGCTTTATGGGGGTCCTCCCAGTTCCTAGATGCTCTGGCCCTGTATGAAAGAACTCTGTACAGGTGTCCCCTGCTCTCTTACCTTCCCCCAAATCTTAGAGCAAATCTCTCCTGAAGCACTTTACAGGAACTCCCACCATATTACTTATGTTTCTATCACTTAACATACTTAAAGCATTTATTCTTCTGATGACCTGCAGTAGGTGGGGCAAATATTATATAAACATGGAAACGGGGTTTGTAAGGGGACATGTGGCTTGTCTAAGCAAACCCAACAAGTTAGTGGCAGATATGATCCCTGATGAAGCAGCTTTTTCTACAGTATATTGCCTGGCGCCTTTTCCCAGATGTGTTACTTTATAAAAGGCCCTAAGGATTGGAAAACTTGCCTTAAAGATTAAGTAAAATAGATATGCTTGCAACATGCTTAGTAAAATTCATGGCTGTTAGCAGGCCCCCTGACTTAAAAAAAAAAAAAAAAAGGAAAAGAATGTATTTGAGTTTTTGTTCTGCCATGCTTTATTTTATGGCTTTTAAAAAATTAATTCATTTGGGTTTTTTTGAGCACTTAATGTGTGCTAGGCATTGTGCCAGGCACTGGGAATAAATCCAACAGTGAAAAGAGAAAAAACCCTTTTTGCATTGAGCATACATCCTAGAGGGAATATAGATAATAAGCAAATGCAAGATAAAATGTCATGTGCTAAATGCTATGAAGAAAAATAAAGCAGTGTAAAGGGCTAAAGGGTGGTTGGGGTGAGGTTTAGATAGGGTGGTCAGGGACAGCATCCCTGGGGTGGGGACTTGAAAAGACCTGAATATTATGCTCACCTGAGTCTAAGTTCAAAGCCTTGGCTTTATTTGGGTAAGTTGATTCAAGTCATGGTATTCTAGAGTCATGTGGAAGAAACCTTACACAATGTCTATTGATTTTTAACTTTATGTTATAGGTATGCTTGAGGGTCTTTCCCAGAAAGTATGCATACACTAATATGCATAACATTTTAACATGCCTTGAGATCATCCTTAGATCCCCTCAAGTTCATATCCCAGATCTACTTCAGTCCTTTCTTTTTACTAATAAGATTAAGGTTGAGAAAGACAAAGTAAAAATTGTCCACAGAGTCACAACTTGTTAGTGGCTGAGTCAAGATTCCCACAAAGTTGTCTGTTGCTTTTTTCCCCTAAAATCTGTAAGTTGCTAGAGTGGCATTTGTTTGTCTTTGGGAGTTTTTGTTGTTATTGTTGTTTTGAGGGGAGGGGAGGGAGATGCTGAGGGAGAGAGAGAATCGTAAGCAGGCTCCATGCCCAGTGAGGAGCCCAACATGGGGCTCGATCTCACAACCCTGAGATCATGACCTGAGCCAAAATCAAGAGTCGGACGCTTAACCGACTTGAGCCACCCAGGCACCCTAGTTGCTAGAGTGTTAAATTCTCTAAAACAATTGTAGTCTATAAAGCATTTCCTGCTTATTATTATTATTATTTTTTGCACCATTTTTATTTACACAGAGTAAAACCTATGTAGTAAAAAGCCTTGTAGTAAAACAAGTAGTTTATGTGGCTAGTGTGGCTCCTTTTCCTATTTCCTGACCAGTAACTATGTAAATAACATCCCAGGTATTCCAAATACCCTAGAAAGGAGAACTCAGGCTGGCAGCAGGAAAGGAAAAAGGAAAAAAAAAAAAAAAAAGATCCTGGAATGGGAAGATTTCTTACAGATGAAACTTTGGCCCATCATGACTTTAAAGAGCATAGAGGGGGGCGCCTGGGTGGCTCAGTTGGTTAAGCGACTGCCTTCGGCTCAGGTCATGGTCCTGGAGTCCCGGGATCGAGTACCACATCAGGCTCCCTGCTTGGCGGGGAGTCTGCTTCTCCCTCTGACCCTCCTCCCTCTCATGCTCTCTGTCTCTTGTTCTCTCTCTCTCAAATAAATAAATAAATAAATAAATAAATCTTTAAAAAATAAAAAAAAAATAAAGAGCATAGAGGGACTGACAGTGCCCGTGAAGATCTCTGAACCTATTGAGAGCAGAGGGGCTGCAGATGGAAATGGCCTTGTCCCAGTTTCAACTGGGGCAGTTACTCCCTAAGATGAAACAACAGTCACCCCCACTCACCACCCAGTGATTTCCTTTTGGGACATTTTACACAAAAACTTGGAAGATAAACTTGTCACTTTCAGAAAAATAGTCATTGTATCAACTTATCTTCTCAGCCACACTTCCTTAACAGGTGTCTCAACTTTGAGTACTACAAAGTAACCAAAAAATTTTAATAGTAATCATCCACACTCTGAGATGAGTACCTGACTTCCAAAATTGCAGGCTATTGTAAAAATTTTGATTTGCATACAAGATTTTCTAATAAAATATTTCTGGCTTTAAAACCTCAGAAACCTAGCAAGTCCACCTCCTCTAAATATTGATATTTATTGAATTTTTAGGCTGCTCTCTGCTGTGGCCCACTTAAAGACAAAACCTACTTTTTTCAGTTAGCTTGCCTATTAATGTACTGACAGCTCTGATAGAAGAAACTTTAGCCTTTTCTCTCTTAATCAGTGAAAGGCCCTTTCCCCCATATTCTCCATTCCCACCCCCATTTTTGGGTATTTCTAGCCTACTCTTCCATCTGTGTGCCTTGTTACTATGGTGATGGGCACCATAGAAATAGAGAACAAAGCAGATGTAATGCACATCTCTTACATGGTTTACAATGCTAAAAAAGAATCTAGGGGGGCGCCTGGGTGGCTCAGTCATTAAGCGTCTGCCTTCGGCTCGGGTCATGGTCCCGGGGTCCTGGGATCGAGCCCCGCATCGGGCTCCCTGCTCAGTGGGAAGCCTGCTTCTCCCTCTCACTCCCCCTGCTTGTGTTCCCTCTCTTGCTGTTTCTCTCTCTGTCAAATAAATAAAATCTTAAAAAAAAAAAAAAATCTAGGATTTTCAGGCATGGCTTGATCTTTATTGGTGGCAGAACTGGACCAGCCTAACTTGTGGGGGATACCTGGGGTTACAAGCTGATTTAGGCTTCACTATTCCCATTGTTCTGCACTTCACCAGACCCTTCTCTACCCATGAGTCATGAGGGTGAAGGAAGAGAATTGGGAGCCTGCAGGGAGGATGTAGTATAGAAGTTAGGGCTACAGAGTCAACCCACTGCAAAAGACAAGTATTTCTGCCAAAGCATATTACATGAGAGGGAATCTTGGACTGGTTTTAAGGTTTACCAGTTATTAATCCTATTGCTTGATTTTGCATTGTTCAACCAAATCTTTCAATAGAGACTTGCCAGTTTAGGCTTTCTTTCCTTCAAGGTACTTAGATTTTTTTCAAAATAAAATACCTATCTTGATTACTATCAACAGCTTGTAGTGTTTGCTCCCATCCATTGAATTTGTTTAAGTGGTTATACTACTAATGTGTGCTTATTGTGTGCTTGCTTTAGAATTACAATGAAATATTTTCCAGATATTGTAGAAATTGGTGTTTTCCATAAGATCTGGGAGAAGATGCCCATAGGTATTTCTTTTACATTTTTTAAAGTAATCTTTACGCCTAATGTGGGGCTCAAACTTACACCCCTGAGATCAAGACTCACATGCTTTACTGATTGAGCCAGCCAAGTGCCCCCCATAGGTATTTTTTTATCCTTCCACATGCATGTTTATACTTTCATATATTACATCTTCATGTATCATATTCTTGAGTGCGCCTAATGAATTACCCAAAGATTAAATAAAATATTCGTTACTCCCCCACCTTCTGAACAATTATTTTCATTTTTTATTATTTATTTTTTTTTAGAGAGAGAGCATGCACAAACCAGGGTGGAGGAGGGGCAGAGAGCAAGAGAGAGAGAATCTTTTTTTTTTTTTTTTTCGATTTTATTTGAGAGAAACCGGGAACACAGGCAGGGAGAGGAGCAGAGAGCAGAGGGAGAGGGACAAGCAGGGAGTCTGGGTTTGATACCAGGACCCTGAGATGCCTAGCGCAGAGCCCGACATGGGGCTCAGTCTCACGACCCTGACATCATGACCTGAGCCAAAATCAGGAGTCGGACGCTTAACGGACTGAGCCACCCAGGCGCCCCTGGAGAATTATTTTCTAATTTATTGTTATTTTTTAGGTTTTGCTTATATTTTTATATGTAAGGGGCATGTACAGGGTAAAATAATTTAGCACAGTGTTTTAGATGTAAAGTCCCTGAGCACGACACATTTTTGGAGCTAAAGGAAGCTGAAGGTTCCATGTACCTATTGCCCTGTGTCATGAGAGCCTGAAGTTCCTTCTAGCTCTAACGTCTTATTTCTTTGGCTATGTGGCTCCCTTCTTTTTACCTGATGAACCTGCATTTTGCCTGTTTTGTCATCTGCTGTAATGGCTTTCACACTGGTGTGAAAATATACTTAGAGTCAACCCCACCCTCTGACTTTCTTAAATACCCACACAGTGTACCCCTCGCCACCAAAGGCAGCTTTCCCTCTTTGTGGAATGAATGAAGACAAGCCTGGAGTGAGGGTTGGAACACTCAGTGCTGACTCTGGCCCAGCCGCCACCTGGGATGGGCTTGAAGATGCATTTTTAATCCTACAAACAAGCACACAGCTTCATCAGGAGGAGCCACAAGGAAGATTTTGAAGCCAAAGGTGACCTCAGATTTGTTTTGGGAAGTAAATGCCATCAGCTGTATGGAGGATGTGTTGGAGATAAGAGAGGTCATCTTGGGAGACCAAGTAGAGCAGTGGGGTTGGAAGAGAGGAGACTAATATGAAAGAAACTTGAGAAAGATGTCGTAAGATTAAACAGTCCCATTTCCTTTCATCACAAGGATCCTGTGGCAATTAATACAAACTATGCTCACCTAAGTTTTACTGGTTTGACTGTTACTCCTAACTTTTCAATTGTTTTTCATAGAAGGAATGGATTAAGTTCTCTCCTGATTACTTATTGGGTCCCCCCAAAAGCCTCAAATTTCAGAGTACTGGTAAATATACGTTATATTAGCAGAACTTTAAAAATCATAGTTTCTGCTGTAGATTGCTTGTTCTCCCCTAATTGATATGTTGAAACCTAACCCCCAAGGTGAAGGTATTAGGAAGTGGGGCCTTTGAGAGGTGATGAGGTCATGGGGGGGGAGCCCTTATAAAAGAGAATCCAGAGAGCTGCCTGCCCCCCCTACCACGTGAGGACATGGTGGAGAAGAGATTTGTCTGCGAACCAAGAAGCAAGTTCTCACCAGACACTGAATCTTCCGGCATCTTAATATTGGACTTCTCAGCCTCTAGAAGTATGAGAACTTAATGTTTGTTGATGAAGCCATGCCCCCCCCAATCTATGGTAGTTTGTTATAGCAGCCCGAATGGACTAAGACAGCTTCTAAGCATGGATATCTTGTGACTGGAAATGAAAAGAGACTCGGGAGAAGTAATATTTGGTCTGTGGCAAGAATCTGCTGATACCAGGTAATCACTCCATGCAGGATAGCTCCTTGTCTTCCAGAAGGCCTGAAAACTGTGGGCATATTGGGTATATTCTGTAGCCAGAGGAGAACAGAGCTTGTATTTGTGAGGAGTTTACTCCTTTGTGGGTGACTGTTCTCTGATCCCTCCTACGCAGAGGGAGTTTCCATTGCTTTTGATGGTATCATCAATATGAAGGTAGAAAGTAGGCCAGGTAGAATTATTTCTATTTTTGCAATTAAGAAAGACAGACTGTGTAGCTTGGCTAAAGTTAAGGCATATGGTAGGCAGGATTCAAGTTCACTCTGCTCAGTCAGACTTCTGCTGTGCTTATTAATGAATGAAGGAGGGCATGAACAAATGCAACAAAATGCATATTTTGTCTTTTGTTCCACTAGTAAGCTACTTTTCCTTGTTCTCAAAGATCTCTTGGAAGATTATTCCAATTCACGCTGGTGTTACTATTACAAGTTTACTAGTTATGCAGGCTTAGGTAAATCACACAACTCTGCTTCAGTTGCTTCATCTGCAAAGATAACCCTCATAGAGTTGTTGGAAGCGTTAAATCAGTTAATTGACGTAAAGGGTTTAGAAGAATATTTAATGTATGGTTACCTTGTGAGGAGCACCATCTTCCATGATTCTTATCATAAACTGCACGTATTCAACTACTTCGGCCTCACATCAGCTACTTGGGGCCGAAGTATTCCCACACTGGGCTTGTTTTTGTCTTATTTACCTAGGAGGAACTCGTAGGACAAGTTCTACCTGATTCTTTGGATAATTTATAATTTGTCATTTCAGTTAATTAGGCTTAAATGGACTTTTTCCTGGTCATTTTTAAAGTACAGTCAATTGCTTAATGCTGACAAATTAGGCTTGTATAATTATTGATTGAATAGTCACACTATAGACAAATTAGGAGAAATTAGACCTGCCTCAGCACCAGATCAGAAAAGCATCTGAGTTGTTATAGCCTGAAACTTTTTCCATCTTCCCATTCTCCAAAATTCAATTTTGAATTATTCAGCAGACAGACAAGTAAAAAAGAAAACCATACCCCAAAAAATTATGGTTTCACATTTTTAATGGATATTTGGAGATAGGTAGACTTTAACCTTGAAAAATCTTTCATGCAAATTGACCATCGAGGGTACAGTACTCAAAGTCACACAAGTCGAGACGCTACAAAATTCTTTGTATTTGTTAGAAGTCCTAGAATTCCGGGGTGCCTGGGTGGCTCAGTCGTTAAGTGTCTGCCTTCGGCTCAGGTCATGATCCTGGGGTCCTGAGATCAGCCCTGCATCGGGCTCCCTGCTCCGCGGGAAGCCTGCTTCTCCCTCTCCCACTCCCCCTGCTTGTGTTTTCTCTCTCTCACTGTCTCTCTTTCTGTCAGATAAATAAAATCTTTTAAAAAAAAAAGAAGCCCGGGCGCCTGGGTGGCTCAGTTGGTTGGGCGACTGCCTTCGGCTCAGGTCATGATCCTGGAGTCCCTGGATCGAGTCCCGCATCAGCCTCCCTGCTCGGCAGGGAGTCTGCTTCTCCCTCTGACCCTCCCCCTTCTCATGTACTCGCTCTCTCTCATTCTCTCTCTCTCAAATAAATAAATAAAATCTTTAAAAAAAAAAAAAAAAAAAAAAAGAAGCCCTAGAATTCCTTTGTGGGGTTTTTTTTTTTTCCTTGTTGTTCATGAAGGTAACGGAATCAGTGACTGGTAGTTTCCTTATTTAAAATGGGTCTATGTGAAAGAAGGTTTATTCTAACCATCTCATTTTTGGGAAACTAAGCATGGTTTGAAAAATCTCTGAGTGTATGTGTTTATGGAGAGCAAGACGTGAGGACATGCAGAGGTTACCTGGTGTGTGCGGGGGGAGAGGGAGGAGAGGGAGGAAATTCTTGTTCTCTAGTTTACCCTTATGATTCTTCTGTTTTTCCTCTCCAGGGAGGTCCTCAGAGAAGTTACACATAGTGAAGTCTTATAAAAAACTTCCTTTTTAAACAAAATGTTTCCTTTCCTAATGAGACTCTGCTTTGGTGCTTTGTTGTCAGCGTGCTGGGAATTTTGAAATACCCTCTCCGTATTTCTGTTTTAACCTAATAATCTCATTTGGATTTACCAGGTTTAGCAACTGTTGTTTTCACCCACTATTGCTAAATTGAATTAATGTCCAAAGTTGAAAAACTGTTTTTTCTACTTTGGCCAAGATTATGTAGGTGTTTTTTTTTTTTTTTTTTTTAAGATTTTATTTATTTATTTGACAGAGATAGAGCACACAAGCAGGGGGAGCGAGAGGGGGAGAGGGAGAAGCAAACTCCCCGCTGAGCAGGGAGCCCATGACTCTGGGCTCGATCCCAGGATCCCAGGATCATGACCTGAGCCGAAGGCAGACACTTAACTGACTAAGCCACTCAAGCACCCCAAGATTATTTAGAGTTTTATAAAATGTAAGCCTTTTCTCCAACCCTCGTAATTTTCATTTTCTTGCAAGGAAACTTATAATATTAATATTCCAATGGATGGCATAGCTAGGCTGAACATCTCTCCCAGGACACTTGTAGCATGGTATGTAGAACAGTGTTTTCCTGATAAAGCCATCTATCCTCTTTTCTACTGGAAGAAGGAGAGACCTCCATCCCATTGTACTTTAAGTAGTGTTTGATGTGATATGATAAATGGTTGAAGTTTGATATTAATGGTTATTCTTTTTGGCAAAGCAGACTGCAAAATTGAGAGGCCAAAGGCTTTGACAATGTCCTAGAAGAGCATAAACTTAGAATGACAACAAGTTTGTTGGATAATTCTGCAGTTTTGTTTGGAGGAAATCAGATGATGAATTTTGCCTTTCCATTTAATTATTTCATGTAACAGGATTCTTTTTAAATAGCTGACAATGTATGTTGCTTCCTTCGCAGTTTCTTTTTAGGGCTCCTTCGATTTGTCTGTTTTAATTGCAAAGCCATGGTTTTTGAAGTCTGAGAAAGAAAGCTATGCTCTTTTGTTCCTCCCAGGGTTAATTTTGTTGGTTCTGAATCCCACCTGATCTCCAAACTATCACATTCCCATTTTCCCTGTTGAGAGCTTAAATTTCCTGCCTACATTCAGGATCTAAAGCAGTAGTTGCCTTATTGTCAAGTCATATGGCCAAACATCTCTGCATTTACAGGTAATGATGTGTATTAACAACATGCTCTATCAGTTACAAAGCTATTTTTACATGTGTAATTGCATTTGATTCTGACAATCCAGTGAGGGAAAGAGGAAGGATGGCTGCAGTTAAATCCTATTTTATGGTGGGCTCTGAGAAGTCACTCAGACCCAAAATAACACACAAAACAGAAGGGGGGTGGGGGACAAGAACAGGGCCTTTTAATTCCATGTCCAGTGTTATTTCTGCCTTGTCATACTGTGCTCACATACCCTGTTCTGTGCCATGAGACATTTCTCATATAAGGAATTTGCTCAATATACTGTATAGAATTGTTGGACCAAATTTAATGCACTTTATGAAACCAAAGTATTATTCTTTAGCCCTTTCCCTTCTAAGCATTTTTTTTATTGCTGTATATGTGTGGTGAGAGAGGTTTCCTGCTTTCTAGGCTAAGGATATTATTGTAAGTGAATGATTTAAGAGGTAAGGAACAACAGAATAGCAATAAGAAAGACGTCCCAACGTGACATGACTAAGTGACAAGTTCAGTGGAAACAACTTTGGAGGTGAGACCTGAGCTGAGCCTTGCAGGACGACATAGAATTAGGAAAGATGGGGGTGGAGGGAGGAAATGTCTAAGCAGAGGTGTGCGGGAAAGAATGGATGCAATACTGAAATAATTGTGGATGAATTTTATATCCAGGGGGACTCAAAATAATCCTGGGCATGGGTGTGATAGAAGTTGATAATTGTTGAAGCTGGGTGAAGGAGACATTGGGGCTTCCTTATACTATTATTGATACTTTTGTATGTGTTAGGAATTATGTTCCTATAAAAAGTGTAACGTACAGAAATGGTACAGAAAGTGGGTAGGCTGGCCTACCTGGAATAAAGGGTTTGTTCAAAGGCATAGTGGGGAATGATGTTGGGAAGGCAGTTGGGTATCAGATTTGGTAGGAGAGGGCGTTCATGACTATACCCTGTGGAGTCTGGGTAAGTACTGATAGACACTAGACTTTATTGACTGGACTTGAGTCTTAACATGAGGTCAAGGTGGAGTTGTAGTGTAGCCTGGCATCCTCATCAAGGATGGAGGGATGGCTGCAACCCACTTAAATCTGTGTAGACCCCACTACATCTCATCGGGTATATTCAGTTCTGGAAGGCACGTTTATAAAGGGCTTTTTACAAACCCAAGTTTCCCTGGTGGGACATCTCAGGCACAGAAGAGTATCTCGCATCTTGTTGAGAATCTTCCTAGCAGAACACTTCATTAACTTAAGCTTGTCTACCTGGAAGGGACTTATTTTCCCTTCTGCCAAGTCCCTCTCCTACCCCTTTCCTCTCTCTCTCTCTCTCTCTCCCTCTCTTGTGGGCATAAGAGTGGGCAGTTAAAAGGAAATAAAATCATTACTATGATTCCCCGGTAACATGGAGGTACGTGTGTTTGGTGGAATCTAATCTCCTGAAAACAGATTTTACCAGCAGACTGAGTTATACACAGTGGCTCTGAACCATTTGGAAAACGTGGTACTTTCTGAAGCAACGTTCCTTCTTCCTTCCTGTTGAAAATGTTTCTCTACTGCTGAGGACAGAAGGGGAAAGACATGTCAGAAATTTGGAGAGTTGGTAATATTAAGGCGTTATTCATTATTTGGATGTGATTCAGTGGCATGCTAGAGCAGACAAGAGCCGATTGTTGTATTCTCAGGAAATTTTGCAAGCCAGCTGTTAAACATGCCATGAAACAAATTATATAAACTTGAGATATGAAAATAAAATTGATACTCAAAACTCATCCCTTCCTGATGATTTTACTATAATTTGCTATTATCCATGCTCCTAAGATTACTTATGTCTCACGTATCTGCATAGCACAAGTCCCATAGCATGGTGTCTGCACATTTCTTCTCAACCCCACATTCAGTGCCATCATGTCAGTAGCTTGAAATTGGCTGTGGTGGGAGTAGTTATGCCATACAAACCAGCAAAGACTGACTCAGGCCTTTTCTTCCCCCTTGGAGAACTGATTGTTGAATATCTACCAGCACACTGGGTATGATTATGGTATTCTGGTTGTATGTTTTAAAGACTCTTTACCTTTTAGAGATACATTCTGAAATAGGATAAAATATGATATCTAGAATTTATTTCAAGTAATCCAGTGAGGGTGGGTATTTTGATTATACCCTTCTCTTTACATTTATGTATGTTTAAAATTTTCTGTAATAAAAGTTAAAAAGTTAAAAGTTAAAAAAAATAAAAAGTTAAAAACAAGGAATGCTACAATGAAAATAAATAAGTTGCCTATACCCAGTAGATAGTCTGGTACCTGTCAGCCCCTCAAACTGCCAACATTCCTTTGATAAAATATTATTCTCTAATTGTAGAGCCCAATTCCTAGCTGGTTCACATAGATCACTGAGTTTAAACGGCTGTTTCTCATGAAATAAAATCAAGAAATGATGTGCAGTTTGCCATACGCATGGGGACAGAGGAGTCCAGGAGAACCCTCCCTAGGACACTGAAAAGCTTCCTCATCACAGTGGGGTTCAAATGCATTTGTTGGATTGCAATCCTGTTTGCAGAACCAGTTGTACAAATAGGAGAAAATGAATCAAGTTTTTGCTCAGAGGGCTACTTCAGATTACATGACAGCTGTGTACCCTTTAGATTTATTTTCAGTCTAGCTGATTTGAGTCATTGCTCAAGAAAGGAGTGCTGTCAAGTGAATTGTCTTCTGTGCAGATGACGAGAGCCTTTCTAAACATTGCCTCGCTGATATGAGTGATGTGTTTAGAATCGTTGGCCTATGAATTCAATTAGACCCAATCCAGTGACTTCAGAAGCATAGCATAGGTTACATACTGACTGCATTTCACGAAGAGTGCACAAACACAGTATATTTCCTCACACGTATCTAGACATCAAATGGAAAATGTGTAGTATAGATTATATAGAATATATCTCTTTTTCTCTAAGTTTACAGTCCTTTTCATTTCATTCTTAATAGGAAGTTAGATTATGGTAATAGCTTCTTCTTGTCTTTGATTGTGTAATAATTCATACTAACTCAATCCAGTTGACCAGAAAAAAAATTATGTTGAGTGAGGGAATGCAAGTGGTCACTGTGATTGTCCCATCAAATGACGTGGTGAGGAAATTACTAGGTTTTATAATGGGGATAGGGAAGGACAGTAAGAACCTTGAGGAGAAAGTAGTCTAGAATATCTGTTTTGTAATTTTAAGTTGTGTGAGTCTCTGGTCCATGTAGAAAGACAGACCTAGACTGTTATGTAGGTTTAACCACAGGGGGAAAAAAAAAATCAAAGTGTCAAGCAATGAAAACAACAGATGTCAAACTCAAGTAACCTGGGTCAGAATACCAAAAGGAAGCCTAGACTGAAACAGGAATCGAGATCAGGAAACCAGAAGTGAGAGTAGCACAGGTAGGGCAAGAACCATGACTCATCCTCCTAAGACAGAGCTAGACAGAGGGGTCACCAGGAGAACCTGGGACGTTTTGAGACCTGGCTGCTTTTTTTCCTCATGTTAACTCCTTTGCACTCATAACCTTCAGTGCCCTGTGGGGTCCCACCACAGCATAAGTCCTGAAAGAATTTCTTCAGAGTCTATAAATAGAAATCATGGTTCAAGATTAAGTTGAAGCATGCAGATTGAGATATGAATGCTAAGGAAAAAACACATGTTAAATTCTTGAAGTATAGGAATTGCAGGACTATGATTGATGACTCCAGGATAATTTATTGAGTTTCTACTATCTGGCTAAGTGCTGGGCATACCTCACTCAGTGCACCCTACAGGTAAAAGCCCTGTGTTCTCGGAGCTTACTGCCCAGTGGGTAGATCTAGACAATAGACTAAATAATTCTGTAGTACATTAAACAGAGATAAATTAGAGAAAAGCAAAAGAGGAAATATTCTCTAGAATTAGATTCCCCAAGGATACATTTTCCAACTCTATCAAAGCTAGCAAAGATTGATAATTATAAAGATACAAAACACACCACATCTGGAATTCCTTCGTGTTTCTATTAACTCTGTTGATAAACCAAATACATTCACTGTTTTTACCACCAGTAAGTTTAGAGCACAAATGAAAGTTGTAGTACTGTGGGAGAGGTAGCAGGGTTTTTTTTTTTTAACACTGAAGTAAAATGAAACATATGCCCTTACATATTTTGTGAGAGAGTTGGCAGTTCATGATCAGGAAGGCATTGGAGCCCCTACAACAAGGAGGCTTTGATTACTGTCGTGTGTCTTTGATTACTTCCAAACCTGTTTACCTCCAGTTGGATAGACAAGTAGAAGCCATTCAAAGCAAAGAGGTTGTGTGTGTGTGTGTGTGTGTGTGTGTGTGTGTGTATGTGTGTATTACAAAATACAAACTTTATATAATTAGTCCAAGTTGATTGCCTTCATAAAAATTTTGTCTTTAAATGGAAATATTTAGAAAGGAAGGTACAAATGAATTTTTTATAGGAGATAGACCCAGACTACCTTAAGTTTTTTATTTTATTTTTATTTTTATTATTTAAAGATTTTATTTATTTATTTAACAGAGAGAGACAGCAAGAGAGGGAACACAAGCAGGGGGAGTGGGAGAGGGAGAAGCAGGCTTCCCGCCGAGCAGGGAGCCCAATGTGGGGCTTGATTCCAGGACCCTGGGATCATGACCTGAGCTGAAGGCAGACGCTTAACCATCTGAGCCACCCAGGCGCCCCGAGTTTTTTATTTTAAATAATTTTTTCCAAGTTACCAAGCTTTTAAACCCAGTATTAGCCAGAGTCAGTGCCAAAAATGTGCAGTCTCACAAATTCATTTCTATGTCCTCCTCTCCCTAGAGTGTACTGCAAACTCAGTGTTTTAAAAACCACATTCATCATATCCTCCACAAATTTTCACCATTGACCCTTGGCCAAGACTAGGGTGCTCACTTGTCCTTGAGCCCTGGGGGTCCTGAACATCTAGTCTGCCACCAAGTCCTTCTGACAATACCTGAGTAAACCTAGAATCCGTGTCCATAAACTGTTTAGTAGAGTACCTGCCTGAAGGTGCTTAAAGCTGTTTGCTTTTATCCCCTCGTCTCCTCCCATCTAGGCACATCTTAGTTCAAACCTTCTTTCTTGTTTTACCCCTTGGACTGTTGATCTGGTTCTCTACCCACATTGTATATTTCCCCTTCTAATGAATCCTCCATGCTACCACCAAAGCTGCAAATTCTAAATTTCTAAACTTAAAATTTGACACTGACCAGATCATGTCACTCCCTTGCATAAAACCCCTCATTGACTCCATGACATTGTGCCCATGTCTCTTTAAGACCTGACCCTAAATGTCCTTGCGCCTCACCTTGCGCAGCTTTCCTACTGGCTTCACTCTTGAGAGCAATACTCAGTCAAAACTTAGCTATGCCAGACCCCTTATAAAGGTCCGAAACCTTAATTAGGCTAATAAATTATCCTTGGTAGAGTGAAAGAGCAAAATTCAGGGGCTTGCTCATTGGTCTTCCAGTGAATATTGGATTATTAACTAGTACTTTATGATAAAACCTTTTACCAGCCCAGCTTGAATCCTCTTTCCTGTCCCCATCTCTCCCACCAGCCAATATTTGTCAGGTTTTCCCTCATAATACTACTTAAATTCCTTCATCCCTGGTCATTTTCACTGATACTCCCCCATTCAGGTCTTCACGACTTAGTTATTGAATTACTACAGTAGGATCCTTACCTGGTTCTCTTGCCTTCATTCTGTCTCGCTTTCTTCTCCTGCCCCTTGTATCTTCTGTGCCCCTCCCCCACCCCCAGGTTAGTCTTCCTGAAACATGGCTTGCATTCTGTTTTAGAATCTCTCATGGTTCTCTTTTGTGAGTCAAGTCAAGCCATACTCTTCATTCTGGAATCTTAATCCTAAATGTCCTCACTACGTCACTTACTTGTGAAGTCTTCTCACTCTGACTATGAACATTCTCTCCTCAGTGGGACCTGTTGCCTATTGCTCTTCTTAACTCCAGACCTCTCTGTTCTTGTTCTTCTACAGCTGGAGCTCTTCTTTCTGATCCAGCTCCTGCCTAGCCCTACAGGCTCAGATGCACATCACCCAGGCTGCTTTCTTTAGTCCCTCAACTATAACTTTGTTGACCTTTGTACAAGGCAGCTTTGGATGGTAGGAAGAACACGATGGTTGGTGTCAGTTATGGGATCAAGCTGTTGTTCACAAAACGTGTCTTAGGCAGCTTGTTTTTTCCTCTCTGAACTGGTATCCCTATCATAAAGTGGAGCAAATGATTTAAATGACTTAATGGGGAAAAAATGCTCTATAAACTTTAAAGCATCATGCAGATGTATCTCATTTTTGTTTCAACTATATACTGTTTGTAATATATTTTGATATTGATATTTGATCTTGATAATATATTTTCCCGTTGCCTAATCACTTAATGTATATTTCCCATCTTCCTTTTATGCGTGTTTTAAGGGTAGATATAAGACGAAATACAAAAATACAATGAATTCTCATTTACTATTATTCCTTCTTATCTTATCCATCCCACACCATAGCAAACATTAAATAAATTTTCCCATCAAGAGAATCCAATGAATAAAAGTGTAAAGTTTCAGGCACAATAGGAGAGAATAGTATTTGATACAGGGAGTGAGAGAGTAGCAGGAAGAAAACAAGGTGACCAGAGAAAAAGAGCCCATCTAGGGAATTGGCCTGCCTCAGTACTGACTGCTTTCATGGGTCCATGGACAAGCTCAGGATTCGAGTCCTAGGCTATCTCTGCAAACTTTTTATACCCCAGCAGTAGAGTTGCCCCACCTTAAGAGTAACAGTTCTCGCACAGAGTAGGCTCTCAAATGTTTGTTGACTTCACTACCCACATAATTTTCCTACTGTGACTCATCCATACGCACACAGTATGTTTCTATGCACATGTGTACATGCCAGTGGATTTGTCTATCCCTGCTTGTAATTATTCACCTTTCTCTTTCCTTTTCGGTTTCCTTGTCACATGTAGCAGGAGTATGTCTGCTTCATCTGCAGAGTGGTGCTGATATTCACATTTGCAATGTGTTTGTGCAATGACGGGGGTGCCTGATCACTTGATAAGGTCATAGGTACTTCCAGGAGCTATTTATTAAAATTGCTAAGAAATGTCCAAAAATATAACATTATAATATTAAACTTACTCAAATCATACTTTAAATTAATACAAATAATAATCAGTACATAAGAACTCATTTTTGCAAGGGTGTCTTCTAGCCTCTCTCCCACAGGCAATTTCCTGGGAACAAGAGATAGGGCAGTAGAGTGCAGGAGTTTCTGATTCTATCTAGTGTCTGCCTTCGAAGCAAAATATCAACTGGCAACTCTTGCTGGATAACACTGTCCTTGGACAATAAGAATAACCATCAGGTACTCATAACTCTTACTGTGCCTGCGCCACCGAGTCTCAGTACTCAGTTAAAAAACAAATGAATCAAACACTAAAATACAGTTCCTGTTTTCAGGGAATTCATTCATTTGTGGAGGATAAGGGAATGATAGGAACCCCAGCAAAACAGGAGAAGTGCGATTTGCTCATTACCTTACAATCCAGGGGTGCATTTCTCCAAAGCCAGTCATTAAGGATTTGTGATTGTTTTGTTTCAGAGTAGATTTAGTGCAATGGAAAATGCTAGCTTAAAACCAAGTGCTCCACTCACTAGGCGGGCTGGGCGAGTGCTCACATTTCAGATGATCCAGCCTGGCTGGAGGACAAGACATTTGCATAGAATATTGGGGAAATTGTCAAACAACAAAATGAAGATGTATGCTTTTGAAATTCCTCTTACTGCTGCTTTAATTAAATTGAAGTTTCCAAAGGAATGGACTTTCAAATGAAATGTTAATAGTGCCTCAGCTAATTCCAGTGCATTCTTTCATTTTACTCGGCTTTCACAATGTGATCATACTTGGTTTCACTTCCTGGTTTGTTCACACAAGCCTGTTGTTGCTGGGAAATATTTAAATAAAGCGTTTATGAAAGAAGAATATTGTTTTGTAATGGATGAAAGCATTTGGGTTTGATTTTGATTTAGTTCGTGTAGTAATTTTTATAGTAGTAAGATTTCTGACGCCTGAACTGGCAAATCGGTTGCCCAAAGAAAACTTAAAAAACAACAACAAAAAAACCCAAAAAAACCTTTGGCACTGAAGTTAATTAAGTTACCTTGTGGTGAAGTCGTCTACAGAACTGTTTGATTAGGCAGCAGTTGTGAAACAAATGAAATTTTGGCCCATAATTAGAGTAATTGTAACTTGATTTTAAGCAGACGCTTGATTGCATGGTGAGTGACATAATGCCTAAGGATTTTTCCAAAAGAAGGGCCTAGTCAGTATATTCTTTTTTTTTTTTTTTTTTTTAAAGATTTTATTGAGAGAGAGAACAAGCGTATGGGAGAGGCAGAGCGAGACGGAGAAGCAGGATCCCTGCTGAGCAGGGAGCCCGATGCAGGGCTCGATCCCAGGATCCTGGGATCATGACCTGAGCCGAAGGCAGACGCTTAACGACTGAGCCACCCAGGTGCCCCTCTTTTTTTTTTTTTTTTTAAGATTTTATTTATTTGACAGAGAGAGACACAGCGAGAGAGGGAACACAAGCAGGGGGAGTAGGAGAGGGAGAAGCAGGCTTCCCGCAGAGCGGGGAGCCCGATGTGGGGCTCGATCCCAGGACCCTGGGATCATGACCCGAGCTGAAGGCAGACGCTTAACGACTGAGCCACCCAGGTGCCCCCCAGTCAGTATATTCTTAAGCTGATGGCTTACTTATGCTGTGTTTCACATGGCCACTAGTCTGTCTGGCACAATTTTGTGTGTGTTTTTAAAATGACTGTTCTTATGTGTTATAGCATTGCGTGAAGTATTTGGCTATTAATTCTAAAAGTGATATTTTTACCCCAAAGCATCTAATTTCACCAAAGTATTCAGGTACCATCTAGTGTTAAAAATAAACAAACAAACAAACAAACAAACCAAAAAAAACACAACTGATCAAATCCATTTCTCTTTTGAAAACACCGGTGAAACAGGAAAAGTCTGCTCACTGGAAATCTAATTGTTTTGTCCATGTGCATCATTTGACTGGCTAACTGAAAGTTTAAATTTTTTGTTAGGTAGGCTCTACACCTAGCGTGGAGCCAGACGTGGGGCTTGAACCCCCAACCCTGAGATCAAGACCTGGCTGAGATCAAGAGTCCGATGCTTAACCGACTGAACCACCCAGGTCCCCCTGAAAGTTTAATTGTTTTAAGTATAACTATTTTTCTACTTGAGATTTTAGTTTTGCAGTCCATTTATGTTTTATTTTATGAGGTGATCTAATATGTAGTCTAATATAGAAGTAGGCCTCCTGCTCTTGTTGTCAAACCCCCTGCAATGAATTCTTCCTGATGCTTTCAAATTAATTTCCCTAATACACACTAATATGCCTTTAAATGTATTTTTTCCATCATTCCCCTGCTCAGATGCCATCAATGGTTCCCTACTGGTTATATGATCAAATCTAAATTACTTTCTGTTGTCATAAAAATATTTGGCTATTGATTCTAAAAGTGAAATTAAACTGACATAAAGTGACTCTAAAACAATCATTTCACAGGTGCCTGTCAGTCATGCACTAATAAGGCCTGAGCTATGTCTTGAAAAGTTCTTAGCCTGACATTGGAGACTTTCTTTACTATTTAACCCTAATCTACTTCTCTCCATTATTTCCATCTCAAAAATTCCACTTCATCAGTATATGTCTCTTCACTAACTCCTAAAATTCACCTTGGCATCCTCCTACCTTCTTTATTTGTTCCTCCATTCCTCCACGTAAAATACTATGTGCCTTATTATTAATTCTCGTCCCCTCAGCCTCATCCCTTTGCCTCACACCTAGATAAATCTTATGCATCTTTCTTGGCCCACTCATAACTCTTAGGCAGTAACTATTATTCCTTTGGTGTATATTGCCCTAAGATGCAACTGTAATCCATTTGAGCTTTCTTGTATTCATGCTTTATTTCACTAAAGCATAAGATCCTTTTGAGGGTCTGGTCTGAGGCTGACACACACCCTTCTATTCCTTTCAACATTAGGGATCATGCTTTGCACCTTTGCAGAGGCGAGGTCATGATTGTCAAATGCACCCAGTGTCAGAGTGGATGCAAGATATGACATCCTATCACACTTTCTGTTGGGGTCCCATCTCTGGCCATGACACAGTTGGTGGTACATAGGGTCCTCTTTATTTCTACATCCATTCAACTAGCAGCAGCTAAGTTGTGGCCTTCCTTAAATGGGTAAGACTTTCTACAATAAAAACAGATGGTGTTGTCAAATATGAATGGAAAAATATTATTTCTTGTGTGTGGTAAGGGGAAGAGAAAAGGACAGAGGGAAAAAAAAAAACACAACATTAGCTTTCTTGGCACAATCTTTCCACCTTTCAAGTTTGGTTGCTAAGAAATAACTAGATTCATTTGCTGTGTACAAAGGAGAAACTTCAGTCACTAACCCAGAGATTATGCTTCTTAGGCAGCTGAATTTGTCACTGAGCCAGACAAAGCCCCACCCTGATTTAGAAGTCATGTGTTAAACTTCGAGATGGGGAATGTGACTTTTGTCTCCTGAGAAGCCATCAAAACTCTAAAATTCCCAGAGGGAACATGGTTTCCCTGCTTTGCTAACACCAAATGAAGAGTCTGAAGCCCAAAGCCAACCCAGTGTGCAGAAACACTGTCACCTTTGCAATGTGGGCATTCTACCTGATTCCTATTTGTTATTTGTGGGTTCTTTTAGAGCCTGACCTTACTCTCTCACTTCAGTATGCCCTGAATGACCTGAAATTATTCTTAATGCCATGGCTGAGCTAAATCTTTCTTCTTTGCTGATAGGGCTTGAATCTGCTAAATGACTCAGGGGCCCTTGCATGTCAAATGGAATTTAGAGAATTGAAGACAAGATGATGTGGTGATTGTAGGAAGTTGCTGTGGTCTTTGCTCCAACAAGGGGGTCTAATCTTAATTCTTTTATCCATTCATTGAATGTTTAATAGCAGCTTCTGCCTGTAAGAACACAGGGGGATACAGCATGACTCATGTAGACCAGACCTCAGAGCTTGTAGATTAGTGGAAGAGAAATAAACTTTTAATTGAACAACTGCATGAAGGTGTGTGGTGAGCACTGTGAGAGCGAGGGATGGAAGACTAAAAGAGCTCATTGTGATGGGCTTGGTCAGAATGGTCAGGGAAGGCTTTCCTTAGGAAGAACGTCTGTAAGTCATTGACTCTGGAAATCAGAGGCTTAATGACTGTCCTGGTTGGGCCCTTGAAGGTGAGTTTGACCTTCTAAGTGAACTGCTTTGCACTCTTTCAAATTGCAACTATTTTGAATGAGAATTAGCCCTCAAGTGTGACTCTTCCTATGCAGTTCTGTGCTGCAGGTGGTCCAATATGTATCCGGTCCTTGCCCTCGGTTCCTGGCACAGCGCAAAAATCCTTGAAATTTCCTGATAGGAGCATCTTTTGTTACTCATAATGAGCACCTCTCAGCCATACCTGAGTTTTTGCTAATGAGGTGACTCTGGGTGAGCCCATAGAGAGCTTCAGGTTGGGGGCTAGTCACCAGAAGAACCAACCATGTGATGAGAGGGTTGGAACTTTCAATCTACCCCTGACCTCTGAGGAGGGGGGAAGAGCTGGAGATTTTTCCTTGCCAGTGGCCAGTGACTTAATCAACCATGCCTGTGTAATGAAACTTCCATAAACACTCCTCAATGATAGGGCTTGGGGAGCTTCCCAATCGGTGCTTGGGAGGTTGGCATTTTCAGATTGGGCATGGAAGCTCCATACCCACCTCCCCGTCTACCACCAAGACTACCACCAAGTACCATGCCCTAGGTATCTGTTCCATTTGGCTGTTCCTGAGTTGTATCCTTTGCAACAAACCTGCTGGTTTGTGTTTTCCTGAGTTCTGTGAGTCATCCAAGTGAATTATCAAACTTAAGGAGGGGGTTAGGGAAACCCTTGGATTGATAACCAAGTCAGACAGAAGAGTGGGTTGTCGGGGTCCTAGGACTTATAACTGGTGTCTGAAGTGGGGGCAGCCTTGTGGGACTGAGCCCTTAAACCTGTTGGAGTCTCACACTGACTCGAGGTAGTTAGTGTCAAAATAGGACTGCATGGTAGGGCACCCACATGGTGTCAGAAAAAAGACATCTCACCATGTTTACTCTGAATGTAAACCAGACATTTTTCTGCTCCAGCAGAGGAGCAAATAGAAATCAGTGATTTTGACCAGGGCCATATCCAAGTTGCAAACATGAAGCACTGATTTAACACCAAGGTGAACGTGGACTTTTTACGGGAAACGTAGATGCCAGAAGAGCTTTCAAAACTGACCTGTTTCTCTGCTCATGCTCTTGCTGGATGCTTCACTCCTCCCACACCTTCTTCCAGGGAAGAGATAAGCAACGTCAGCTGACTGGAATGTTTCAAAAGGCCTTCTCTGGGCTGGGCAGATAGGCATGGTGGCCCTTCATTGGCATTGGGAGCCAGAGGCTGTGGGTGTTGTGTCGTCTTTTCTTCTTTTCTTTCTCCGATGGACAGAATATAAATGGTCCATTATCAGCCCAATATTGCAAGGTTGATTTGGAAAAGAATTTGTTTCCATTCGTTGTTGTCTTCTCACTGTGCAATTCCGCGTTTGGGCTACATATTTCTACCTGGACCCCTGGGCCTTTTGGAAAAATTCCTTTTGACTTTTATAGTGGGACTTAAATGTTAGGAGATGTCAGTGACCTTGTAACACTCGCTGTTTTGTTTCCTTGGAACCAAAGTGGTATAAATAAAGCTCACTTCATGGGTTGTTTTGTTTCGATTTAAGATAATATTCCAAGGCCAAAGGCATCCTCTTTTAAAATTACCGGTAAAAAAAAAAAAAAAAAAAGTGGTTTTCTTTATAAGAGTTCACCCTTACATTTATATGCCACTTTAATGATTCCAAAGTACTTCCACAATATTTATTTTACCACCACTATCAACCCTCGGGGCCTCTTTGATTGTCCATATTATAAAGGCGAGGACTAGAGGCCTGGGTTGGATGAGTTGATTTGCTTAAGGCCATACACATGGTGGTGGAGGCAGGCCGGGGACTCAAAGTGCACATTTTCCACACTGCCTCCATGGAAAACCAGACCCTGCCTCTAATTCGTGCTTGTGGGGGAGGAATGGAGAAGTGAGGCTTCACTTGATGAGCAACAGGGCCCCAGGGTTGAGGGAATAGGAGATATAAAAATAAATAAAAATTGGATGGTTTGCACTCACCTAACTCGACTCCAGAACATTTACAGGGCAACACATCAGCAGGACGACCAATCACTCTCTATCCCAGAATTGACTATTGTAGCAATGACTGCTGCTGACTGAGGAGGAGAAAACTTCTGTAAAAATGCCCAATATCTGGGAGCATAGACACCAGTAACATGTAGGTAGAAATAGAGCTAAAGGCTTTAAAAATCGCTTCTCACAGCACTAGTCCCAACTGGATCTGAATCCATGACACAGGCAGCGTGAGCTGGAGTTGATGGGGGGGCCCATACCTGACTTGTCAGGTTGAATGAGTGCCCACAGTGAGCCACAGGGTGAAGCATCCTTTCTTCCTAGTCCATCTCTCAAGTGAGAGATGATCAGACTATGTGACCCAATCTGCCCAGCCTTTTGGAGTCAAGCCCTCGCATTCCTGGGAAGGACATAGCAAGAGCCAGTAAGACAGCAAGAGAAGCCGGATAGCATTTGCTCCCATCACATTCTATGGCCAGGCCTCCCGAACCCTCCCTGTGATATTATTTTGACTTTATAATAACAACAATAACAAAAAAAATCAGGAGGGTTTGATATGTTTTAAAAAGGGCTTTCTGACTGCCGTTTGGAAATGGGACCAAGGAGGGCAAGTGAGGAAGACATTTCGGTTGTCTTCCCCAAAGATTCAGCAGGCTTCACCCAAGACAGGGATGCAGAAGGGGCTAGTTTAAGACAAGAATGGGTAAATTTGAGGGAATAGAAAGAAAGAAGGTTTGGGGGCAGGTGCCTGAGCTCTTGATGTGGCTACCACCTTCAGCATCATTCAGCTATCTAGTCTTGATGTGGCTACCAACATTCAGAGATCCAAGAAATGCGAGTTTGGTGTAGGTGTGAGCAGAAATGGTGGATTTAGTTTGGGATGTGCTGAGTGTGAGTTGCTTCCACACATCTCAGTGGATAGCCAGGAAGGTGTTCAGGAGATGATTTTGAGGCTCAGAGCTAGAAAGCAGGGCTCACCCTGTAGCTTTGGGGATCACCTACATAGAGGTGGTGGATGACCCTTTAGAGTAGAGGATGTCACTTGAGGAATGCCTGTGCGTGACCAGAGAAGCTACTGGCCAAGGACTGAATCCTGGTGAACCCCAGTTCTTAAGGGATGGGTTTGTATTAGGACCCTTGCATGGTTCCCAGTTACCTTTTTACCTTCAATTAAAATCAGTGCTTTTGTTACTATGTTTGACCCAATGACCTTCTTTTCTTTCTATGACCCACTTTTACGCTCTTTTTAGCAAGGTTGATTTATGAGTAGCCAATCATAGACCATTCATTACTCTCTTTCTAAGAAAACCTATACTGTTTGTCTTTGAATTCATGTTTTCCCTGGTGCTGTCACCATTTTCTTTTAAATCCCTGTTCAATTCTTGCCACTCCAGCGGAGTGTTTTCAGATTAAGCGTCCCCCAGCTCCAGCTGCAATTAATCAATTCAGAAGACAGTGGGGTGTTGGAAGTGGAAGGTCTATCGATCATTTGGCTTTCCCTCCAATGTGACAAGTAAGGAAACTCAGGTCAGATGAGGCAGGGTGACTCATTCAACGTTACACTGTCGGATCGGTAGAAAGTACGGAGTAAAAATTGAGTCTCCTGAGACCTAGTCAGGGGTTCTTTCCGTTAAGCCATGCTGCCTTGTGGTTTTGATTCTTCCCTCTGTCACTGTGAGGTGACTTTCCTTCGTTTGAACATCCAGTCTCATTCCTGCATTCCCTCATCCTCCTCCAGTCTCGCCCTACACAGAGGCAGAGCAGTGATTTCTCTTACTAAATTAGCTCTCATTTGATATGGATCATTACCTCTACCCTCTTGTGCCTTGGATGGTCATTTCCACCCCACATATCCAGAGCCCAGGGAAGTAACAAGGCAATCCTACAAAAATGAGTTCATAATTATGAGAGTCTCAAGAATTGATTGACTGATTGATTGATTGATGAGTGTTAAGTGCCCAGTAAGTATGTCTGCTATCACTAATGGAAAGGGTTATGATTGCTCTTCTTTAATTACTTCCTAACACACACGCCATCGCCCTCTACCCCCCGCCTGCCATCAGCGCCTCCCCCCAGCCCTCCTTCACATTAGGCTATCCTTGATGCCTTCTGCTAGATTGGCCTCTTAATAAAAGATTAATAAGAGGCTCAAGTACTTTTCAAACCCATATAAAGTTATTGGTGAGTTTTGTAAACATGTGGGTGCTTCAATGGTTATTTTAGGGAGAAAAAAATGATCTCATATGTGTACTTACCTAGATAGTCAATAGAAGATTTTTGAATGTGTTAGCTTCATATGTGGCTAGTCCTCTAGTAGAAAAGAAGATCTATGCCTTTTCTGGACAAATTAGTAGGATCATATTCTCTCACGCAGCCAGATCCTTCTAATTCAAGGTAACAAACAAAATTGATAATTAAATAGTATTTATTATAATTTAGGAATTATGGGTAAAGCAAATTTGACATAGTAAACATATTTTTTATGTGTCCGTATGCCTTCCAGTACATCGGGGCCCACTGTATATTAGATTTGTGTAATCCATTTATGTTCATTTTAAAGCAGTCAGAACAGCTTTTGTTTTACATGATTATAGGGTTTTTTGTGATAAAATATACATATCATAAAATGTATCATCTTAACCATTTTTAAATGTACAGTTCTGTGACATTAAGTTCATGCACACTGTTCTGCAACTATGGATTTTAAAAACATGGCCTTTGCTTGGGTGACATTGGCGATATCTGACTTGCCTGCAGCATGCAGCTTGACTGGGAAGACACGCACTGCATCAGAAAGTGGGCTAACTTAGTTTTGCATCAGCTTGTATTGTTTTGGCCTCACAACACTGTCTTCCCTCTGGGCCATATATTAAATAATTGAGGTAAGTTACGTTTATATTTCACAACACTCTCTAGTGTCTAGAGTCATGTGATATATTGCAAAACCTGGCATGGAAATCACTCATTTAGGTGGAGAAGGAAACCCCCTGACAACCAATCTGGTTTCTCTTTACAGGCTAATACTTTAAAGCCAACCTTTAAAGGATTAATTTTAGATAAAGCTGCTACTCTGTTAATAAATTACTATTATTGAGTGCTTACTTTGTACCTACTGCTGTGCTAAGCATTTGATTTATGGTTATCTCATTTAATTCTTTTTTTTTTTTTTAAAGATTTTGTTTATTTATTGAAGAGAGAGAGAGAGCATGAGCAGCGGGGAGGGCCGGAAGCAGGCTCCCCACTGAGCAGGGAGCCTGATGTAGGGCTCGATCCCAGGACCCTGGGATCATGACCTGACCTGAAGGCAGCCGCTTAACCGACTGAGCCACCCAGGTGCCTCCACCTCATTTAATTCTTTTTTTTTTAATTTATTTATTCATTTGAGACAGAGAGATAGAGAGCATGAGCAGGGGGAGGTGCAGAGGCAGAGGGAGAAGCAGGCTCTCCGCTGAGCAGGGAGCCGGATGTGGGTCTCGATCCCAGGACCCTGGGATCATGACCTGAGCCGAAGGCAGAGGCTTAACCATCTGAGCCACCCAGGCGCCCTCCACCTCATTTAATTCTTAAAATAACTGCATTGTCCCTGTTTTACAGATGAAACAATTGATACTTAGCTTATCTAACATCGAGCAGGTGGTAAATGACAAAGTTAGAGTTCGATCAGACCTTAACCATTTTGCTGCGTTCCCTTCCAGATTTCTCAAACATTCATAAGTTTTATAACAAGAACTAGGCCTAACAATGTAACTAACATATTAAAAGTATCTAACATACTGAAGGCATGTGATACTTCTTTATTAAGTCATTCAGAAAGAATGTTGTATGTAGGGGATATGGTATTAATTTATTTTAACCACATTTTAATAGGAAAGCCAAGAAGAAAAGCCTTGTAAAATATCATTTAAATACAGATTAAGCCTCAGTTATTCCTCTTGTCATTATGTTACTGCGGCATGTTTCTCTGTAAGAGGCCGTGCCTGCAGGATGCTCCCTTGCTCTGGCTATCTCGCATGTCTATCTTAATTATATAATAGAGGCAGGCAGGATGGAGGGAGCATTTGTTGATTCTGTTTCACGAGACGGAATACTGAGTAATGAGCTAGGAAACCTATATAGATCTGATTTTTAGATTATGTCTTTTGGTTCCTCTAAAAGATAGATTGTAGATTTTTTTTTTTTTAAAGAGAGATGCCACGTTCTATATAAAACTCCTTTTTATATAGTTCACTGGAGAGGCGGTGTAGCAGATGGCTCATACTCCTGGTTGGTGTGAATTCAGGGTTCGCTTTGTGAGCTTGAGCAAGTTTAATTTTTCCAGTCCTCAACTTTCTCACCTTTAGAGCTGAGATCATAATACCTACCTCACTAAATACACAGTAAATGTTAGCCTTCCCTTTTCCATCTCCTTCTACCTTTTTAATTCAGCACATAGTTATTACTAAGAATGTATTGTGTGTTAGGTCCTGTCCAGCTGTCCCGTACTCTGTATTCTTCTAAGAGCTCGAAGCGAGAGGCAGGAAGGCATCTAACCAGCTCTTTGTGATGCAGATTAATATCAGTATAATAGAACTATCAGCACTCCGTAAATGCTGAAGAAGCATGAAGTATGGAGCAACTACTGGTTTTGGGGGTAGAGTGGGTAGCAGCGTTCATTTTAAACATCTTTTGTGTTTAACGGTCATTTAATACTTGGTGAACATTAAACCTTTATATTTTCGGGTCAGAAGTTAACTCGACCTAAACACTAGGCTGATTTTCAGTGCATGGCAATTTGGTATTTGTCATTGGGTTAAGAAAATGTTCTACTGGATATAGCGTTCTTTATAGTGATCGCTATCAGAAGTTACTGATTATAGGAGACTGAAACCATCCAGAGGCACATAATATTTTCAGCTTGCTCATAGCTCACAGTAGTTGTAGAATTACAAAACTTATGGAGCACCTAATATCTGGCGGGACCCTGAGGAGACAAGAAATGTCCTTGCCTTCCCCGAGCCCATGGTCTTGGGGGAAGCCACGTGGAGAGGGAAAGGGCTCACAGAACAGCATGATACACACCATCCTTGTTGGGGTGAAAACTTGATACTTCCCCTTGTCTTGGCATGATTCCTGTTGCAATGTACTTTTAGCTTGTACAAAAGAATTGTGAAATCATAATTTGATAAGATATTAAGGTCATTTAGGAATGCTGTGGCATTTATCCAGCGATCCATCACTGATTCAAAATGACTCACCGTCATTAGAATGCAGCCAGTCATGCTAAATTTGACAGCAGTTCTCCGTTCAGATTTCTGAGATGTCATGTTTGGTGGCTACGTTGAGAAGTATGACTTTTTCTCCTTTCTTCCTGAAGGGTGAAGGCTTTGCCTCTGCTTCTGAATCTCTGCACCTCTCATGGGGTGATGGAAATGCCAGAGGTTCTGTCCCCCCTGCTCTGCTTTCCCGCCTTCCCGGACCCATTGTGTGTGTGCACCAGTTGTGTTTATAGATCATTCAGAGAGCCAGGCCTTCTTCCTCCGTACCCTTGGTTCCTAACTGGGTGGTAAAACCTGATCTAGTATTACTGGTTCACTCAGTAATTATTTACTAAATATTTATGGTAGGGATAGGGGCAGGATTGAGATATGGGGGTCCAAGAGATAGGCTAATAATTTGTTACCCTGGGCAGGCTGATGATTTGATGCCACTTCAGACTGTTGTCCTTTAAATATTTGTTCACAACATTTTTAAGAGGAAAAACCAAGCCCTAGATGAGAGGGAAGGGGGTAGCCAAATCCCTCAAATCCCCCTCCTGCCAGTTTCTAGGATCTCAACTGACCAGAAGAAAAATAGCAGACCCCTTCTTTTTCCTTCCAACCATATTCTCTACAATCCCTGAGAATAGTTCTGGTGGATACTATTTTTGTTTCATTTAGTTAAGTTTCCAGAGATGTTTTCAGCACCCCATGGATGTCTGTACGTGGAAACTGTCGTAACATCCAGGCTTTTAATCTAGCCCTGGAAAGAGACACTGGGATAGATCCCAGAAATGTAGATAAATAAGGTGCTGCCTCAGCGCTCAAGGAACTTGGGGCAATAGCTTATTATATACTATAAAACAGTGTGAGAGAACTGTTAATGTGGTAGGAACACAGATGGAGGAGCAGTGAATTCAGGCTGGGGAGGTCAAGGTGGCTCATGGGGGTGATGCCATGGTGGGACCGATGGTGAAATGAAATGTCCCTCCTTTAAGTACATCTGGTATTCCTAGTTTGAACTTTTCAAACTGATGAAATAGGCTACTTTAACTTTATATAACCTAAAGCCTTAAACTTAGGGAATTGCTCAAGGCAGGATGAGTAAGTGTGATATTGCAGTGATTCTTGCCGTATCTGACTTACAGAATGAGATCAAGTTACTAGGCAAAGATTCTTGATTTCTGGCTAACCCTTAAAGGGAAGGATTTTATTTAACCATCACTAAGACACAAATTCACGCCAATGGAGAGCCATTCTCAGATTCCAGAGCTTTAGAGCAGTTCTTTGCTTAACTACAAAGGAGTTTGTTTTGTCAATCTCCCCTATCTCTACTGACCAGAAGGAAATAAGAGCATCCAGACTTCTCAATTTTCAAAGCAAAAGGAGGGGGGGCCTCTTGTTTTTCTATCATAGTTGATTGTCCCCTATTGTTCTTTAATCCACAGTCACTTGAAAGTATTCCCTTGTATGTCCTTCGCTGGGAACCTTTTGAAGGGGGCTCTTCTTTGAGAAAGGGAATTCTTAGTGTTATGTTTGTCATCTCCAAATCTTCCAGAATAGAATTTTAAAGATTCTCTTGGAATTGACTTTTTAAGTGAAAATGAACATGCCCTGTGTCCTGCCAGTGGGAGAGAAAATGTTTTTGAGGGGGTAGGTAATGCCAGTTTCGTAACACTCATTAGCCTCGCAAGCTGGAGAAGCCACGGACGCCCCAGCCCGTCAGCCGCTGGGTCCAGCCGCGTTACCCTGGCGGTTGAGTCCTGGGTTTGCCTGCCTCGCGTGGACTGTTTATTCTATCCTAACAAGCCTTGTCATTTAGTATTTTCACCTTTCATTTTTCTAACTTGTACTTTTGTTTGCAGCTGAGGAGAAAGAAAGGTGATAACTTGTGCTATCGTTTCTAAAATTAGTTTTGAGCCATTTGGTTTTAGCCTGGATAAAGAAAATGAGCTACATTTTGTTGTTTTTTTACTTGGCAGCAACGGCTTCACTCTGAGATGACAAGTTGTCATTAGGAGGGAGCTTGCATTACACTTACATCTTCTCAGCAAAATATTCCTCTGGTATAGGTAAATATTAAGTAGAAAAGAAGAATGAGGGGCGCCTGGGTGGCTCAGTCGGTTAAGCGTCTGCCTTCGGCTCAGGTCATGATCCCCAGGTCCTGGGATCGAGTCCCGCGTTGGGCTCCCTGCTCCGCGGGGAGCCTGCTTCTCCCTCTGTCTCCCTCCGCCGCTCCCCCGGCTTGTGCTCACTCTCTCTCTGTCAGATAAATAAATAAAATATTTTTTTAAAAAAAAGAAGAACGAAGCTTGTTAGTAAAGCATGTTGAAAAGCATTCAACTCAACCCCATCAAAGAAATGCAAAATAAACAATAAGATAATTTGGGATGGAATTAGCCAAGGTTTTTTTTGTTTTTATTATTTAATGATGATTCCCATATCTGGTAAGGGTACTACTCATATACTGTTTATTGAAAAGAAAATTAGTATAACCTTTTTAAGAAATAATTTGTTGTTATATATCAGAGACCTTAAAATGTTTATGTCCTCTGGCCCATTACTCTCGCTTTTAGAGATCTTTGCAAAAGAAATCATATGAACAAGAGTACAGGGATGTTTACACTATTATTAGTAATAAAAAAGGAAAATCTAAGATTCAATAGGGAAATAATTTTGTAAACTATGACATATCTATGTATGAACTATTATGCTTCCATCAAAAATGGTGTTTAGAGGGGTGCTTGGCTGGCTCAGTCAGTGGGGCATGCGACTCTTGATCCTGGGGTTGTGAGGTGGGTGTGGAGATTACTTAAAAATACAATCCTTTAAAAAAAAATGTTGTTTAGAGAATCTGTAACAACATTAAGAAAGCGTATGATAAATAATAAGAGGCAAAAAATATTGTGTCACTGAAGTTTACAGCAGCATAATTGTGTCAAATAGCAGGACAGCAAATAACAACAAAAAAACCCCCAAAACAGCAACAATAAAAACTGGAAAGAGAAACTATCCCAAATGTTCCCCCCATGTTCCCCCCCCTTTTTTATATAAGAAACACAAATATTTTCAATGGGATTTTCAATTATTTATAAAATGAGTGGTACCTGAGATATAATGCTTATCTCATTCTTAATTAAAAATTGAATGCTCAGGGCGCCTGGGTGGCTCAGATGGTTAAGCATCTGCCTTCCGCTCAGGTCATGATCCCAGGGTCCTGGAATCGAGTCCTGCATCGGGCTCCCTGCTAGGCGGGGAGCCTGCTTCTCCCTCTGCCTCTCTCACTCTCATGAATAAATAAATAAAACATTTAAAAAAATAAATAAATAAAATAAATAAAAATTGAATGTTCATATTTTATGCCTTATAAATTGCTGTGGTGATGACATTAAATGTGACAGTGATTTGTGTCTCTCCCTGGGTATTAGTTGATAGCCTTTGCAGGAGATCAGAAGGTGATCTCTGTAATAACACTCATTTTTTAAGTTGTATGTTTCATAAAGTTGTTACAGATTTTGGAAATCTTAGAACCACGTAAGTGGATAACCTGTCTTGCAGTCCTGTGATGAGTAAAGTGTAACAATATGTTTATGATTTCTCTTTAGGAATTTTTCAAATAGAAACTAATTGCAGAGTTCCCGGTTGACCAGCATTCATAGGGTAAGATTAACATTCTGAATTGTGATGTGAACACGTGGTAAAGATAATTACTATTACGTTGGTAGCTTGGGGCAAATACTGAATCCTTAGGATGTAAAAAGAGATTATTATTCCTACAGACCTTTTGCATAAAATCCTTTTGATATATCTAAACCAGTTAAAAAGAAAATTAAATCTGAATACATTTTGGTAAAATGTCCTCTTCCTGTCCTTTGTTGGTCTTGTATGTTGCAGAGTATATGTCTGTGTGCGTTTGATATTTGTCATTTTTCTAAACCTTAAAGATCTGAGGAATATAATGTCTATGACAGACTTAGACTCCATGACTCCATGTCTATATTTTTCTGACTTCTGTTGAAGGTAGTGTTTTTTATGCAGGGAATTGGTTTGCCATGTTTCCGTAAATAAACAATGGCCATGCTTTCCGAGATTACATAAGTCAGAAATAAACAAGCCCCGTATCTGTTGCTTTCTACAAACATCATTTATCTTTTATAGTTGTGGAAGATTAATCTTAAATTAGTTCTGTGGCAGAGCTTCTGACTTTGACATAATGAGCAATTAATTTGTACACTGTATTAAGTAGCATGACTCTCTAGTATTGTGAATACGACAAATGTCTTGAAGAGTGTGTTGCCCAGCTCTGAACATATATAATCCAGGTGAAGACATGGTGAGGACATTGGGTCTGTCCTCTGTGTATTGTGAACACCCTTCTTTTACAGATGAAAGTATAGATCCTTGACTTCTTGAGTATATGCACATATCCCTGCTGATTCATTGAGCTAACTATGAATTTGTAAAAGCTAGTATCAGGGGTGCTTGGGTGGTGCAGTCGGTTAAACGTCCAGCTCTTGGTTTTGGCTCAGGTTTTGATCTCACGGTTATGAGATCGAGCCCTGCATGGACCTATGCACCCCGTATTGACCTCCGCACTCTGTGCGGAGTCTGCTTAAGTTTGTCTCTCTATCTCCCTCTGCCCCTCCCCTCCTCTCTCTAAAAAATAAATTAAAAAAAAAAACTAATATCACATCAGCTGCTTCTCTACTTTTGGCTCTTCAGTGGCTTTTCCATTCCTCCCGAACTATTTATTATCCAAACTCTGTATATTGGCTGCAGGCCCTCTCATTCTTCTGCTTTCCCCAGGCTCCTAACATCCCAACTGAGTGGCCTCCCTTCTGATCTGCACCTATTCTAAGCTTCTTGCTCCTTCTACTTGGAATGAGCTTCCCCAATATCATTGCATGGCTGACTCTGTTCAGATCTAAAGAGGCTTTCCCTGACTGCCCAATCTAAAGGAGCTCTATGTTCTTCATGGCATTTCTGATTTTATCGTGTTTATATATTTGGTTTTCTCTCTTTCCTTCTTCCTCAGTAAGGTCCCTGAGAGCAAGCATCTTTCTGTCTTGCACATCTATATTTCCTGAACACTTTGACCTCCACCAGGTGTGTGGTAGTTATCCTACAGACTAAAATCCTGACCTCTCTTTGAGAAGTGCTACTGTTCAGGGATGGGCTCCATGCATTCTCTTGGGATATTTTCTTTGTATAGAATCAAATGTGATACTTATTAGGTTTAGCCATCATGCCACCCATTTGGCCCTTGTGACAGCATGGCATACTGATCTTTTCAACTATGCATGTCTTCTCTCTACAATAGGATTGTAAATCCCATGAAAGTAGAAACAAGGTCCTATATTGCCTTAGTATGCCTTTGTAGTCCTAGCCTCCCTAACTGAGTGCATTTAAATGTTAACTTTAGAGAAAGGTTAAGATGAGTGGCTTAACCATATTTTTAGTATTTCTAGAGTACACTGGTTTGTCCCAAAGCTAAAAAAAAAATCTCATTTTGATTTATATTTATAGTTTTAAAATTGTAACATAGTAATATTCTGGACTACATTTGCAAATTCATGTTTCAAAACTGTTTATTTCATTAAGAAGGCCTATTATTAATTAGGCTAGGTGGCCAGAATCAATGCTATCAATTTCCCAGTTCTTTTCAAATTAGGAAATTTGCCCATAATTCCATGCCCTAGAGAAGTAACTTAAACATCTCTACACTTTAGTTTTCTTACTTGTAGAGTTAGAGTCTAATCGCCATGGTTTCTTCCTAGATTAGATAGCCCATATGATTCTGCTCTTGTAAAAGGTAGGTCACCTATGGGAGAAGTAGGAGAAGCAAATGGAATGATGATCTCTGCTATCAGCCAGACATTTGAAAGGAGAACATGTAGATTCACAAACACAGGAACTGAGTTTGGATCTACTTGATGGCTTGCTTACTGTGGATGGTGGGAGGGCAAGTCAAGAAAACATTTTTTTAAACAATGAAGATGGTGGAGAAGGGTCCAAGGTTGCCTTCTGCTTACATATTCTAATAATCATGTAGCCACTGGTAGTTTATGTGCCAGTGTTAATATTATAATGTGACTGCAACTTCCTTCATTTTAAATGTATTCTAGACAATTCAGTAGCTTACTAAACGCCTCAAAGAACTGAGAAACCTTTTCCTAGAAAGACAGTTACCATCTGCATTAAATAAATCATGTGTTCCATAACTGTCAGAAACAAGGAAAAGTAAAGCAATGTTTGTTTGTTTTTTTTAAAGTTCAGAACAACTCAGATTTAATTAGGATTTCTAGAGTTATTCCCATGGTGTTAATTGTCATATTCAGTAACTGTCTTCTGGGGCTTCAGATGATTAATTTTCCTAATATTTAGAATATTATTTATAATTGTTTTGGAAACCCATTACCGCTGTACGGCTCTGGCTAAGAAACTGCCAAATGGTAGTTACACACCACTTCTGTCCTTTGGTTTCTCTGTGTTATTGACCATGATGTCATACTCTTCCCTTGCAACTGATTTCCGTTCCAGAAACACTGTGCTTCTCCTTTATCTCACTGACCCTGCTTCTCGCCCCCCCTTTGCTCCTTCTGGTCTAACAGTTCTTCTTCATGTGATATATTATCCAGGGGAGAGATTCTGTTCTTCAATCACTCGATTCTTTCTCTCAAAGAACAAATTCATTTCTATGGTAGTATCTACTACTTCAATGTTCTTGAGTTCCTATGGTGAATTAAAGATGGCTGTAAATACTTTGTGATTTTTCTAGTTGGAGTCTGTTTCCCTTCCCTTTCAAAATCTGGACCGGCCCCGGTTACCTTTTTTGAACCCTCGAGTCTGGCAGAAGTGGTGTAGAGTACTTTCTAAGGCTGGACATTAAAGAGATTTGTAGCTTCCGCTATTCTGTGCTTGCAGTGTTCCTTAGAGCTTAGAGTTCCTTGCTGGGGGAAAGCCTAACCAGCCATGAATATGGAGGAGTGGCAGGGCCCCTGCTCATTAGCCTAAACTGAGCTGCAAGACCAGCAGACAGCCCGAATGCCAGTCCTGTGACTGAGGCATTCTAGACCTTCCAGCCATCCCAACATTCCAGCCAACAGCACGTGAAACAGAAGATCTGCCTCATCATCCCACAGATTCATGAGAAATGACAAATGATTGTTTTAGCCACTAAGCTTTGGAATGTTTTTTTTGCATGGCAATAAAGAACTAAAACAAAAATTGGTACCCAGAAGTGAGGTGCTGCCATAAGGAAACATCTGGCATTGGCTTTGAGACCAGGGGACAATGAAGGTCTCAAGGGAAGTAAGACAACTTTAATGGTGGCTGGAAAGGCAGTGAGGAAATTGCTATTGGGGGATATAAAACAGTACCCTTGTTGCATACTGACAGAAAAACTGGCCAGACTGACACCCCCAGCAACATGGAAGATGGGAAATGAACCTAATGGATTTGTGTATCTAGCTTAGGAGATTTTCCAGCAGAATATCAGAAGTGCCGGAGCGCCTGGGTGGTTCAGTTGGTTAAGCGTCCAACTCTTGATCTCAGCTCAGGTCTTGATCTCAGGGTCATGAGTTCAAGCCCTGCCTTGGGCTCCATGCTGGGCATGGAGCCTACTTAAAAAAAAAAAAAAATACTGGAAGTGCTAATTGACTTTTTTTAACCACGACCGAAGTACTGCAAGAGAGAGATAAATTAAAGAAGAGACTGTTTAGATTTTAAACAGACTTTAGAGGATATATTTCCCACCCAGAATTGTCTAGGGTTGTAAATAAAACTGTTCTTCATTCCCAGCTTTTCCACCCAGCAAAAGGTAGTCAAAGTAAGAAATGGCCTCAGGTCGAAAGATCAGATCCAGAGCACTACTGCCAGTAAAAGTTAATCTCACGGTGCAAACAAACCCAGGGCCTTGCTGTAAGACCCTGTATTATGACTTCAGAAAGATGTAAGGCCATGCCTCCTGGACCTTCTCTGCTAGATAATAGGACTTCTAAGGACCTTAAGAATGCTGTCCCACAGCCTCCTAGACCTAATTAAGATGACAAGATCCTGGACTTCAAGCCTGAACTTGATGCCATAGTCAGATGAAATTTTTAGGGGCTTGGAAGAAGGTGAGTGTTGCTTTGCATGTAGGAGGAAGGACTAGAAATCATTTGGGGGCAGGGAGAGCAGGGTAAATGAAGCCGGGCTGTATATCTGTTACCAGTCCTCCCATTGAGAAGTCACGTTTCCCCTCCTCTGTCGTCTGGCATCCAGGCTGGCTGTGTGACTCCTTTGACTGATAAAATGTGGTGGACGTGACACTGTGTAACTTTGAGGGCTGGGCCATACAAGAACTGCAGTTTTCACCTTTGTGCTTGGAAGGCACCGTCTTAGAACCCAACTACGCTATGTGAGGACCCTCGAAGAGCCATGAGAAGTCACACTGGAAGAGCTAGCCAGCAGCCAGCTCCAACCACCAGCCTGAAGAATGAGGGCATTCTGTACCTTCCAGCCACTCTTGCGCCGGTCGATCCCGTGAAGTAAATCATGAGAAATAGAACGCTATTGTTTTTTTAAGCCTTTAATATTGAGAATATGCAGAAGAGCCCAAATCCTTCCCATCTACATGCAGCTGAGTGCTGGCCTCTCCCAGGAAAGGCCCTATGACCTTAGCTACACCCTGCCTAACATCTGACTATACTTCTTTCTGCTCTCTGATATGCTCAGTTATTTACTGTACAAATATTTGTTGTACACCATGTGCTAGGAACTGTGGAAGATACTATATAACACCATAAACTCAATATCTGAATCCATTTGACTCCTGCTTCTCCATGGACCCCCTAGATGCTGTTGCTAGGTGGTGTTGAATTTTCATTTACAGTGACTATTTCATTCATTGCTTTCTTTTCAACGTGTTGCAAAATTTTCCCTCATTACTTCAGCCCACACGATTGATTCAGCTGGGCTCTGTTGTCTCTGATTCCTCCTCAAGTCCACCCTACAAACCTCTACAGCTCGAGGACTCCCTGTTCTGCTGCCTCACACACCTGGGTCTCGGGTCTCTGAAGGGCTCACGGAGTGGCTGGTCGCTGTTACTGGTAGTCTGTGGAGAGGGACAGCACTCTAGACATCTAGTGAAACTTTCAGGAAGATTTAAAAGGTTGGCACTTTCCCCAGATATTTTATTGCCAATCTGTCTTGTGAGCTTTCTCCTCCGGGGGAGTTTTGGAGGGGGAAAAAAAAAAGTACTGGTCTCAGCTAGACCAGTTAAATTGCTTGATCAATTGTAGGAGTAGGGCCTGGATTTGAGGGTTTTTTTTTAAAAGCACTCCAGGTTGTTCTAATGGGAAACCAAAATTGAGAACCACTGTCTTAGATTCTCAAAAAATGGTCTCTACACCAGCAGCATCAACATTAACTAGAAGTTTGTTAGAAGTGCACATTCCTGGGGCCTACTTCAGACCTAATGAATCAGAAACTCTGAGGGTGGGACCTAGCACTTTGTGTTTTAATAAGCTCTCCAGTGATTTTTATGAACATTAATGTTACAGAAACACTTTACTGTATAAATCTTAGTTCCCTTCTAGGAAGTCTCAAAACTACAACTAAATTTGGGAAGGGTGTTTATTATTTGGAAGTCGCTCTATTGACAAGATCTGAAACAATTGGTAAAGGACATAAACTGGCATACCACGTGTCTTGCTAGTGTTCATTTAAGTTCTTGAGAAATGCTGAATGATTATCATCACATCTCTGAAGAATGGCTCAAGGGGTTATTTAGTCTGAAGAAAAGGAGCAAATTAATCAAGGATACTGATGCACTGTTTCCCAGAGAGAGAACTCAAAGAGGTGAATTTAAACCTCAGTTGGGTATATGTTAGGCCCAAGAAACATCTTTTGATGAGAAGTGGTACTAAACATTTTGAAGGGCTATAAGGCAATTTCTAAATCAATTTGCAGTGAGAGCATAGAGAAACCCCGTTTTGAATTGTTTGGTTATATCCCTGCCTGGGGTCAGAGACAGAGATCTTTGAAGTAGTGTCCAGTTCTCTGCATAGACTGACTCTAAATACCATCTGATCATCATTTGTTTATTTTTTCACTGGTTATTTTGGAAATGCTTTCAAAGTAAAATAGGGACTAGTGGGAAGTAAAGATGCCTAACTTGAGTGTTCTTGTTTCAATCCGAGAGGCTTTGGGGTGAGATTGTCAAATGAATTCATGTGCTTTGAAAAGCTTTCATGATTTTTTAATGAGGTTTAAAAGCTAAAGGAATGGGATTAGGATCATAAAATCCTTTACTCTTAACATGGTTTCTTTGAACTGATTTAGTAATGCATTTGTATATTAGAAATAGAGATCTGATTTAGATTGAATCCTCATTGTTTGCAAAAATATAGTCTGGAAAAAATTTCCTAGACACACAAACAGTATAAAATTTTGTAATGACAAAGGACAGCTATGCTCTGGCTTTTGAATTAAACACTTTGATTAGAAAAATTAACATCATTTAATATATAGGAGTGTTTGAGATTTTTCATACATCATTAAACCCGGATGCTATGTATTTATATGTGAAGTCTTAATTCAGTGGCAAATGTTTGGTAGAAAAAGTTTAGCTGGGAAAGTAGATTATATAGTATGTTACAGGGGACATGGTAGAAAACTGTATATTTGCATCCTTGTTTTTCAAAAGATTAAAATAGAACCCAGTTACAATGCCGTTGTTGGGAATAGTTGATGTCTTAGTCTGTTCAGGCTGCTTTAACAAGCTACCACAGACTGGGTGACTTAAATAGCAGACATTTATTTCTCACAGTGCCTGGAGGCTGGGAAGTTCAAGATCAAGGCATGGGCAGATTCTAATGAGAGCTCACTTCCTAGTTTATAGGCAGCCACCTTCTTGCTGTATCCTCACCTGGTGGAAGAGGCAAGAGAGCCCTCTGGAATCCCTTTTATAAGGATACTAATACCATTCATGAGGGCTCCACCTTCATGATCTGAGGCTCCGCCTCCTAGTAGTATTGCATTGGGAGTTAGGATTTCAACATATCTGTTTTAGGGAGACAAAATATTTAGTCTGTTGCAGTTGGGGAAAAGAGAGAAATATTCAGCTTTTTTTTTTAGCCTTTGAAAGAACTGAGTGGCATAGTTAATTGGATTTAAATGAGACAGCATGGTCTGCCGTGGACAAGGTTTGAAATTTGAGTCAGAGAACGTAGGTTCTAATTGGAACTATTTCTTGACAGTTTTGTCACCTTGGACAAGCTAACTCCTTTGGGCCTGCTTTATTTTCCATGTTTTAAAATGTGAAGAAGAATAATATTTATCTAACGGTTTATTATATGAAACAAATTAATATAAATGAAAGTGCTTTGAAAGTAGGAAAACAGATGTCAGCTTATAAATAGTACATTTTTATTTGCTCTCTTACTGACAAGGAATTCCTCAATGGAAAATTAAATTAGGTGATTGGAGGGAAAGTTTATAATTCTTAAAAAGGTAAACAGGAAAAGTTCTTTACAAATCATTTTCAGTTAGTATAAATATGGTAAACCTATAGTTAGCTGTGGTTCTCTTAACAGATTAGTTATAATAGTTTCTCATATTATTATTTAAAAATATATATTTTAAAATACTACTATAGTTGGTGGTTTGTGACTCTCTTCTTTCATAGAAATACTGTGTTTAAAGTAGAAAATGTGTTTGCAATATTTAAAAGAAAATGTATTGTACAAGAGGTATCAGGATGGCTGAGTAGCATTCTGGAGTTATGCAATAAATTCTTTCCTGGTACATTATAGATGCAATGCAATGGAAGAATATGTAAAATGTTTCACACCTCAAATATCTTTATCATACTTGCTGCACATAAATGCAGTTGTGTATCATATGTTGGAAGACTTTTAAAAATGAATTGTGAATGAGAAACTTATATTCCAGTGGTGCTATCTAAGTATGAATTAGTACACAGCTGGATTGTCATACACATTGACTGTGTTTTCTGGCCTACAAAATAATTTGATACTGGATAGTAGTTATCAAGCAGGCTAAAATAATTTGATACTGGATAGTAGTTATCAAGCAGGCTTTATTGCACATGGATTGGTAAATCCAAAGTAAATTTCAGACATGCCCAACTTTTTGATCTTTGAAAATGACAAGGTCACAAGAATATTACTAAAAATATCTTAAATACAATTTGGGGTTGGTATGCTGAGCTGGATTTCAAGTACTTAATAAACCAAAAAAGGATTGTATCTTCAGGGCAAATATATAAACATTCCCAGCAACTTTTCAGAGGCACCATAGGCACTAAAAAAATACAATTTCCATACCAACTTAAAATTTTTGTATATTTTAGAATGGTCCCATATTTCAAACTGATCGATATATATGCAGTTTAAATTATTACAAGTGATTGTTTGAAGTAGATGCTAAGAATAGCACTTATTAACCTCCAAGGTAAAAAAAAAAAAAAAGCTAATAGAAAGGGTAGCTACATTTAATAATATCATAATTTCAGAGAATTTCAGCCATATTTCTGAGCTGTGTCTTCAAAAGTTATTAACTTGTGACTATTTCTATTGAAATCAGTAGGCTAAATTTGAGGAGCACTGAGTCTTCTTATTTGGAGAGATGTGTGGCTTTAAATTAGGATGCAGAAATTACATGATTTGACAGGCCATCTGATAAATGCGAATAAGACCAACTGTATATGAGGACTGAATGAGAGAAATTAACATATGTAGGCTGCTTGGAAAAGCTAAGTGTTCATCTAAGTGTTGTAAATATGGCATTTTTAAATATATTAGCATCTAAGTTTCTATAGAAACTTCTCTGTAATTTAAGGGAGTTCAGGGGCTGAGTATGATCTCATACGTGGGTGGGGTCCTGTATTTATAGCTTTGCCAAAATGTCCTCCAGTGTGAAAGGGAAACTGATCTATGAAAATCTATTTGCTGTATCGTGTCTTATGATGGAGAGGGTCTCTAAAGACAGTATCTCCTTTTTTGTTTGAAATACTGCAGCTATTATATCTATGCTTTCTCATAGAATGAAGACAAACACAGAGATGGTGTGTCTAAGAAATTTCAAAAGGTGTCGGCCTCCTGATTGAAGGACAGTCAACTTATTGGATTCATTTTTTTCATCCAGTAAGTATAAATATTTAAAGTACATTATTTTGGTCAACGTTGACTTGTGTTCTTTGTTGAATAAATATTCGCTCTTTGTCAAATACCCTTATCATGGTTGGGGCCATTGTGTTTACATTCTTCTGCAATTTCAGTTGTATGTCTTAAATGAATTTAACTCTCAGGACCTTTGAGAGGACAAATACAGCCATAAACTGTGAGTGGGCAGAGCCCTTAGAGATGATCTGGCTCATTCTCTTTATCCATTAAAAGACGATGCTACTGTGATTTTTTTTCTTACCAGATATGTTATTAGATCCAAATATTTCCTTTTATTTGTCTTACTCTGTGCTACCTTATAGGTGGTCTGGATTTTACTAATTAGCTATTTTTTAAACAATTGATGTATCTAAGGTTGAACATTACATAAATCATTGCTGTAAGGAGCACTGTCTGAATACTTTTTAATATGAAAAAATGCAAAATCTATCTCTGTTTTTTCTGAAGGCAAAAATAATTTAATAATAGAGTATACCCTTAATCGTTTATCCTATTAGTACTTTGCCATCAAAACAGTAATCATGAGAGAGAGTCCCCGAAGTAGCGTGTTCTAACTGGGTTTTTCTTCCCTATCCCCTTTTAAGCCACTACTGTTGTTTTGTCAACTTTTAAATACTCTAAGTTGGACGTGAACTTAAGTTATAAATCAGGAGCTTGAGGGGAGAGGAGATAATGCATTAACTCAAAGTTTGTTTCGAACATAGAACTGGTAGATCCCTCTAATCCTAAGGGATAATTATATAAAGCAGTGCTTGCTCAGAAGAGGTTCCCCATAGTGGTTGAAACACAAATCCTAAGCTGCAACTAATGCTCCAGACAGCGGGTAGGATGTGGAAAAGAGTTTATTCAGACCGTTTGGAAGGTATGAAATGTGGCTATAAGAAATAAGTAGCATAAGAGTAAGTTTTCCTAAAGTTGAGTGAAGAAAACATGGCTTCTTGTTTTTAATAGCTTGGCAGAGAGTCAAGATCCAGGAGGAAACTAGATAGTTGCTTCACAATCTGCCCCAAATACCTTTACAGTTCCAGTCTGGCGACCACCAAATGATCCCTCATCTGAAGGACTTTAGAGTGCACAGCTGGGATGGCCAAAGTTTTCAAATGAAACCAGAAGACCTTTGTATCCTCTGATCAGCCCTGCCTTCCAGGTTCTGTCCCCAAGCTAAATCCTACCTGGGTAGGACAAGCCATTAGAGTTTTGGATACTTGCTTCAGTGGCTTTTCTTTTCTTTTCCTCTTCCAGTTCCTGTACTCCTACAAGGGAAAATCATGATTACACTAACAGAGCTGAAATGTCTAGCAGACGCCCAGTCATCTTATCACATCCTAAAACCATGGTGGGACGTCTTCTGGTATTACATCACCCTGATCATGCTGCTGGTGGCCGTGCTGGCTGGAGCTCTCCAGCTCACACAGAGCAGGGTTCTGTGCTGTCTTCCATGTAAGGTGGAATTTGACAATCACTGTGCCGTGCCTTGGGACCTCCTGAAAGCCAGCGCCAACACATCCTCCTCTGATCCCGGGACCCCACTTCCGCTCCCCCTCAGAATCCAGAATGACCTCCACCGACAGCAGTACTCCTACATCGACGCCGTCTGTTACGAGAAGCAGCTTCATTGGTTCGCCAAGTTCTTCCCCTACCTGGTGCTCCTGCACACACTCATCTTTGCAGCCTGCAGCAACTTTTGGCTTCACTACCCCAGTACCAGTTCCAGGCTCGAGCATTTTGTGGCCATCCTTCACAAGTGCTTCGATTCTCCGTGGACCACCCGTGCCCTGTCCGAAACGGTGGCCGAGCAATCAGTGAGGCCCCTGACACTCTCTAAGTCCAAGGTTCTGCTTTCATCCTCAGGGTGTTCAGCCGATGTTGATTCCAGCAAGCAGTCATTGCCCTACCCACAGCCTGGCTTGGAGTCAGCTGGCATCGAAAGCCCCACTTCTAGTGTCCTGGACAAGAAGGAGGGCGAACAGGCCAAAGCCATCTTTGAAAAAGTGAAAAGGTTCCGCCTGCATGTGGAGCAGAAGGACATCATTTATAGAGTGTATCTGAAGCAGATCATCGTGAAGGTCATTTTGTTTGTCCTCATCATAACTTACGTTCCATATTTTCTAACCTACATCACTCTTGAAATTGACTGTTCGGTCGATGTGCAAGCTTTTACCGGCTACAAGCGCTACCAGTGTGTCTACTCCTTGGCAGAAATATTTAAGGTTCTGGCTTCGTTTTATGTGATTTTGGTTATACTTTATGGTCTCACCTCCTCCTACAGCTTGTGGTGGATGCTGAGGAGTTCTCTGAAGCAATATTCCTTCGAGGCGTTGAGAGAGAAAAGCAACTACAGCGATATCCCTGACGTCAAGAATGACTTTGCCTTCATCCTGCATCTGGCCGATCAGTATGATCCTCTCTATTCCAAACGCTTCTCCATATTCCTGTCGGAGGTCAGTGAGAACAAACTGAAACAGATCAACCTCAATAACGAATGGACGGTTGAGAAACTGAAAAGTAAGCTTGTGAAAAATTCCCAGGACAAGGTAGCACTGCATCTTTTTATGCTAAATGGTCTTCCAGACAATGTCTTTGAGCTGACAGAAATCGAAGTGCTCAGCCTGGAGCTCATCCCTGAGGTCAAGCTGCCCTCTGCGGTCTCACAGCTGGTCAACCTCAAGGAGCTTCATGTGTACCATTCATCCCTGGTGGTGGACCATCCGGCGCTGGGCTTTCTGGAGGAGAATTTAAAAATCCTCCGCCTGAAATTCACCGAAATGGGGAAAATCCCACGCTGGGTATTTCACCTGAAGAATCTCAAGGAACTTTATCTGTCCGGCTGTGTTCTCCCTGAGCAGTTGAGTACCATGCAGTTGGAGGGCTTTCAGGACTTAAAAAACCTGAGGACCCTCTACTTGAAGAGCAGCCTCTCCCGGATCCCACAAGTCATTACAGACCTCCTGCCTTCACTGCAGAAGTTGTCCCTCGATAATGAGGGAAGCAAACTGGTTGTGTTGAACAACTTGAAAAAGATGGTCAACCTGAAAAGCCTGGAGCTGATCAGCTGTGACCTGGAACGCATCCCACACTCCATTTTCAGCCTGAACAATTTGCATGAGTTAGATCTTAAAGAAAATAACCTTAAAACTGTGGAAGAGATCATTAGCTTTCAGCATCTCCAGAATCTTTCCTGCTTAAAGTTGTGGCACAATAACATTGCTTATATTCCTGCCCAGATCGGGGCACTATCTAATCTAGAGCAGCTCTCTTTGAACCATAATAATATTGAGAATCTGCCCCTGCAGCTTTTCCTATGCACCAAACTACATTATTTGGATCTAAGCTATAACCACCTGACCTTCATTCCAGAAGAAATCCAGTATCTGAGTAATTTGCAGTACTTTGCTGTGACCAACAACAATGTAAGTAAATCCATTCTTCCCTCTATTTAGCCAGTCTTTTGAGCATCTGCTGTTGTAGTGTATAATGTGGTTAAAGAAAATGGACTTTCAGTCCTACGAAGTATCCTCTGAGCCTGGCCTGACTACCACTTACTAGATACGTGCCTGTGAGTAAATTAGCAAAACACTGAGCATCAGTTTTTGATCTAACTTACAAGTCGTCATGGAGATTTTATGAGAAAAATATATATAAGCACTGGGCACAGTTCCCAGCACATAGTAATTGCTCAACGAATGTTCTCTTTATTCTCTTTCCCCATTTTTTACATAAACATCACAGTTGAAGTATTTTAAACTAATTAGTTATAACAGAGCTTACTTTTTATTTTGGAAAGATCTTAAGTAGTTAGAAAGCTTCATAAAAGTTTTTAGCTTTCCAGATCTGTCCTAGGAGAAGAAATTTCTGTTAAAAATACTGGGATCATGAATTATTCATAAATCTTTTTTGTGATGCAGTAAAAAAGACTTGAAATCTACATGCATGTCTAGAAAGACAATTCAAAATGAAAGGCCTGGTTCTATAATGCAACACTAGGGCTTCTTAGAAGCTTTTTCCAGCATCCATACTTTAAAAATGAACCATAATTTGCAACAGTAAAGCCAAGTTAAGGAAAACTTGACTTCACTGAAACAAGAAAAAAAAAAATAAATGAGTAGTTTCCTAGGTTAAAATGTGAAGCAGGAGGGAAAAGAAAAAAAAATCGTGCTAGCCAAAAGGGCAAGAGAGCGATGGTAATGTCCATATGAGAAGAAGGAAAAAAATCTTTCAGAAATCAGGTCTGCCAAAAAATGAAAATTGATCTTCCTGTTGTAGAAAATGGGAGCTATTTTCTTTTACTCCACCCCCATAAATGTAATAGCTCCTAGACTTTTTGTAATTCATATTTCATGCTAAATATCACTATGAGCATGGTGTTAGCTAATAAACATATTAATCACCAGACATTATTTTCAAAACCATGGATTGTTGGGAAAACACCAGAAAGTTGGGGAATGAGAGCAAAATTCCTGCTGATTTTTAGAACCCTAAGACTTAATTCATATGTTAAAAGGCTAGAACCCATTCTAAGATAAATGAGAAATCTTAAGAGTCTTAAAAGATTATGAAGCTGTAAAACTCCTTGAGGGTTGATCTAGATTAGCAGTGTTCATCAGAATTACCTGAAGGGCTTGTTAAAACACCGACTGCCGGACCCCAATCCCAGAGTTTCTGATTCAGTAGGTCTGGTGTAGGATCCAAGAGTTGACAGTTCTAAAAAATCCCAGGTGAAGCTGATTCTGCTGGTGTGGGGACCATACTTGGAAAACTATATGTCTAGAGATCTTTCATTAGTGTTGTTTAATCATGTCGTTCATTAATATTAATATTTTGGTTATACTTTTCCCTTTGTTAAATCAACAATAAAAAATACAAATAATTATTTTGAAAGGCTTTGGGTCCACCAAGTTGTTATGTGGTTATATCACTACATGAATTTTTGAAAGTTGCAGCTGATTAAATTGTTAGCTGGCCATGAATTATTTAAGTGTGTAAGCAGGTTAATGTGTTTTTCTAGTTTAATATAATAAAACCTTAAGACCATTGGTACTTTTGGGGGCGCCTGGGTGGCTCAGTTGTTAAGAGTCTGCCTTCGGCTCAGGTCATGATCCCAGGGTCCTGGGATCGAACCCCACATCAGGCTCCCTGCTCGGCAGGAAGCCTGCTTCTCCCTCTCCCACTCCCCCTGCTTGTGTTCCTGCTCTCGCTATCTCTCTGTGAAATAAATAAATAAAATCTTAAAAAAAAAAAAAAAAAAGACCACTGGTACTTTTGATACCAAGTTTATTGACTTGACCACATCTAAAAGAGAAACTAGGTACGTGTATCAGACACATTTTATCTTGAGTAAGGGAAGATACTTGGTGCACATAAAAAGTCCTATACTGTGTGCCTGGGTGGCTCAGTCATTAGGCGTCTGCCTTCCGCTCAGGTCATGATCTCGAGGTCTTGGGATCGAGTCCCGCATTGGGCTCCCTGCTCCGTGGGGAGTCTGCTTCACCCTCTCCTTCTGCTCCTCCCCCCTGCTCGTGCTCTGTCTCTCTCAAATAAATAAATAAATAATCTTAAAAAAAAAAAAAAAAGAAAAGAGAAGTCCTATGCTGAAGGCAGTTATGGCCAAAATAGAATGATATCTTAGGCTGAGTTGTCTCAGAAGTCTAATAACCAGCAGTTGCCGAGCATCCCAGAGCCATAACAATGACCATGACACCTTTGAATGGGTGAGGAACACTCTCATCAGAACTGTGAAGAGACTTATTTAATCAGGATATGGAGAAAGTGGAACTCACTCAGGAGATAGAAGCCAGAGAGATGAAAAGTACTCCAACGGACCAGTTAGCCTAAACATAGGAAGTATTGGGGAGGGAAGGGAGAAAGAATAGTTCATAATATTGGTCTTTAAATATTTGGAAAACTTAAATAGAAATCTTCTTGCAAGTAACCATGAGTGTTAGAACCAGGACAAGCAGGGGAAAGATTTCTCATATTTCCCAAAAAGCTGTCCAAAAATTGAACCTTTGAGAAGGGGGAAGTGATTTCTTATTAAACTGTCCAGATATAGATTGTCAACCACTTGGTAGGAGTGTTGTTAAAGGGAATCAGGGATTCATGTTTCAGTTTCAAGGTTCCTTCTAACTTTGAGATTCCTAAGATTCTATGACGTAGGCCAAAATATTTTTTTAAAATTAGAAAATAAAACCTCAAATTGGATGCATAAGTATTTAGATATGTGCACATACTCAGAAATGTGAGTTGAATAGTCCATTTGGAATAAAAGTTGGTAAAGGTTCCTGAAAGGAGAGGTTTTAAAATACTCTTCTAGAGTTGGGCAGTATACCAGGTTCATGGATGGAGTCAACAAATGCTCTCTGTGGTTAAGTAGAAAAGACATTTATTGAAAGGCTGTTGTGTCTCTCATATTATCACTGAAAGGCTGCAGAATCAAGCTTGGAAAACAATTAAGCATAAAATTAGTCAGATAACCAAAATGTCAAAAGCATAGCACAAAAGCAAAATGGTGAGGATACCCTGCCGCTGACCATCCCACCCTGAAAACTGGATGCTGCTGCTACTGCAGCCCTCACCCTCCCACAAAATAAGTTCTTCGTGGTTTCTGCTGCTTTGTGACACTAGCCCCGATTTAAAGTCCAAGTTTGAGCACCTGATTGGCAGAGCTTTTGAACTCCCACCCCACACTCAAGCTATAAAGGATCTGGGAACACTAGAATATGGTATCAGTTCCTCCAGTGGGAAGTGGACTCTGCTTCCCACCAAGAGTCCCACCAAGATGAGGTAGGGAATTCTCCAAACGTTGAAGATACTGGGCATCCCCCAAATGACAGACATTCACAGAGAGGGCACTCTAGAGTTTCTTCCACAAGATAGTAATAGGTGTTATCACACAAAACACTAAACATTTCTTTTTATCATATTTTTTGCTGCAGGATTCCTCAGAGCCTTTAGTAGTTGAATATGCACTGTGCTTCTCCAAGAGGGAGGTATGATATGCAATGTTTGCCAAATATATTTGAGCAAGATGCTCTTTTTATTTTATTTTATTTTAAAGTAATCTTTATACCCAATGTGGGGCTCGAACTTACATCTCAAGATCGGGAGTCACATGCTCTACTGACTGAGCCAGCCAGGAGCCCAAGATGCTTTTTTTTTTTTTTTTTTTTAAATAGTAACTCTTGAGAGGAGTGTTCCTAAGAACACTGGGGGTTGGGGAAATGTAAAAGGATAGAGGTCATGTGCAGAGGCATGCCCAGATGTAATCAGAGATGAGAGCATTTAGAAGGTGGGTCAGAATGGAGAATGCCTTGAAGTCTGCCAGTCAAGTTCAGGTTTAAGTTCTTTGGACAGTAGGTGGGGTCAGACTTGAGCTTGAAAGTGATATTTAGCATGAACTGACACCTTCAAAGGAGGCTCTAATTGTAACCCATTTCTTGGAAGGGTTGGGAGAATACAATCAAGAAATAAAACCCCTTGAAAAAGTTTAATCAGTTATGATTTAGAAGTAGGAATATAAATTAAAAACAAAAAATGAAGATTTATATCTGAAAGGAATACCATGTGCCATGGGACCAAAACCCACCCACAGCCTGAGCTGAGAATGCTTTTTTAAATTTGTATACAGCCCCAACCGAAGAACAGTTTTTAAAAATTTTTAATGGTCAGGGAATTTTTTTTTTTTTTTTTACATAACATTTGTCTCACATGAAAACTATATGAAATTCAAATCTCAGTAGCCATGAATAAATTCCATTGTTCTCATTCGTGGGCCTATATTACAAAAAAAATTATCCTCAATTGTTATTCTATTTTTAATTTCCTCATTTAAAAATGTATGAAATTTTTTCTCTCCTGTTGTATAAGCACCTACATAATATTTTCAGTTTTGCTTCTTCACCCACAAAACCTAAAATATTTACTATCCTACGCATTTAGAGAAAAACTTTCCAACTCTGCTCTAGTTACTGCCCTCATTTTACTGATACGGAAACTGATGCTCAGAGCGATTTGCCTGAAGTCTGAAGCTTCCTAGCGATGGATCTGGGATGGAACCCAAGAGCTCCAGCTCCCACTCTGACCCTCCCTCTACTGCATCTCAGATGCGTCAAACCAAATGCTCTGATGCGGGAAGCAATGGTGTGTGTGGCTGGGCGTGGGAGATGGGAGAGGAGGAGGCAGCATCTCTATACCAGTGCCAAAGTGTAATTGGATTATGATGGTATTGAATGTGATGGAGAAGCATAGGAAAGGGGGGAAGACTTAATAGTCTCACTCAAATCTTAAAAACCACTCCAATTTACACCTAGGTCTTCCAACTTCTACATTTGTGCATTTAATGCATTTCTTTTATTAACTCAAAGACTTGTAGCTGGAAGTAGAAATTCCTTCTGAAGATCATTTATGTGGCAGAGCTTGTGTTGACATCGCTGCTTAGAAACGGAAATATTCATTTTTGTTTCCTGAAATGATTGAATTTTATGGATTTGGTTAGCGTGTTCTGAGATGATGTGTTCAATGGCCAGAAAAAAACAAAAGGGAAATCTGCCACTGAGACAGATTCTGAAGTAAGGTCTCAGCCTCTGGAAACAGGGGAGTATTTAATTATCAAATGTCAGCAGTAGATACAGGAAGGGGACCATCCTTCCTTGGATGTCCGGGGGCTCTACTACATTTTGTTCAAGAAACTTTGTTGCCAGAGAATTCTAGGATGTAGCATTAGTTTCTCTCTTTTTTTTCAGTTTATTTGATAGCTTATTGCATGTTTTGTTTATAGTTTATTCTGTTAAAAAACCATTCTGCATATGAAGTCTATCATCTTCCTGATAGTCTGCAAACATTTCTTTAGATTTTTTTTTTTTTAAAAGAAATCGGTAGTCCATGAGGGTGAGTTCTTCCTTTTTGGGTCGTATATTATATTGTCTAGGAAAGAGCATGTTAAATGAATTGAGAATAAATAAATGCTATCTAAAATTTTTTTATAAAATGTATTGGCCAAGGCAAAATGTTTTTGATGTTCTCGTAAGCTTCAGGGTAAACTATTTTTTTTTAAGATTTTATTTATTCATTTGCCAGAGAGAGAGAGTACAAACAGGGGGAGCAGCAGGGAGAGGGAGAAACAGACTCCCCACTGAGCAGGGAGACCGATGTGGGGCTCGATCCCAGGACCCTGGGATCATGACCTGAGCCGAAGGCAGACGCTTAACTGACTGAGCCACCCAGGCGTCCCCAGGGTAAACTATTTTTAAAGGTGTTAGTAGACTTTTCAGGATAAAATTGCTGAATTGAAGGAAAGTCTTGTGTCTCTAACACAGCTCCCCAGCCTCCTTTAACATAATTGAATTCAGGTAGGTGACAAAAGGTCTTGTGCCTCAGCTGGTTGCTGACACCGAGCGAAATTCCCCGAGACGGACACTTGGCACTGGGGAAGGAGAACCGCTCACTGCAGCCCTTGCCCCACTTTCATGACAGCAGCACAGCTGAGGGACCCCAGTGGCTCACTCCCACTGCCTTATGAAATCCCTCTCCTGTCTTAGGGGGCTGAGAAGTCGCTAAAATCACAAATTTGGGAATTTGAAAGAAGATGGGGGAGAACATGGTAGCACTGATAGCCAGACAGAAGGAGAGTGATGGCAATGGCTTCAGGGTATTCACCTAGTGGAAAGGAGTCCAATTAAGCAAGGTACTTGCTGGGCATCTGGAAACTAACTGAACCAGGGAGATGGAGGAGTCCCGACACAGCCTCTGATACAGTCCCTCCTTCCCAGCACCCACTACGACTAATTATTCACCTAACTGTTTAGTATTTCTCACCCAGGAGACCAGTACTTCTCAAATGGGGGCACTTTTGCCCCATAGAGACATTTATCTGAAGACGTTTCTGATGATCACAACTGAGGAGGGGTGTAGCACTGACTTCCAGTAGGCAGAGGCCAGGGTGGCTGCTAAATAGTCTGCAGTACACAGGGCACCCCCACAAAAGGAATTTTCTCACCCAAAATGTCAACGGTGCCAAGGTTGAGAAACCCTGCATTAGACCGTGGTTCTCAAAGACCCATCTGTCTTGCTCGGCACTTTATCCTCAACACCTAACTGGGAGCCTGGCACAAAAGGAGGCTCTCTGCACGCATTTACTGAATACAGATGAGCCAAGCCTACCCTCTTTTTTCAGCTGCCTTGCCTAAGTCATTGCTTAGACACTAATAGGCACTCTCAGGGTTGAGCTTGGGTTGCACAGGACAGATTGTTTACTCTACTTGTACGTCACTGACCCTACTTCTGAGCTGCAGGTGTATGACCAGAAGAGGTTGCATTAGAAAGGGGTTACATTTCTTTTCTTTAAAAAAAAAAAGATTTTATTATTTATTTGACAGAGAGAGAGATAGCGAGAGCAGGAACACAAGCAGGGGGAGTGGGAGAGGGAGAAGCAGGCCTCCCGCCAAGGAGGGAGCCCAATGCAATGCGGGGCTTGATCCCAGGAGCCCAGGATCATGACCTGTGCCCAAGGCAGATGCTTAACGACTGAGCCACCCAGGCGCCCCAGAGGTTACATTTCTCCCATCTCTCATCTCTCTGCCACATCTCTACGTTGAAATCTACATATGTATGGTTTTGCATCTGTATTCTTGAGAAGAGAATGAAATGGAAGGGTAGATATTTTTCCTTTGCTTATCCCTAGTATTTTGGTGTACAATGATGAGCTTTATTGAATGCCGTACTTAGCAATGGTGATCATTCGATTTATTTCCAAGGATATCCGGTACTGAGTGTATGTGGCGGTGATGGAGGAGAGGGGAATTTCCAATATAATGAGCATTTCTGAATGCAGTTTGACCATTTTCTGGTCTGTAGAGAGAATGTTTATCCTTTTGAGGAGATAGTTCTGGATGGCCCTGGAAATTCCAGGGGAGAGCTGGCTCAGTGGGACTGTGTTAGCCCATCAGAGGAGCAGCCTGAGCTCTTGAGTGCCCCTTTCATTCCCGTATCTAACAAAGCCACGTCCTGAACCAAGGAAGGAGCCTGCACTATTTCATAGTTGCAAAGATGCCCCGTCCACAGGTACATAAATATGCGGAGTATTAGAGATTGGGGTGTGTGCTGTCCAGCACTGCCTGGTGCAGACTCACCTCGCAGTGGCATGGTGAGAGTGGAGGATGCTTGCTCTCAGCTCTTCTGTGGATGTCTTTTCCAACCAACTTTCACATGTGGACTGTGGCTCCCTTAGAAATTCACATGCAATCGACCCACCACGTGGGAGAGCAGCTCATTTGAGCAGTCCTAGGAGTTGACCTAATTTCAGGCTATTTATCATATTTTAAATTATTTCTCCGTGTTACATGATTTAATTGAAACTGCCAGAGGGCAGGAAGAAGGGTAAATACTCAGGAGTGTATATGTAGAGGGAAATGAAATGTGCACATATAGATGATCATGTCTTCTTGTCTGTGCTTCAGTCGACTTTTTTCTTTTAACAGAATGAAGTTTTCAGTCTCTAGTTTGAAACCCTTAGAAATAGCCTTGTGTCTGTACTCACAATGTTTTTGAGGATATTGCTCATTACATCACACAGTAACTCTTTATGAGGATTCTTGAGAAAAGTTATTTGTGATCCTCGGCCTCAAGAATAATTATGATTTTCCTAAAATACTGTTGTTGTTGTTGTTGTTTATCTTAGGGACCATGAGTAGGTGACTAATTAGGTTTTGTTTGAGAATTGCTTGTTAGAATGCTTAGAATCAAATCTTTTGCCCACCCACATATACAGCAAGGGTTTAGAAGTTCATGGTAGCCTCAGCGCTGACTTCAAGTCAGGACGTTCTTATTTTTCCTTTATCTTTTCCATCTCCTTCAAATTTATCATCATTGTTCTATGGATTCCTATAAATGTCCAGAAATGTTTTTGGAAAACGGTAGGGGTATAAATAAGCAAATGCATTATCATAGGCCATAGAAAACCAGTTTTACTGGCTTCTTTTTTTCCCTTTCCAGATTGAGACGCTACCAGATGGGCTGTTTCAGTGCAAAAAGCTGCAGTGTTTACTTTTGGGGAAAAATAGCCTGATGAGTTTGTCCCCTCACGTGGGTGAGCTGTCGAACCTTACTCATCTGGAGCTCATTGGTAATTACCTGGAAACACTTCCTCCTGAACTGGAAGGATGTCAGTCCCTAAAACGGAGCTGTCTGATTGTAGAGGAGAATTTGCTCAACACTCTTCCTCTCCCTGTAACAGAACGTTTGTAGACGTGCTTAGAGAAATGTTGACCTAAAGAGAAAATAATTTTTAAAAGTTTGCCCCAGGGCTTTAAATGAGAACTAAAATTTTCTAAGTTATAAGGATGAAAAATGGGTAATAATTAATTATGACTAACTATAACCAAATGTCTTTAAAGCAACTCAGTGTCTAGCCCTAAGTTAAACAGGTCAAAAGTGTTAACACTGAACTTAAGTTTTGTGAATAACTGATCTTTAACTTATTAAGATGTGAGAAGTACACTTCGAGGGTGGCATGGGGGACACAGAATTATTGAATCTCTACCTTGCAGTTTTTACCTTGAAGATTAGATATTCTTTCATTCCCTCCCCCCAGTCCCCATTACTTACTTATTTGCACACTTGTTTTCACTGACTTCCTGTTTTGGTATTTATCACCTAGACCATAAATTCATAAGTATAAATGTCCTTGATGTATACTCAACACTGTCTTTGATTTATGTTCTTAAATATTTTTAGGCAGGGTGTACATTGTGCTTGGCCGAATTCCTTCTTGGCTTGATTTTATTTCCTGTCCCAGCTCGCTTGAGTCTTCCTTCATCTTGTTTTCTCTTAACAATGATGAACCCCCAAAAAAAGCCCCAAAACAAGGGTGAACCCTGAAAACGTGCCTGTGTTTGGCCCTTGCATAGAAAAGGACAGGGTACTTAGGACATGTCACCCTCGGGGCACCTTGAAAATTGATCTATTTCCTAAAATGTCTTCTTATGTATCATCAAAGCCTTTTTTATTTGCTAATCATTTTTATATTAAATGTAAAACATATAACTATTTTCTATGGTATAATCTTAGATTCAAAATATGTGAGAATAATTTTTGTAAGGTACAGAGAACACATGCATTTCTTTAAGAATTTACTATTAATATACTTGGTTTTGGCTGCTTACGAGTCTCATATTTGTGTGCATCCTGCCCCAGAATGTTTTTGTATTCTGCAACTAATTACTTTTGGATAACACAAGCCTTGTGTTTCTTGCCCTAAAATATTTGGGGGGTTTCCTTATAAGAGGATGGCCGCATCATCTACCTCTCTCTTCCCTAGTCGCTGTGCTATTGTACGGGTAACAATTCTTAATTACTTCAAAAACTGTGATGGAGGGGAGAGGTACAGATTTGAATCCTTAAAATTGACTTCAAAACACTTGGAGAAATTAAGACTTAAAGCAAAATATTTCTCCATCTGCATGATCTCTAGATATGATTATAATGTAGAACACTCCACCTCTGTTCAGTATTTAAGAATTCTCAAAGCTCACAAAGCAGTAGATCCATTTAACTGAAATTCATCTCATGCCTTTGTCTAACTTTCCTGGAATACATTTTGCTCTTTTTTTTGTAAAGAGCTTTGTGTTTAGCCTTTTATTATCATGCATATTGTAAAATGAATAAAGTCAACCGACTAGTTTTTGGGAAATGTACATTTTTACCATGTTTTTCTCTGATGGGTCTAGGCATTATGATGCCGGTCTCATTTTGAATGTTAACTATGAAGTAACCTATTAACTGCACATAGACAAAACTGGAAAACACTATGGGTAAAGTACTGTGAACATGGAATTGTGATGTGTGGTATATTGTTTCTTGCTTTGACCCTTCCAGAAAGGTAAAAGTGAGTCTTTAAATTACAGCAAAATGTAGCTCCCCTCACTTGCCACACACCCCTGAACTGAAGCTCAGAAAAAGGAATTGTTTGTGTCAAATGTAATTTGAATAGTACGAGCTATAAAACTATAAACACCAACAGCTGCCTAAAACATTTATTTTTATTCTGAATGAGAAGGAACAGTGTAAAAATGTTAATTCTTACCAAAACTTGCCTTTAGTCAGAACATTCAAGTTCTCAGGGACCCAGGCATAACTGATGAAACTTTCTTCCAGGACTTTAGAAAACAGATTCTGGCTCTATCTTAGGTTTTTGTTCTTTTCGTTTTTTTAATGTAAGTTAATGGCCATTTTAATGTTTCACAATAAAATTGTCATATGTACGGATTTCAATGTTGGATTGGATTAATCTTAAGTTTTTGGAATATGGAATATGATGCATGGAGAGGTATTGAAATGTTTGTGGCCATATAATTAGCCATAATTTCTATGAAAAATCCCACCCCCCTCCAGAAAGAAGAGTTTTCAAAACAAACTTCAGATTTGCTACCATTCTCACAAACTAGAACTTCTGCACGACTAGTCACACTGGTTGTGTTCCCCTGCAAAAGTCATTGACTAAATCTTCCTTATTGCTTCTCTCAATTTCTGGAAGCACATTATTACTTATCAGGATCGATACTGAATATTGTAAACTGCTTTCCAAACACTAGGGTATGGTTACTGGTACAAACCTTGTTCTTTGATGCCATAGTTTTTAGATTTCTGTCTTATTCCAAGCTTACACACCAGTGTTTAGGTAGCTTTTGAAATAACATAGTACTGATGCAATGAACTCTGAGACCGCGACCTGACATACTGGAAATGTGGTGTTGGATGCCACCTTTACTGCATTGTTGGAGCAGATCTTCATTTTGCGAGTGTTCATATTCATTTAAGAGGATTTTCAATGAGGAAAATGCGATGTATTCAATTAGGACACGTTAGATGGCATAGGATTTCCAAGAATGTATAATGCATTTTCCAAAAAATACCCGTGGATGTGACTCGGAACAAAGTTGATGGCTTATGCTAGCCATGGCCTAGGTTTGTTTCACTTACATATGCACACAGACACACACAGGTGGGCTTGGACACACACAGAGACACACACACCCTGGGCAGTTTTGAGCACTCCTGGTAAGGTATAGTGTTCTTTCCCTAACCTATGTTAGGATACATCTCTGTGGCACATAGATACTGTGTTTTCATTCTTCATCCTCGGTCTTCATTTTTCTCCCTGGATATCACCATATTTCACTGTCACTTAACAAATGTTTGCGTTAAACAGGGTAAGTAGAGACCCATGGGTGCTCAGCGCTTTGGCGTAGCTCATTCGTGTGGTAAGCTAACTATTGCGCCGTGGTAAGCGGCAGTGAGTTCTTTGCATAATATTACTGTTTGAGAGCGACAATATTTGTTTCTGTTCCCCATGCGTTTCATGATTCAAATTTTGTATGTTTAATTAAAATATTGCGTAACAATGGGTTCAGAAACCATTAAAATAATCAAACAGTTATCCTGTGGGTTGACAGCTTTCTTCCCCGGTATTTTGTATAAAACGCTCCTTCCATCTTTACATTCTCTTAGCATCGTCCTAACTGCATAGGTAACTCCATCACTCACCTCCTTACATTTGGTCAGCACTTGTGTATAACAGAGTATATTTGTGCTAAAGGACTCGCAGTGAAACTTGAGCATGTATTTATTTGGGGGGAAGCCAGGGCCTCTAATGAGGCCTAATTGAGTTATTCCACTTTACCCATCCCTGCAGTATTTAGAGCTGATTCAATCCATGATCTCTCATCCCTACCAAAAGCACGAGAATATAACCGTAAGTCCACTTTGTTTCCAGGAACTGTATATTGCATCAAAATCTGTGTTCCTTTCTTTCTGGAAATAAGAGGGAGGCTGATGGGAGGGGGAAGAGCTCTTTAGTATCCTCGTTTGAATTATGAAGACATTATATACATGATATGGTATAAACTCATGGCTGTTGGAAAATATCCTGGATATAATTATTTCTTATCTTTAGTTGAATGTGAAAGCAGTGAAAACCTGCAGTCCTATTTAATTGGTTTCTTCCTGTTTCTGGTCCATCACTTTTTACATCCGCTGGGAACTATCTGCTCAGTACCTTTGGTAATGGACTACATTCTCTTCAACTTTTTTCTTTTTTTAATATGGACAATTTCATCAACACTAAAGCATTAACACAGAATATATGAGCTACAGTACTGAGTTGAGATTGTTTCCAGTTGTACCTAATTCATGTTTAAATTTTGCATTTGACTTGTATAATCCACCACTGCTGAGAAAAACAATTACGAATGCCTCCTGCATGTTCTATATTATCTCTAACAGAGATGGTGCAATTTAAAAAATACAAAAGGGCATAGAATTAGAATGGATATGTCTGTGCATATGTGTGTTGTGTGTAAACCTAAGTATTTATGTTTAAATATTTTTAAAGCTCCTCAGAATGTTTCACTCGGAGTGAAATAATGGGCCAATCTTGGGTAGAGGCATTTTCTTTGGTTAGCTTCACAGTGAAAGCTGGAATTTGTTATTTTGTCACCTATTTTGAAACATGTATGTAATCAGGTTTTGCTTCTGGTAATGAATTGTTCGAAAATATAAGATTTTTTTGTAAGTTGAATGTTTTTGACCCTCAGGTTTACCATGTAAATCTGCATTTTGGTGGTGAACCCCTTTGCCTGAGATTTGGTGGTTTTTGGTAAACTTCACTGTTTTAAAGTACCTTTTGTGTAAAATACAGATTCAATTTTTATAACAAATGGCAAATAAAAACAGTCTAAATGTTGGAAGAAGTTGACTGTACCGATTTGTCCCTGTGCAGTTGTACTATCATTCACCAGATGATCGATTTTAGATTTATGTGTGGATCTCGTAACAAGAGTAGGAGTTTTCAAAATATGCTACAATGATCACAAAATAACAAGCCCCTCGAAAAGAGCTGGACTGATCCTAGAATATGCTGGGGCAGGGGGCGGGGAGGGGTGAGATCTGTCCCAACTCTAAGTAGGTCCACCTTTCCAATGGTGCTCATCCTTGGGGACTGATGTTCACAAATCGACCCAGCTCTCTCCCTCTCCTGTTGGCTCTTGTTTCTCCATTTACTGTTAGTTTAGCACTAATGCTAAATATGGACTAGATAAATAAAAAGTAAAGAACTGCAAGACAAAATTTTGAGAAGGTTGAGTAAAAGGGAAAAATGGAATTATTGGGCAAAGTAAGCACATGATAGTTTGGCCTTCTGGATAGAAGACTTTCCTCTCTGTCTCCCTCTCAAGCTCATTCCCCCCCCCACCCCCCACCCCCACACTTTCAGGAGCACATTAGAAAGCTGATCAAAGACTTTTCTCTACTGGAAGACACAACTCGACATATACTGAACCAGATTATAAAGGAAAGTGATCTGCTGACACCGGCTGGCCGTGTTTTACCCCGGAAATGCGGTACTTCAGGAAAGGCATGCACCCACCTCGAAGCACCTGAGCAATGGGAGGCACTGAGGAAAGGAAACCCGTGTCTGACCTAAGATGTCAGCAGCCATTCAGGGACTGGCAGGGACCTCGGGACGCTGGGGACACAGCCTCCGGAGCAGTGACCGAGAGCCCCGAGCACATGCAGAAGCGTGGCTTCATTCTTCTGCATTCCCTTCCACGCTGCAACATGGCTTTTCCCGACTGTGGACTGTGACTGCGGTGAGGGCCTGCCAGCAGGGGAGGGGTGCGCCTGCGCTGTTGAGGGCATGCTCCCCTACTCCTGGGGATTCTCTAAAATCCCGTGCCTAGCTGCAGAATCCGTCCCCCTCCTCTCTGAGCTCTACAGAAAAGTGGTTGATCAAAAGCAAAGAGTCACACCTTGAACTCAAGCCCCATATTTACAGAAGAAGAAAGATCTGTATACCAAAGAAGGATCAGAAAAAAAAAAAAAGTCATTTTATAAAATGCATGGTCTTTTTTAAATTACAAGTCTCTCCTCATCCTATGTTGGCTCCTCATCCTCTGGACTAGAATTATAAGTCCTGCCTCCCAAATACCAATGATTCTATAGAACTGCCTGTGTGCTACTCGGAAGCTTTTCAAATTATTTCTTATAAATACCTTAAATTGTGTATGCCTTTTAACACGTGCCTATTGTTTGTTCGGGGAGGGCTTGTCACACACCATTTTTTACTCTCTGCCTCCCTCTGCCGCTGAGATGAGAATAAAAATAGAAGGTGACCAGCTTCGACTTCTCCCCCTTTATTCTGTTTCTCCTTGCCTTGCCTTTATCAAATGCAGCCCCTGAGGTAAGATCTTGACAATTCAGTGGCCCCTCCTTAATCTCAGTGACTCCATCTCAAATGAGATGCACTCAGAAAGCCTCATGCAGTGCCTGGCACCAGGACCAGACCAGACATGTGGGTACCCAAGGCAGGTAAGAATTTGGCACCCCTTTAAAAAACCTGCTTTGACTATTCAATATGCATTTGGCAGAGATAAGGGAATTGGTCTTCTATTTGTAAAAATCATGAACTTTCGGGGCACCTGGATGGCTCAATTGGTTGAACACTCAACTCTTGATTTCGGCTCAGGTCATGATCTCAGGGTCGTGAGATCGAGCCCCATGTCAAGCTCCAAGCTCAGCACAGAGTCTGCTTGTCCCTCTCCCTCTGCTCCTCCCCTCATTCTCTCTCTCTCTCAAATAAGTAAATAAATAATATCTTTAAAAATAAAAAAATATCATGAACTTTTGTGTCACCTGTCTAATTAGTCCCTTCTTCCAAGACAAAACTCTGAAGAGTAGAGACAGCTGCGGGCAGGGGTTGTAGGGCCAGTGAGAGTTCTCACAGCTCATAGAATTTCTGTCAGTCACCCCCAGTAGAGAATCTCCCAGGCCTCATGAGCAGGCCTGTCAGCTGCTGGGGCTCACCTCTCTTTTTTCCCTTGGAAGGACTGAAGTACCTTACTCTCCTGGCCCCCACCGTCTGCCTTTCCAGATCACTCTCCTTCGCTTTCCCTCAACCCCTCCTCTGGTTGTGCTATTTAGTTTTTCCTAATTACACACTCTAAGCTTATATATCCTCACCCATTACTAAATGCCATCTTTGATAGTATTAACTCATAGTAAGAATGATGTTTTAGCTTGTACTCACCAAAATAAATGTCTTTCTCTTATCAAGATTCTCCCTTCCTAGAAGGTGGTTTCTCGTCAGAATTTCGAATTCCAAATAAGAGACTTCTTCAATGTACTAAATGGGAGTAGGACCAATTTGCATTCCTTAGGCTGGCAACCTCAAGAACTGCATATGGAAACAATTTCAAATGAGTTAACTGGTCTCCTAATTCCAATTATTTCATTGATACTGTGTTCTGTGTAAATTAGTACCCAAGGCAAATGTTTAAACCCCAGGAGGACCAAATGCCACCTGTGTGAGGGGAGTTTCCTTCTAGTCTTTGCCTGAACTGGGTTTGAATTCACATCCTTGTCTTAGGGTCTCTATAGTGCTTCCCAGAGAAATTACTTAGATCGTTGTGGGGAGAAGAGAACAGTCTGTCGCCCTTTTCATAATAGACAGAGCCAGTCTCCAGCAATTGTTCTGTGAAAAGGGAAAGCCTGAAGAAGTAGCCAAGTGAAGGAGAATTGATTCCATCTGCTTTAGATTTGGGGAAATTTTACCGGGCTTGTGATCCCTGGGCAGAACAATACATCATGAACCACATTAATGATTTCAAATTGAGAAAAGCTAAAAATCGAATCATTTTGTCTATGCTCCTTCAGCTTGGTGTCAACCCCAAAGGGGAAATAGCATAATGGAATAGAACAATAATGTTATTTAGCACATGCTATGTGCCAGGTGGCAGGTTGTTTATGTGTGCTAGCTCAATCCATCCAACAGCCTTATTTGGTGTGTTATTCCTATTTTACAGATGAGAAAACAAACTTGGAAATTGTAACATTTTCCAAGGTCTCATGACTGTTCAGAAGAGGAATCCTATTCAACCTACAGGCCTGCAAAGCCTGTTTCTACAGAGGTGTAGGTAAAGAACACAACTCAGCACTACCTCCTCTCTCCCCCCACCCTGGGGTTTGAAGACTCACAGGTGGTTCTCTGGTTTTCAGGGCTCACTGCCCTCTTCCCTTCCCTTTAAGCCCCATGCTTCCTCCTCCATATCTGTCCTAGTTTGTCTTCTCTGAGCCAATGAATCACTTCCTGTCCATTTTATTTGCTCCCTCTTTCCCAAATGTAATTCTAGAATTCTAGAACTTTCCAGCTGGAAGGAACCATGTAGACTTTTCTGAAGAGGAAGACCTAACTGGCTTGTTTGAGATCACAGACCCACTATCTGAGGGAGCTGCCACCTATCTGCTTGTCCCCCCGGTGAATACTCTTTGTGCTCTCCTAGGCTGGTTCTCAGAAGCCCAGAAAATCTATATTTAACCAAAGAGTGGAAGAGCCGAGATCAGCACCCAGGCCTCCTCCCTAACTCCAGTCCTGTGCATTCCCTAACAAGCTGCATTCATTTGAGCTGCGTCCTGCATCTTGATAACAACCCCTCCTTTGCACAGTGCATTACTGGGCACAAAGCAGTTCCTGTCCCCAATTCACCCAGAAGAAAACTAGGCTTTGAAAGAGACATCTTCGATGGTTACCGTATTGAGCATCTGCCATAGATGTAACATCGTTAATGCTTAAAACATATTAAGGTAGGCATTATCTCCATCTTATAGAAAAAGAAATAGGTCCAGGCAAGTTAAATGACATGTTAGGTCATATAAGAGATTGCATAGTATGTGGCACAGGCAGGTTTTGAACTGGGGACTCTAGCACCAAATCTCCACTTTTTGTATAGTGCACACTGTCAAGGTCATGTGGCAAGCAAGGGATGGAGTGATGAGTACAGCTGAGGTTTTCGGCATCTAATACTGTCCTTTATGATGTACAGGCTCTGAATATTCTGGAAAAAGATTGATACACACACACACACACACACACACATATGCACAAACAGTTTTAAACACCCTTTAGTGTAAATATAAAATTTCATCCAAAGGGCTAATGTATTTTTAAATGTGGTTATTTTTGAAAAATGCAGTTTTTATTTAAATGTCCTAACCTAAACTCTGAGCATGTTTGCTATCATGAGAAGAATGGAATGCCATTCTGAATTTTGAGTCCTGTGGGAGATGTTCGATAAAGACCCTCATCCCATTAAAAGGAGTGGTTAACATTTTGGTTTTTGTTTCAAGGTGAGGATGAGGCTTGCCGTCAGTTTGGGTTTCACTACAGAATTGCAGTTTAACACCCTGAGAGTCCTGATTTATTATAGAGAAATACTGGCAGACATTGTAGGACTTGCAAAATGACTACCAATCCCAGTTCAGGCTAAATTCGTTCTAAATGCGTTCTGCTGATTTAGACATTTGGAGGAGCGGGTTATGCTGTCCTTATTGAATTCATGCCATGCTCCAGCTAAGAAGCTGTGTTTCTCACCCCAAGCTGATGGTGCGTCCCTCCCTGGTTTTGCCTTTTGGCTGAATACACTGCTAAGCATGGAAAAAGCCTTAAGTCAAGTGAAGAACCCACTCCTTGAAGCACTGATTCCCTTGGCATTTGCCTTTGGCGTCTTCAAAACCCATGCCTTTCAAGGCTAGTGGCATGTCAGGTCAGCTGTCTCCAGGGTCCATGCACCCAGTGGGACGGCAGCTCTTGGATGTTGCCTGTCCCCCGCCCGCCACTGAGCTCTGCTGAGGAAGGGAAGATTATTTACCAAGCAACTTTGTGCAATCACATTGGTTGTTTTTATCTTCTTCTGGAAGATGAACAAAATTGGCCCTTTTTCTTCTGGTGGTGAGTCTAATTCCTCCTGCTTAGAAAAGAGTACCCACAAAGAATTTTTTTGCAAGGGTGGAAATGAGCCAGATGGCTTGGGTGCTGCCTCGGCATAATCAGCAGAGACCCCGGCTGAGCCCGTGACTGGAGGGCCTGTACGAAAATAACACATTTCTCTCTCAGGGCCATATGTCAGCATGCTTCAGGGACCTGGCCTAACTGAGCCTAATGAGGGGGTGAACTTAGGTGTTCCCTAGGGTGCCTGCAACTCTAATATTCTGATCTACATAGAATGCTCAGTGAGTAGGAAGTGTTGATTGGGGTTAATATTAACTTTCTTAAGAGTTTGAGCACATCATACACTTATTTTTGAGTTTCTGAAATGACTCATTTTTATGACATATGAATAAGACTTTTATTCACTGGAGAACCTAAAGCATAATAGCAAGTGAAGGAGGATGGAATTGTTTGAAAGAGCTGTTCTGCCATGCCTCCGCATCAGTGAAGATCGCACAACAGTGAAGAGGCGCTATCGAGGCCGGGGCACATAGGACATTCTCAGGAGGGCCTTCCTCATGCTCAGGTGACAATTCCCAGGAACGACAAATGTCCTAAGGTTGCACAGATAAAACGGTGACCCGTGAGGTGCTTGACCCTCTTGGGCTTTAACACCAAAGCTGGAAATCTGAGGCCGATCCATCAGCACTGACACTGAGCCCAGAGTCTGACTCGGGGCCCACGGATGCCTCCAAGTTTTCAGTTCTCAGGTTTCTGTTCCATGGGGCTCTGCGCCGAAGTGTCCAAGCAGCAGACAGGTTCAGTTGGAGAGACACACCTCCGGTCTTAGGTGGACTGAGACGTGTCGGCTTCTCCCTGCATTCAGGGTATGGCTCCAACGGGGTACCAGCTCCCACGGCAGACTGTGTGCCCACTGGGCTCACCGGACACGCGGCAGGCTCTCCTGGAGCTATGTGCTGTGCACCTCCTCTGTGTCCTGGTGCCCAGCTCAGGACTGTTCCAGGCCTAGGCTTGGGCTCCCTTGTGTCTGGAAGGGAAAGCAAGATCATTGTCCTAGACAGAGCCAGACGATCAGCAGGCTACCGGGAAGGCACTCGGCTCCACCCTGGCTTGGAGGCCTATCTCCACCAGTAACACTTGAGTAACCTTATCTCTCTGAGCCTCTGTTTCCTCTTCTATAAAACGTAAACTCCAGTCTACAAACACTAAGCGTCTGCTCCTACCCCACTGCCGCCCCAGGTACTGAGGATACAGTGGGATCAATGGGGACAAGACAAACAGGGCCGCACCTTCATGGAAATAGGGCTTTAGGAGGATTCCATGAGATTATGTAAAATGCTTAGCATCTTGTCTGACCCAGTAAGTGCTCACTGCTGGTTAGCTCTCATGACTTTTCCTCCAAATATGGTAGAAAATCTTTTAAAACGTGTGCTTTCCCACCTCTTGCACATGTATTTCTCTTTGCCTAGAAGGCTCTTCCTTGCTCCCTTTGCCTAGCTAACTCCCATTCATCCAGTGCTTGGGGTCAGTGGTCACCTCCTCAACCAGGTCCATGTCCACGTTCCCCTGTTGTGTGTTCTCATGGCAACTGGTGCTCTACTTTGAGGTATTCATCACTTTGGTAACTACTACTTGTTCAGTGTCTGTGTTCCTGACTAGACTATAAAGCTGGTATGGACAGCATCCATGTCTCCCGGAAGGCTGGGCTCCCGGCTTTGAGATGCTCCATAAGTATCCGACCATCCGACTGGCTGACAGGTGAATGGGATGTTCTCTTCCAAATGAGAGAAGTATACTGGACCAGAAAAAGGAGAATCTGGCCCATCAGGAGCACATGGGCCCTTTCTTTCCTTCCTCTTTTCTCTGGCCTAATATGAAGAGGAGGGACAGCCAAGAGATGGCTGAAAAAACAGGCCATGCCGTGGGCAGCACCTACATCTCTCTGGAGGCAATCAGGTAGCCAAGTCACTGTGCAAAGGATGGCTTGTTGAGTTGCCCATTGGTAACAAGATTTATCCATCACTACTCAGGGCGCTGCTGAGAACAGGGCAGTAGGAGTCTCCTTTGGGATCATGTACCACCATCACACCCTCATCTGCCCTCCCATAGCCAGGCAGCGTGATTTAAGAGAAAAGGTCTTGTCTCTTGTAACTAGATAGAAGAAGCTTGAAAAAATGAAATCCAATGCCACATGGCCAGAATGATGTCAGCGGCAGAAATGTAACCATGTTGACTTTTCACTCTGTCACGCAGTATGAAAGATGCCCCCAGGCTCAGTACATTGAGAAAGAGACTTCGGCAAACACAGTCATTTACATGCGACTCACTGCAAAGTTTAATGTTCTTGCCCTTTGGGGCCCTGTGGGATGTAACAAAGCAGCAATGTGACCTGACCCCAGTGGTTTTCTTTTGGCCAAAATCCAAATGCTCTGGGCGGTACTGGACTTCGCGCACATGCATTCCTGCAAGCCCACCATATGGAACTGCATGGCAGTCCTCTTTGCCAGGCCTTTCTAAACCTCCATGTGTCTTTGCCCATGTTGTTCTCTCCATCAGAAGTTCCTTCCTTCCATGGAGATATGGAATAGTATCTATCATCTATCTACCCGTCATCATCTATCTGTGTATTGGTCAACCCTCCATTCATTTTTCCAAGACTAAGATGAAATACGATTTTGTCTCCAACACCTTCTCTGACCACCTTCCTTCTCCGAAATTGGAGTTAGGTGCTTTTATTTGGAATGACAATGTAGTGAGGTTATTTCTAGATTTCCTCCTCACTAAATTGATGACAGAAACCAAATCTTGTTCACTTTTTTATCTACTGCAACCAGTGCAGTGCCTAGCACATTGCAGGTGCAGAACAATAAATAGCAGAAAGCTAGGCATTGGTAAACTGTGTCACGGGGCCAGTGGGTCGCCCAGAATGCCTAACTGCAAGTGTATGTGCCAGAAACTACTAGTGGGTACTTTTGTGGACAGACTATGAAAATGATGAAAAGTCATTGAAGGTTTGTGGGTAAAGAAACAGCATAAGGAAGTAGAACTTTGGGTACATTATTTGAAGGTGTAATGGGTGTAGTGAATTTAAAGGATGAAAATCTTATGCCCATTCTACAGATGAGAAAACTAAGGCTGGAGGAAGTTAAATGTTTTACCAAAACACACAGAGCTAGTAAGCAAAGAAATCTGCTTTAGCAGATCTGTTTTCAGAGTTTGTGTTCTTAGATGCTCTGCAAAACCTCAACCAAATCTTCAAACACTACCTCGAACTTGGGTCCTTTAGGTCTTCGGGGAATGCTCTCTCAGTTGTATTAAGTTTGACTCCAGAATGTCACTAACCCTTACTGGGGCCCACTTTGGTTTCCTCTTCAATAAAATGAGAAACACTGAGCTAGGTGTCTGTGAGGCCAAATTCAGGCTCTGACATACTAGGATTCTCTGTAGGATACCAGCAGACTTCCTAACTTGGCAATCAGCTCAGTCAAAACTTAAGTGCACTGGTGTATTGGCCCTGAAAACCTTTTCATGGCTTGCAATCATGACCCCAAAACACAACAAAGCCTATGAAATATTATCTTAGAGGCCTAATTATTCTTCCCAAATAGGTGTTTAAAATATACTCAGGCATTAAAGTATAACTGTTGAACTCACAGAAAGTATCTTCATCTGAATAGTCTACGTAAGTCCAAGTTTCCACTCCCTCTCCATGGCCTTAGGGACTTCATTATACCTGTAACTCTGTATCATAGTGAAATAAAGTCCAGCATTGCAAGCCCCAAACCTGTGACACCCCACCGCATCACAGAAATCTCAATCAGACAATGCATGCAATTCTCTGACTTCAGGCTGAATTTTAGGGTCAAACACATCTGAAAATGTGTGGTTCAGAATGAACTCTGAAATGAAAAGTTCCCACCCAAACCACTGAATAACATCCTGTTGTTTTCATCAAATCTATGCAGTAACTCCTTTGATTTGGCTTTCATTTGGAATGATCTGTCCGATGCCATTTTTCTGAAACATTCAGAACAAGATACAATCTCATTATGGTCAGCTACATAGAGTGGACCTTTCAGAGCATAAAGAAACATCTGTCCTCCATCTGCAGTGCTTAGAAAATAGGGCTTTCAATGGAGTACATTGTATGACGCTAATGCTTTTAAAAGGGCAAGAGATCCATTTCTACTAAAATCTCAGTAAGTATGTCTAACAGAATATTTTCATCTTACATACTGTTTTCCAAAGAGCATTTCAAAGAGAAGAGGGTTTAAGAACATAATCTCTAGGTTCAGCCAGACCTGGTTCAAATACTTGTTCTGTCACAGACCAGCTGCAAGATCTGAAAAAGTGACTTAAACCTGATAGTTTTAAGTTTTTTCAGGGACGTAAAATAGAGTAATAATACCTGCCCTAGAGATAATGTTTTCAAAGAGACTGGCCTGTAGCAGAGCACTAAGTAAACATCAGTTCTCGTTTCGGCTTTGAGACTGCCGTTGCTCATACCAGGGGCAGAACGGCCCAATTCCTGCTGCAGCTAAAAGAACACAGGGTTTGGAATGAGAGGACCTGAATTTGCACTTCACCTCGGCCACTTACCAGGGATATGACCTTGGGGAAATTACTGAATCCTTCTCAACTCAACTCCCTCATCTGTAAAACAAGGAAAATAAAAATAGCTAACTCACTGGTAACAATCATAAGGTGCAAATGAGGTGATTTATGTGAATTTACTTTGCCAGTTGCTAAGCTCTGTGTGTATGGGTTTGTTATTGTTAGTATTGTGGACTGAATGTTTGTGTCACCCCAAAATGCAAATGTTGAAACCATAACGTCCAACTTGATGGTATTAGGATTTGGGGCCTTGCAAGGTAATCAGGTGAGGTCCCGGGGGTGGAGCCTCCATGATACAATCAGTGTCCTTATAAGAAGAGAAAGAGGGGCATCTAGCTGGCTCTTGATCTCAGGATGGTAAGTTCCAGCCACATGTTGGGTGTAGAGATTACTTAAATAAATAAAAACTTAAAAAAAAAAGAAAAAGAGGAAAAACCCAGAGCTCTCTCTTTCTGTGTCTTGTGATGGCAAGAAGTCAGCTGTCTAAAAGCCAAGAAGAGAGCCCTCACCAAGAACCGAATTGGCAACACCTTGATCTTGGAAGATCAAGGTGTTGCCAGCCTCTGGAACTGTGAGAAATGTTTATTGTTTAAGCCACTCAGTCTGTGCTATTCTGTCAAAGTGGCCCAAATGGACTGTGACAATAACACCACCAGAACTGAAGAGCACACCTAGTTTTGTTTTGTTTCTTCGAGCATTTTGATTTATAAAAATCTTAGCAGGGCACCTGGGTGGCTCAGTCGGTTAAGCATTCGACTCTTCGTTTCGGCTCAGGTCCTGATCTCAGGGTCCTGGGATCGAACCCAGCGTCCAGCTCCACACTCAGCTCGGAGTCTGCTTGAGAATCTCTCTCCCTCTCCCTCTGCTCCTGCCCCTGCTCACACACTCTCTCTAAAATAAGTAAATCTTAGTTATGTTCTTAAGTGATTATAACTGATTTCCACTTAGCCACCAAAGTAGGGATTCTGGGAATGGACGAAGGCAGCACACGTAGAAGTAGAATGTTCACTTTCCTGACAAAACTTTACCTATGTTTGTTTGTCTTAGCCTGGACTGTGGCCTGAAGAGTCCACATGTCTGAAGAGGTGCTGAGACAGAGAAGGGATGTTGTCTGTGGTTTCTGCCTATCGGGTGTGGTTGCAATGTTACAAGTGCTCGTTTTCCAGATCTCACCTCCCCCACCCTTTCCTAGAGCAGTTCATCCATCTCCACCCTCCTGGTTACCTGCTCCCCTTCGTCCTTCCCAGAGAGTGGAAGTCAATGGGCCTGGGACTTTGATATCAGCCAGATTTAAGTGTGAATCTTGCCTCCAAAACTTTCTAGCTGTGTTACATTGGTCAAGTCACTTAACCTTTCTACACCTCAGTTTTCTCATCTGTACAATGGGAGAGAATAATAAGCATCTCCTAAGGGGGTTGGGAAAATGAAGTAAGACAGTACCTTTAAAATTTTTGGAGTCATATCTGACAGCAGATAGGTACTCATCAGTTTTCCCTTCCTTTCTCTGAGCTCTCTTCTTACCCACTTCTCGTTCCTTATACCTGATTATTGATACCTCTCTGGGACCCTTGGTGAGACAATGGCTAACAGTGTCAATAGGTATGGTGAGCCTGCAAGACAGTGACCCTGGGGAAACATTCATCAATACTCCTACACTAAAACTCCCGCCCCAAGTCTTTATAAACACTATGGCTTTGGAATATCTCAGTTAAGACAATAGACTCCTGTGGAATACATTTGCTAATTGAGTATTTGAAAGTGTGTGTGTAAGCTTGGATATTCACAGAACATCAGGTGGATGCACAAAAAACTGGTAACCCTTGTGAAAGATGAAATGAAATGGGGTCACTTATGTCAAGGGCTTTTTTTTTTTTTAATTTTATTATGTTATGTTAGTCACCATACAATACATCATTGGTTTTTGATGTAGTGATCCACGATCCATTGTTTTCGTATAACACCCAGTGTTCCATGCAGTACGTGCCCTCCTTAATACCCATCACCGGGCTAACCCATCCCCCCTCCCCCCTTCCCTCTAAAACCCTGTTTGTTTCTCAGAGTCAAGGGATTTTTAAATGGAGCGAGGAGGCCATTAAGGAGATGGGCCTTATGCACGTCCTCACCTGGTGGAACCATGAACTTTTGAACTGGGCCAAGCAGCAAATATTCCAAGGACCTAACCTCAACACTTGTAACTTCCTATAGAGAGAGACTTTGCTTGGTGATAGCCTTAGTAACCAATCATATTCAGCCAAGATTGGTTTACTGCCACCAACACCAATCACAAAAAAAACCTCTTTTATTTTTTTTCAATCAAAAATTTTTGTATACAACATATATAGGCATTCCCTTTTGTCTTTTAAATCTTTTGGCGGGGGCACTGCTTGGGTTGCTGCCCAAATGTGTGTTTCCTGAATTGCAGTTTTGAGACCCCAAATAAATGCTTTTGTTTGTTTGTTTAATTGTAGCTCAGCCTCTTTTCTCGGTTGACATTTCTGGTGTCTGAAGAAAAGGGATCTGAAGTGACACACCACCTCAACTTGGTGCTGCTGTTGGACCAGCAAGGTACCTGCTTGAACCCTCTGTGCTCTGTTGTCTCCTCACAGCCCAAGTTCCTGTGCTGAGTCCTCCTGGCTCTGAACCTCCCTCCTTGCTTGAAGTTCTAGCCTCTCATTTGGATGTCTGTTTGGTGCTGGCTTGTACAGAGGAGTAAAACTTCTCTGACCCAATTCTGTTAGGTAGAATTTCTCACAGGGGATTCACACATCCCACCTAACTCTATCCAGTACTCACAGGGGATTAACACTTTCCTAATGGTATTCTCTTTGGTAAGGCTTCTGCACAGTATTAACACTCTCCTATCCAGAGTTATCTGGGGAGTAATCTCCATTTAAAATTGCAATGGTCACAGGGGCGCCTGGGTGGCTCAGTCAGTTAAGCATCTGCCTGCAGCTCAGGTCATGATCTCAGGGTCCTGGGATCGAGTTCTGCATCCAGCTCCTTGCTCAGCAGGAAGCCTGCTTCTCCCTCTCCCTCTGCCTGCCGCTCTGCCTACTTGTGCTCTCTCTCTCTCTATCTGTCAAATAAATAAATAAAATCTTTAAAAATAAATAATTAAATAAAATTGCAATGGTCACTTTGGAGATCCTTTGAAATTTGAAAATGAATTTATTTTCATGCACAACTGGAGATGGGGTATATAACCAAGCAAGATCAATGAGAAGCATATTTCAGTTGGTATTCAGAGGCCTCCAAGTGATCAAATGATTCAAAACTCTCTTCTTTACAAGAAACTAATCCTGGCTCTCTAAAGACAGCTCTGACCTTCTCCAGAGGCTATCCAAAGTAGAAAAGCTTTCTGGAGCTCCTGAATGGACCATGGTCACTAGTACTTCTCCTCTGCCTTCTTTCCCCCATCCTCTACCTATCTACCCCAATGTAGCTGAGCTTTTCATCCATAGCAACAACCTTGAAGGCCCCCTGAATCCTCCAGGCAGTCAAGCACCCTTTGAGATAAACCCTAATGAAGGTGGTTCAGGAACTCCCTCTGTTTCTTAGCACCCTTAAACTAAAGTTAAATTGTGAGCTATTACTGAAGAATTTCCTCATACCCCTCAAGACCCTCTAGAGTCTGCTAAAAAAAAATTAATTTGGTCATTCAAACTTACGAAGTTTGGTTATTCTGTCTCTACCAACTTATTCATATGCTTATAAGTGAAAGCCATGCTAGGGACCCTTTAACTTAGATCAATCCACCTTAAAGCAGCACCCTTAAAAGAGAGGAATCCAAACTTCTGGGAGACAATAGAATATGCCCCTGATTGATGTACAGAAGCTTCTAAAAGACAAAATGACTTCAGAAAAAGTTCTAAAAGGATCCTTATAACATACAAATAGTATAAAAGTCTTTTGTAAAAGACTTTGGCCATCTGAGCCAGTAACCCTAAATTTGTCCATCTGCTAAAACCATAAAACCAAAAGAATCCAACTATTCTTTTTGAGTTTCATACCTGAGGCATTGCTAAAATTCAAAACAAAACAAAACAAAAATAAAAATTATAAGTTCTCTTCATCTGTATGCTTATATGATTATGTCATAGATATGTGATCTTGTTCTACCTCTGGATGGTATTAGTTCGTAAAAGCACTCTATTTAATTGGCTTAAGGAAAGTCAAATGCTTATAAATTAAATGTTCTTAAAGTTCTCAGAAGTATAATGAAAACTAACCCAAAATTTTTCCAAGTTCATATAATCTAAAATAATCTTTGATAAATGAAAACTAACTCAAGTTTGTTGGTTTAATCCTGTCTTCAGAATTATCAGCATTAAATATGATGAGATCAACCACTTTTTTTACCTGGGTTTACTAATCAGATAAGCTCATATAATCTCTATGATACAAAATTTGTCAACAACAGCAAAAAATAATTTAAAATGATAATCAGCTATATAATGGCTAATCCAGGTATAATTACTAAAAACGAGTAATTTAAGTAAATATAAATAAGATCAAAGTTTATACTAAGTTAAACTAAATAATGGATATTCATTTAATATCTAAATCATCTTTCCAAATAAGACAAACATCAAATGCTAAACATAAGTTTATCTACTTTTGGCTTTTTATTTTATTTATTTACTTATGATTCTATTTATTTGTCAGAGAGAGAGAGAAAGAGAACACAAGCAGGGAGAGTGGCAGGCAGAGGGAGAAGCAGGCTCCCCACCCAACAAGGAGCCCGGTGCAGGACTCGATCCCAGGACACTGGGATCATGACCTGAGCCGAAGGCAGACGCTTAACGACTGAGCCACCCAGGCGTCCCTACTTTTGGCTTTTTAATTTAAATTAAAAAATATTATGAAAAAGAATAATTTCATAAAATGAAAAATAAAATGCACTCATGGGGGTAGACTGAAAATAGAAATATTGTGTTAGTTTATTAGACTCGTATTTCAGTCACACGGTTTTATACGTGTATGTGCTGGGATGTAGCACACACTGTATTTCCTGCTGTGGAATGATCCAATATATTTAAAAGCCACTGCTCTTCATACCACAGTAAACTGAGCAACAGAAATTCTATGTGGCCAACTGAAAAGGCCAATACCCAAAAACCACCCTTTCTGTCCTGTAGACACAGTGGTAACTCCTCAAGGCCAAGCTGTAATCACTCTTTGATGGCTTCATACTTTGTTGCCTTGTCTTTTCCAACTTACAGCCAGGCAACAATCTTTGTTTAAAAGAACTTCCCCCATTCCATATAACTCCTGGCAAGGCTGGGGATTCTGGTGGTGGTTCCTCTGGGAGATGTAGCTCTGCCATCAGTTTAGGAGCTGTTGCTTCTTTCAAATTCTTATTCTGCCTCACTCAACTTAGAACAACCCTCCTCAGCAATAATATGGGGATCCTATTGCCCTTGCCTGTCCTACCATTTCCAGCCTAGCAGAGCAATGTCAGGATGAGTGTGTAGACAAATAAATCTCACACTATAATTTTCCTAGAAGTGTATGGTTTATTTTAACTATACTATATAGAAGGAATTTATATTCATTTAATGCAATGCATAAGCAATTATACTATCCTTTAAGAGTAAATCTGTAATTATTCTTTAACAACTGTCATACATCATTTCTTTTCTAGATAAGTTTTTGAAATTAAAATTGAGGGGCGCCTGGGTGGCTCAGTCGTTAAGCGTCTGCCTTCGGCTCAGGTCGTGATCCCAGGGTCCTGGGATCAAGCCCCGCATCGGGCTCCCTGCTCAGCAGGAAGCCTGCTTCTCCCTCTCCCACTCCCCCTGCTTCTGTTCCCTCTCTCGCTGTGTCTCTCTCTGTCAAATAAATAAATAAAATCTTCAAAAAAAAAAAAGACCCCCCCCCTTGCCCCTCCACTTTCAGTTATCTGTAACTTACCACAAGTTGGTACATTGTCTTTACAACAAAGGTCAAAACATTTATCTTTTTCTCCCTACATCCAGAGTTCTAAAACTCTTGTTAAATATTCTTATTTTTCATGACAAATGTATGTATTTGCATAAGTTTAATAGAAATCTGTTCTTATAAAAGGATGCCCAACACTCATAACCTCTGCTTCTTTGATCCACAGTTGACAAAAGACAACATACGTCAATGTTGTAAGGGCCTAATTGCTTGTGGTAGAGCAATCTTTTCACAGTGTGTTCTTGGGGAGTGAAATCTTAAACATCACACCTTACAAACCCGGAGATTTCATCTCTTAGAGAAGACATCTCCAAAAAGACTCCCTTCAACCCCATTGGCAAGACTCCCATGAGGTACAATGAGCCAATCCTTGTGCCAGCAAATGCCAAGAAAAAGACCCTTGGATTCACCAGTTATATATCAAAAAAAAACAAAACAAAACACCAAATCCTGACCAGACCTACACACCAACTGGTGACCTAAAAATAAAAATTTCCAGGAATTGAAGCAGATGAAAGCTGAAAGAGACAACTTTCCCAGGATGACCCCACCAGGCCTATATACCATTTTCTCACTGTTGCTTCTTACCTTGGTTTTTTGTTTTTGTTTTCCCCTCTTTCTCTTAGAGAGACAATGCTCTTACCCACATTTCTCAGTCTACTGCAAAAGGAAGAAACCTCTCTGACTGTTAGATCTATCACCAAAAAACACAATGTCAGAGATCCCTTGGTCTTCCCTATACCTAATTTCTCTTTAGTCCCAAATGCTACTGTTGATTATACCCACAAACCTATAAATGTTACCTCTCAGGTTACGTTATTACAACCAGGTATTCCCCTACCTCCTTCAACCTTTTCCCAGTCATGTCTGTACTAGCTCAACTGACCACCTTATAAATAGAGTTGCCAACAAGGACTCCATTTTTGTACTTTGTAATCAATCTTGTTAAAAAATGAAACTGTGCTGTCCCTGCTGATTTGCGAAAATTAACGTAAGGTTTTACTTCCTTAGAACTGCTCTATCACACTGAAGTTTACTGAACCCTTAGATACTTAATAATCCAACATTCTTAACAATTTCTTAGATTAATGCCAAATGTCCATGAGGTTTATAATTTATTTTTTGCTAATTGCTCTTTTAATGCTTGTCACCTTGCTAAAACCTCCATAAGCATTTGATTATGGTCACTCCATGAATTGATTCATCTGAAACTCCATGTGACCTCGTAACGCCCCAGATGAGTAAACTGCCTAAGAACCATTTCCTGACAGCCCCCTTATTGCTCACATGTGGCCTGACCCTAACGACAGGGATGCCTTAAAACAACCTTCAATGATTAAAAATGCTCCCCAATGCCATACATGACTTCCTGGGATAGGCCTATTCCAGCAACGAGGGACTAAGTCATCTATGGTTGATCAGCAATGCTTTCTGGGAAAGATCCTGATCAAAAGGGGCCATGTGAAAGGTGAAATGAATTAGGGTTACTTATGTCAAGAGGTATTTAAGTGGAGCTAAGAGGCCATTATAGAGACGAGCCTTATGCACGTCCTGGTGGAACCATGAACTTTTGAACTGGGCCAAACAGCAAATATTCCAAGGACCTAGCCTCAACACCTGTAACTTCCTATAGTGAGAGACTTTGCTAGGTGATAGCCTTAGTAACCAATTATATTCAGCCAAGACTGGTTTTCTGCCACCAACACCAATCACAATTTTTGTAAACAACATATGCAGGCATTCCCTTTTGTCTTTAAAAACCCTTGACTTTTGTGCCCTCGGCTGGAGGTGGGGGTACACTTTGGATTCCTGCCCGAATCTGTGTTCCCCAAATTGCAATTCTGAGACCCCAGATAAATGCTTTTGTTTTTTGTAGCTCAACCTCTTTTCTCAGTTGACATCTTGTATACCCTTTTCTCTGTGTATCTTTTTATATTCTCTTTTCTTTTTGTATCCTGTGCATGTTTTGCCTATTCACAAATTCCTTTAAAAATGTTAGTGGTGTTGGGGAGCACCTAGTTGGCTCAGTCGGTGGCACATGCGATTCTTGATCTTGGGGTTGTGAGTTTAAACCCCACATTAGGTGTAGAAATTACTTAAAGATAAAATCTTTAGGGGCACCTGGGTTGCTCAGTCAGTTAAGTGTCCAACTCTTGATTTCAGCTCAGGTCACGATCTGAAGGTTGTGAGATAGAGCCCTGGTCCTACATCAGGCTGCTCGGTACAGGGTCTGCTTGAGAGATTCTCTCTCTCCTTCCCTCTCCACCTGCTTGTACTCACTCTCTCAAATAAATACATACATACATAAAATCTTTTTAAAAGTAAAAATAAAATCTTTAAAAAAATATCAATAATGTTGAAATAATTTCTTGATTTACATAATCTAGAAACAATTCTCGCATGTCTTGGAGTACACCTTCTAAAGCTTTCTAATAATATGGACAAGGGAAATTTTGGCTCTTGAAGCTGAAAACCACTGTCTATTAATAGCCTATTAATAGCCAGAAAAAGAGATTCTAATCCTGTGGCCTCCTTGCCACAGAATATTTGTAACCTCTTTCCTCAAGATTTGCGAAGTAACCATTTGTTACTAATAATAGCAGTAATTTTATGGAAATCTTACTATGTGTGGAGTACTGTTCTATGTACATTTCACACATTTCAAGTTAATTTTCACAACAACCTTATGAGGTAAGTGGTTACATATTAGAAAATTGGATCTCAGAAAGTTTCCTAACTAGAGGTGACAGGACTGAGATTCAAACCTGTTACAGGTTTATTATAAGGAGCATAGGACAGTTACAAAGATTAAGCACATTAATTCATTTAAAGTGCTTAGAACAGGGGCGCCTGGATGGCTCAGTCGTTGGGCGTCTGCCTTCGGCTCAGGTCATGATCCCAGGGTCCTGGGATCTGGCCCCACATCGGGCTCCCTGCTCAGTGGGAAGCCTGCTTCTCCCTTTCCCACTCCCTCTGCTTGTGTTCCCTCTCTCACTTCACTGTGTCTCTCTGTCAAATAAATAAAATCTTTAAATAAATAAATAAATAAATAAATAATAAAGTGGTTAGAACAGTATTGCTTGCAGTAACTCTCTCCGTTAAGTACCAACACTAAGAATCTGGAGTCAGGGAGGAATTTTGTAAGAGATATGATTGAGTCTGCAAAAGTACATGAAGTTATTTTGATAAACTGAAATGTAAGTTAAAGTCCCATTTATTCTGCGACTAAGAGCTCTACGTTTTTCAAGATAGTTGTCCCCTTGTTTTTATTTCCTGTGAGTGCCATTTCTCAGAAGACCTTCTGCCACCAATTCCAAGTAATTTGTGCCCCCCCTCCCCTACCACCATTTTTATGCTTTTTCATCATAGAGATTTTTAACATAAAATCAGAGGAAGGTAACACTTTAATTTTTTTAAAGATTTTATTTAGTTATTTGAGAGCTTGTTTGGAGAGAGAGAGTGAGCAAGAGAGAGCATGAGCGGGGGTAGGAACAGAGGGAAAGGGAGAAGCAGACTCTCCTGCTGAGCAGGGAGCCCTACGCAGGGCTTGATTCCAGGACCCTGGGATCATGACCTGAACTGAAGGCAGACACTTTACCAACTGAGCCATCCAGGTGCCCTGGAAAATAACATTTTAAAGTGCAACATCAGGATGACCACCCACACAAGCAGAAGTTTTGCTATTGGATCTTTCCTTCGTGGTTTTTATTCGGTTTTGTTTCTACCTGTGAGAGATAAGAACAGGTGGAACAGGAGACCTGCAGAGCAATTTTCCATTTCTAGTGGTTAGTGCATAAAGATAATCTGAGATCCTCTGTTTCCAACATGTATAAAAATAGTGACCACATAACTGCTTGCTATATAAAACAAAGGAACAAGTAATATCTGAGCCTGACTGACTGAAAATACACCATGTTTCTGTAGTTGAATGTCAGGCTCATAAAAATATAAAGCAAGAGGAAAAAAAATACCTGCCTATTGCCACCAGAAACATGCTGTCCTGTATGATAGTCACTAGCCACATGTGGCTACTAAGTTCTTGAAATGTGGCTAGTTTTAATTGAGATGTTCTGTAGGTATAAAATACACACTGGATTTCAAAGAATTAGTTAAAAACAATAAAATATATCAATATTTTTATATGGATTACATGGTAAAAGGATAGGACTTTGGGTTAAATAATATCATCAAAATCAATTTTATTACTTTCTTTTTATTTTTTAAAAATGTGTATACTAGAAAACATGAAATTACCTGTGTAGCTTGCATTATATTTCTACTTGGTACCACTGCTCTAAATTAAAGTCTCAACTTTGTCTTTACCTGATCCTTAAGTCTCCAGGACCTTAGAAACATACATATATATTAGTTTACAATATAAAATTAGTATATAATATAAAAATATAGATGTATTAATATATAAAGTGACCACATTCATATCTGGAAATAAGTACATTTATTATGTACCTACTAAGAGTACAAAGATTAATAACACAGGGTTCTTGTCCTTAAGAACAAGTGAACTAAGATTCATTGAGTCCTGCTATGAGCCAGGCCCTGGGCAACCTTGCAAATAAGATATTATAATTATAATTTCCACTACACAGCTTGACTCCAGCTTCACAGCCTTCGCTATCTGGGGGCCAGAAAGTTTCTTCAAACTGAGATGAGCATAGGTACCATGGTCTTCTCTACACCCTTGGTCATAAATACCCTTCTTCCAACTCTAGCCTGTATGTCTTAGTCCATTTGGGCTACTATAACAAAATCCCATAGACTGAGTAGCTTCTACACAACGTTTATTTCTCATAGTTCTGGAGGCTGGAAAACTTAAGACCTGGTGCCAGCATGGTTGGGTTCTAGTGAGGGTCCCCTTCTGGGTTGCAGACTGCTGACTTCTTGCTGCGTCCGCACATGGTGGAAGGGGCAGGAAGCTCTGTGGGATCTCTTTTATAAGGGCACTATTCCTATGTATGAGGGCTCCCAGCTCATGGCTTAATCACCTTCCAAAGGCCCCACCTCCTAATACCATCACATTGGGGGTTAGGATTTCAACATATCAGTTTGGCCAGTGTGTGTGGGGGGGGAGGGGGATATACAAACATTCAGACTATATAGCACTGTGTAACTTTCCTAAAGAGACCAAATAAATGGGTGGGTGAATGTGTGCTTTCTCTCTCTCTCTCTCTCTCTCTCTCTCTCTCTCTCTCTTTTTTTATTAGAGATCGGGAAGGACAGAGGGAGAGGGAGAGAGAGAATCTTAAGCAGGCTCCATGCCCAGCACAGAGCCTGACGCTGGGCTCCATCTGATGACCCTGAGATCATGACCTGAGCTGAAATCAAGAGTCAGACGCTTAACCCACTGAGCCACCTAGGGGCCCTGGATGTGTGCTTTCTATATTGTATGTTCCAGGGACAAGACCTTTCTTTACCTTTAAATTTGTGAACCTTTGGAATCCCATTAGATAATTAACTGCAAGAAGGTAATAATGATAATAGTGACCATCCTAGAAAAGCAAAGAAACTTCATTTCTCAAAATGATTTACTTCTCAGGCATCTTGGCTTCTCACCACATGGCATCACCAGAGGTTACTCTTATTTTTCTTGAAGACAAAAGCAGTTGTTCTTTTAGATCTAATTCATTTGATAAGTTTTATTGTTTGTTGAGTAACATGTTTCCATTGTATCCATTTGATTTCCAAATGGCAGCTCACACTTCACGTGCCCCAAACTGAATTCCAGATACGCCATGCCTCCCCACCTGTCCCCTGAAACTACTGTCAGTCGCAGAAAATGAACACTCCATTCTTCCTGGTAACCAGGCTAAAAACCATGGAGTTAGCCTTCACCCCCTATTTCTTTCACACCCACCTCTACTCTGGCAGCCCTGGCAGCTCTACCTTCGAAATAACATATAGGCTACAATCCAAGCACTTCTCACCACCAAATGCCAATTCCCTTGGTCCCATCCATCATGGGGCCTCCCTTCAATTATGGCGAAGGCAGCCCCACTTTGTCACCCTTCAGTGTATTCTCCATGTAGGAGCCAGAGTTACCTTAACACAACTTAGATCATGTCCTCCTCTACACAAAACCATCTGAGAGCAACCATGGGCAAATCCTCTTCAGTGGCCTCTAAAGCCCCACGCTCACAGATTCTAGCCATTTTTGGACTTCTTGCTATTTCTCAAAAGCAGAGGTAGTCCCCGACTCCAGGACCTCCCCACAAAATGCTCTTCCTCTGCCATCCACCTGGTGCACCTCACACCCGCTTCCGCCCTCTCCTCAGCTGCCTCCTCTCTAGGGAGGGCTTCCTGGCCCAGTGTATTTCCCACTTGCAATCGTCCTGCACAAATACTCCCTTGCCCTGTTCTGTGTTACTTCATGACCCCTATTGCCAGCTAATATATTACGCCTTCTACGCATTGTGTATCTCCCCCACAAAGAATTTAAACTCCACAAATGTGGGGATGGTATTTTATTCATTACTATCTTCCCAGTGCTTAGAACAGAGCCTGCCACAAAATAGATGTTCAATAAATATCTGTTAGATGATTGAATGGCATTTTCATGATGAGGAAAACGAGGCCCAGAGAAGCTCTGTTTTAGCCCAAGGTCACAGGACTAGTGCGTGCAAGGGTCAGGCCCGGGACTCAGCCAGGGCTCCTTCCATTCTCTCTGTCTGGGTCAGGAGGTAAGGCGGTGGCTGCCCTGTGGGAGACGCACACACCAAGGTTCAAATGTGAATCTTGCTGGAAGCACTGAGCTGCAACAGAAACAACTATTTGGGCAGCATTTTTGACAATCTCTGAGATTAAGGAAAGTCATTTGAAGGCATATGCTGAAGCTTTCCAGTTTTAAGACTGGCTTTAACTACTTTTCTTTCAGCTGTAGCTTTCTGGGGTAATGAATGTACCATATGTTGGTATCTCCAGGTTCTCATACAAATTAGGGAACTAAAAAATGCCAGATGATTAAAACAGACTTCTGCTTGTTTCCATGGGAAATCAACCTCTGCGAAACCTTAGGAAATGGGAGGGAGAGTGTGGTTCATTTCGAGGTGTTCATTCCCTGGTGTGTGGCTACCCTCTGCCTGCAGCCCAGGCTCCAGCCCCCGGGCTGTTAAAAATTTTGGACAGGCCAGACACTGTCCTAGGCTCCCGCTGTGCTGGTGGTCGAGTGAAACCAAGGTCAGCATGTCTTGTCTGAGTGTCCTTTGAGCGTCCGCCACCAGGGTCTGGCGCTATACTCCAGGCCCTCGAGTGTCAGGGCCTGGCCAACCAGGCTACAGAAGGCACCTACTAATGACACACGGACACTTGATAATGCAGGTCCCCAAGCCTCAACCTCCCAGGGCGGTTTCAGCATGTTTTGAGCCCTCTAGCGAGTCTTCTGGCAGTCAGAGGGATGCACCATCAAGGATTCTTCTGGAAGAGTCACTGTTTGCTACTTGTAAGTAGATGGAGCTAATTCAGGGGCGTGGGGGGAGCATTCTGGAAACATAGCCAAGTATGCCCTGGGAGGCTGTGCCAACGATGTCTCCGGAGGCTGTGAGGATGACTTGTTCCCACCTGCCCCAGAATTAGCACCAATTTGCCTAAATGAAAGAATGCTGAGAGAAAAGGCTGCAAAAGATTTCAATGTTGTCTTGCCAGTGGTAATCTCTAGCTTGTCTGGGGGAAATTGGTTCAGGAGCATACTCTAGACTAAGTTGAGAGGGAAAAGATAACCTTTCTCTGCTTTCCTCACCCAGAGTGTAAGTCGGGCATGCCAGGGTGAAGCCCAAAGCTGGCGTGTCGGCTGTAACAGAGAACGGAGAGTTTAAATTTGGATTCAGACAGCCCTGAGTTCTCCTGCTTCTTCTCTAACTTACAAGCTGGGAGCCCTCCAGGAACTCACAGGCACAGTTTGAGTCTCTGTGAGGTGGGATGATCATACCTCCCCCTCCGCCCCAGGGAGGTTATGAGGATGAAATCAACTAACTCAAGTCAAAGCACTCATACGAGGTCTGGTAGGCAAGAGGTATGCAGTGCCTTGGGCCTTCTCTTTTCTTTCCCTCTGTTGCCGTGTTTTACTGCCAAAATTGGAAACAGATACCTTGGTGAGCAACAAATAGATAGTGGCCTCTCTCTTGTCATAACCACTGTCACCAGCATCAGCAGCTTGATTCTTCTCAGAAGTGCTACTAGGATGTAGACAGCACAGAGGACTCCAAATCTTCACAAAGAACATACCCATTGACTTATAACTCATCAGCCAGGCTGGGCTGTCTTGCCTAGTGGAATGTTTCTCAGAGAAGCTAAGTGGGGAGGGACACTTACGTTGCCTTCAGCAAAATAAGCCACTGGTAGGACCCCATGGAATTAAGACCATAGATCATAATGCATTTCAAATGCCTTGCCCTAGGCTAGTCAAAATCTTTTGACTCTTCTTTCTTCAAATGACTCACAGGCATGGTTCCTTAGCATGGGGCCAACCTAACAGGTTCTGCGAAAGCCAGAGTACAGGAAGCAGTGTTATCATTTTGTGGTCCTGGGGAGGCTTTTAGTAAATCAATCTTTCCCTTACAGCTATGATATCCAAAGTCATGCTCTGGTGACATGCTCTATTTCTGTAGATTCATGTAATAGCAGCTTAATACTGGATTTTGTTTCTACCCAACCCAGTTCTGACACCGACTATCTAGAGTTGGCGCAGACTCCACAAGTCCAGGGCAAAGCCCTCCACACGACTGCCCTCCCTTCAGATGCTAGTTACAAGTTTCAGGGAGTCCCCAGGCCACCCAAACTTCTGCCCAGCTGGCTACAAATATGGCAGTTCCATAACTTCTTCAGGTTTGATAATTCACTAGAATGACTCATAGAACTCAAGAAAATGCTATACTTATGACTACAATTGTATTTGAAAGGATACAACTCAAGAAGAGCCAAATGAGGAGAGCCTAGGACAGAGCTCAGCTTCTGTGCCCTCTCCCCACAAAGTGAGAGAGAATGTGTCACCCTCCAGGCACTTCTATGAGTTCACCAACTGGGAAGCTCCAATGAGCCTTGAGGTCAGAGTTTTTATTGGGGTTTCATTATGAAGACATGATTGATCTCAATCTCTCCCCTCCCCAACTCCCAGTCCCTGCAACTTTCCCTCACCCCGGGTCAGGCTGGGCCAAAATTCCAACACTCTAATCACGTGGCTGGCCTTTCTGATGTCCAGCCTCCATCCTGAAGCTATCTAAAGGCCCACATGAGTCATCTCATTAGCTTAACAAAGATACTTCTATCATTCGGGAAATTCCAAGGGTTTTAGGAGCTCTGTATCAGGAAGAGGGGCGGCAAAGACCAAATATATTCTTTATTATATCATAGTCTCTTATTATTATTTACAAAACGTAAGGGCTTTGAGCTTAAGCTTTTTCCTTTGGGCAGTGGGGAATCACTTAAAGCAAGTGATTTATTGAGCAGCTACTATGGGCCATTCAAAATACACATGCTGAGAGCTATACTTTTGGAAGATAATTTAGATGATTGCATGGAGGGTGGTCTGCGTGAAGTGAAGACAGGAGACTAGGAAGGAGGCGGTAGCCCAGTGTAGCCATAAAGCAATGAGAGCTAACCTAGGGGAGCACAAGTGGAAATAGAAAATTTTGGAGGCATTTGAGAGAGGTTTTGAAGGAAGATTTCAACTTACCAACTTTTTTTGTTTTTGTTTTTACAGAACATCCATTGATCTTTATTTGATTTGATAAAAATCCGCATTATTAAAAGACAGGTAATAATTTAAGTTTATATTGAATCTAACATACTAAGTTCTGTAGTATTTAGAATATTACATAAGAAATGTCAGCTGGGGAAACAGGGTAAAAGCATCACTATATCTGCAGGTGTGGTCCATAGTGTGCAACGCATAAAAATAATCCTAGAGACAATGCAACTGACTTACTTTGGTAAAGTGTTTTCCTTTTGGGGAGAGAAAGGGTGGCAAAGAGGGGCGGGAATTCAAAGGCATAAGCAGAATGGCTTCTCCCATTTCAAAATGGTAATAAAAATATTTAGATCATGGCACTAGGGCACCTTTGAGGAAAAAAACACACCTTGATCAGAGTAGGCTCATTGCATAATTTTTTAGTAATATGTACAATTTTCAAGTAATGGAGAGGACTTAAGGAATAATTTTACTTTAACTGTGGCTATCTATTTTTCTTCTTGCCCTCTGGGGCTTGATCTATTTCAGAATTACATGGATACATCTTCACACAGTTTCTAGAAAACCAGACTCTTATTCTTGAAACACCTTCTATCAAAGGAATCATCAAGAATTTTACCTCTATACAATCAGTATCATAACCGTCTCATGGCTGAAATGAACTCCCTTTTCTATAGCTTTATTCGAAGCTCTTCAGTGCAGGGGCTTGTGAAGAAGGTTTTCATTCCTTTTGATTCCTTTATTCAAAAGACAGCAGGTACCACTATAATCTTCTATTGCTTTATACTGAATGCTTTTTTTTTTTTTCCTTAGAGAGAGAGTGAGAGAGTGTCCATGGTGGGGAGGAGGGGAGGAGAAAGAATCTTAATCAGTCTCCACACCTTATGCAGAGCCTGACCTGGGGTTCAATCTCATGACCCTGAGATCATGACCTGAATGGAAATTAAGAGTCTGATGCTTAACTGACTGAGCCACCCAGATGCCCCCTCCCCGACTTTTTTTAGAGGCAGGGAGGGACGGAGGGAAGGGGAGAGAGGAAATCTTAAGCAGGCTGCACGTCCAGTGTGGAGTTGATCTGGGGCTCAATTTCACAACCCTGAGATCATGACCTGAGTGGAAATCAAGAGTGGGCTGCTTAACTGACTGAGCCACCCAGGCGCCCCCACTTTTGACTCTTTTATCTGTTTTTTGTCTCAATTGTTCTACTGTTAAGTTCTACTGGTGACAGCCTTCTCTAATTGGCCACTCTAGCCCATCTCCTTCAGGGACCCTGACCATGTAAATACCTGTTTAAAATTCCTCCATCTACTTCCCATAATCATAAGGTAAAACAAAGACCTCATCTAGTTGGTAATACTGAATTCAATCCTTAACCTTTTCTTCAATCCATGATTCAAAAGAAGTTTTGTTTGTGAGAATTATTTTCATCTGGTTACAAAATAACATCCCAACAGCTATGGTTGTTCCTAAAGCTAATCCCCAGGCAGACAAGGTGGCCCCAAATGCTGCTAACTCAAAGGGAATAATTGGAAGAGGATCTCTCCAAGCTGCATTCATATCAATCTTTACCATATTTCACCCAAAGGAGAGCCAACTATAAAGCTGTGTAAACATAGTCATAACAAAAATGAAGGCAGCATGAATACACACTGGTGGTGCTCAAAGGAGAAACAGTGTGAAGGAAGCATGATTTGGGGAACCACAAGAGTTGTTGATCCAAGGACAGTGATGGTCCATCTTCATCACACATCTGTTAGACCTTTTCCAGTGATGCAACGGTGGTGCTTTGTATGCTTGGCAGACTTCACTATCCTGAGAATTTTCTGGGTTCTACCCCAAAGGGACAAGGCCAGGACCAATAAACATAGCATTGAAGTAATTATAAAGAATTTTATAATTTATAACTTATCAACATGATGAAATAAAGTCACACTTCCTCCAGTGGTATGTAAAGGCCGGGACCACAACACGGGGTCAATCATGGCCATGGTAGAACATGTTGCTGTATCCCCAAGGGTCTGATGGGACCCCAGGGACACAGTCTCATTCTTAGAGATTTTCAGACTTGATAACCAAGCAGAACGTAGCCATTTTGGTGAGAAAGAATGAATGCCTTCCTACGTTTAGGAAATCATAGATCCCCTTTTTCTATACACACATTTCCATGTGCCACAAATCCATGTGTGTTCCTTCATTGTCATGCCTTCAAGTTATGGGATGTTAACACAGATTATGCCATTTTCACTGTTAACACATGCATAGCTCTTTATCTTGACCAGAAGACTCCAGTATCTTGGCTTGAAACTCAATCTCATCTGGTCCCTGGTGCCTGCCCCTCAGCCATTGCATTTCCTGTTCCACCTGGAACAGGTTTTTCTCCTCATCAGATAACTCCGTCTGGGTACCTCAGTCCAGCACAAGCAGAAAGCAAACCCTGGTTACAAGAAGGCAGAATGCAGGAACTGTCCCGGCCAATCTGGTCTCTCTACCAGTTCTCTCCCCCATTCAAAGTTTTGTCTCTGTTACAAACTACTACATGATGACTAGAGAAGACTAGTTGAAGAGTTTAGCTACTTTCTAAAGAAATCCAAGTAATATTGATGAACTGGCTCCTTTGTGATTAACAGAGGTTTGTGTTCTAAACATTGAAAACTCAACTAGCAGAAAAGATCTTAATATTTCAGCTCTTGAGCAACCTTCAGCACCTCTGTCCTGATTTTTAAATGCCATATTTCCATTATTCTTCTGAACAAAAATGTTGACTCCTCTTGTCTTCCAATGGCTAAACTATTTCTGTTTTAAAATGAACATTGTCAGTTTTTACTTTTCAAACAGACTTTTGAAATGTGTTCTCTTTGGAGGGCAAGGTGCTCCCTTCCCCTGCAGATCACAAATTCACGAACCAGTGGGGGAATGTTGGGATGTATCCCTCTGGAAACCGGGTACAAAAAAGAACCTGTAACATTGGTATGTTAAAACTGGCTATTTCTTCCTGCATGCAGATTTTGGTAAACAATAAAAACAATATTTCAAAATTCTCAGTGTGTACTCTTTTTTCCATAACATTAACTAAGATACTGACTGAATCACTCATATTTGCAGAAGTTCTACAACATAATAGATATTTTACATAAGAATTTCTCAAAAAAATAATTTCATGGGTTTCAGTTGGAGGGAGGAAGAGAAATAATGATTATTTTATGTATCATGGGTGATATGTTAAATTGAAATAGAAATGAAAGTATAAAAAATATATGCTGTATTCCTGCAATAAGCACTTATGTTTACTTTAAAAAAAAATTATATATCAAGCCTCAAGAGCTTGGCTTTTAAGAAACTGTCAACTGGCAGTTCTTCATGTCTGTTTATTAATTTTTTTTTAAGTGAACTCCACACCCAGCATAGAGCCCAACACGGGGCTTGAACTCATGATCCTAAGATCGAGACCTGAGCTGAGATCAAGTGTCAGACGCTGCTCAACCGACTGAGCCATCCAGGTACCCATCAATTAATTCTTTTAAAAAACATGAAGGAAGTACTCCCCCTTGACATAATACCAAAATAATTAAGTCAACAAATAATTTTTGAACCTCAACTATGTGGGAAACAAACAAAAAAAAATGTAAAGTGTCAAAAAAGAGAAGATAAAATTAACTGTTGAATATTAATAAAAATTGACACAGTGCATATTTATGTGTATCGGGCAGTTCTAAGACACATGTATTAAATCACCTCATCCTCACAACACACTATAAAGTACTATAATTATCCCCATTTATCTACGGAGAAACTGAGGCTTAGAGAAGCCAAGCAACTTATTTAAGTTTTCACAGCTATGGAAGATAAAAAAAAAAAATGGTTAATTACTATAAGAGCTTTCAGAAAAGAAAGTGTTAGAAACACTTCATGGAGCTAGGATTTGGATAGGGTATTTAAAGACCGATGCAATTTGGAGGAGAGAACGGAAGGGAGAAAAATTAGAAAGGGGAGTCAAGATACATACAAAATCAAGGAGGTGTAAAGAGCTGTGAAGCCGCTGAAGGCACATGCAGATTTGATGGCAGGTCCCCTCAGAGTAAACTGTAACATTTGGGAAGTTGATTTTGCTAAAAAAAAAAAAAGTTAGGTTTGTAAGAATTCAATTATATAAGGTTTTTTTGGTTTGTTTTTTGTTTTTAAAACAGTGCTGGGTAAAATCAAGATAAATCCAAATCCTTTTAGTTAAGGAATTACAATACTTCTGTGCAGCTGCTTGGGGTCCCAGAAAGATCAGAAGACAGATTCATCTGTGCTTCTCTTGAACCTCTAGGTTTACTCTCGATTTGAGAAGAAGACAGGCAGGAATCTCCACTCAACTCTTGGCTTTTCAAGGCCTTAATGGGAAGAGAGAAAAATATCCACCAATCTCCACAAAAATTGTTCAGCGAAGACCGTGCTGACTCCCTCATTTTCCTGTGAAAATGGTGGCAGGGCGCGCAGAAGTGCTTCTCGCTCTTGCATCTGAAATTTGTACTACGCCATTTGTCTTCAGAACACTAAACAGATCTAACCTTGCAGAGAATTCTACATAAGCTTTGTTATCACTAGTTTTCAGAAATATTCTGGAATTTCAGAGGCTGGGCAGCAATCTATAAATGCTATATAGTAAATGCTTTCCTCACCATTCTAAGAAATAGTCCTCCAAGATTTTAAAAATTCCTTTTTCCTTGAAGCATGCAGAGGTCCCCTAGTCTTCCCACCTCCATGTTCCTTGGGAGATTGGAGGGGATAAGGGGCCAGTCTGATTTGAGGAAAAGCATTATGATGTGATTGTTGGTCTAGACAGAGTCACAATGTGGCCATCTGGGGACTGTGGCAATTGTGGCTGATTTGGTATTACCTACCACTCCTGATCATGAAAGATTAAAGCTTGCCCAAGTAAAGAACTGATAACCTTCATATATTGTTGCTTTTTCCTTCTTCTCTGGATACAGACTTAAAGAGAAACACTCAACACCTATTGTGTAATTGTTTTAGATTATTTAAAGATTTTTCATGTAGGAGTTCAAGACAAAATCTTACACAGAAGATTTCAAGGTGGCTTAACTGGAGTGTCTCCCTACTCAAAACGCACTACACAGTATCTCCTTTCTCTGTCCACATAGGCTGATGATGGACATAATTCACCCTTAATAGTCCTGAGGTATATTCCTCATAGAAAAATGAAGAACAGCATTATATCTGGGAAGATAATAATCTAGAGATAAAAATCAAAAGAAGAAAACTGATGTTGATTTCTTTTAAATGTTCTAGGGGAAAAAATCACATTTCCAGCAGTTTAAAAAATTGTGATGTTATAAAGTAAAAAGGGAGTTGTTAGAGTATAGGCTTTGGAGTCAGGTTGCCTGGATTCTGTTCTTGGATCTGCCACCTTCCAACAGCATGACCTTAGGCAAGTGACATTACCTATCTGTGTCTCAGCCTTCTCATCTGTGAGGTGGGGACAGTGACAGTACCTATTTTATGGTGTTGTTATATGGATTAAGTGAAATAATACATGTGAAATGCCTAAACCGTGCCTGGCATGGAGTACTCAACAAAACTTACTCTACTACCCTATCTGTGGCATTCAAATCACTGTAGCAAATCATACCACTTAGGATTTCCAGACTGGGTTCCCAAACCAATTTCTAAAGTCCCTGAAAACATTTTCTGATTGTTTCAAAGCAGTTGATCAGAAGCATTGTTACAGAAAGCATAATTTTGAGTTCTGCTTTAGCCAATGAACTCAACAGTTAACGTGAAATGACATCAGATCAAACTGTTGTCAGGAGCATTTTATAAGCTGAAGAATATTGACGACGTTCAAGAAATCTGGATGTTTTCAGTCTCCTAAATAAGGCCACAGTTGTTTTCATGTTGTGGTAAAATGATCCTTCCTTTGGTCACATGAAGCAATTTTTCTTATCTGAACTCAAGTCTTTTTCTCTTTCTACACTGCTTTTGGAAGCAATCAGTGCAATTAACTCGGAAGTTTCCCTGAACCCCCCCGCCACACACACACACAGATGTCCATTCTTTACTAGAAGGTGGTACTTCCTTTTCATTGAGGATTAATTTTTCAACTTATTTTTAAAAACAAGATAGAATGTAAAATATTTTCTAATCATTTTGATGAAACGTTATCATGCTAGACAGAATTCATGGTGCCTTTCTTTGAAATTCCATAATCAGAACGTATCATTCCTAATAACCCTCTACCGAATGTACCTCAGAAACAAGGAGAGACAGCTATAAATGTTACAACAGGCCTAGAAAAGCAGTCAAAGGAGAGAATAGTCACAAGACCGGGGATGATTCCGGGAGGGAGAACACCTAAGGATATAAAGTTATTCTACCAATGTCCAATTCATAGGGGGGGAAAAGCCAGTTATTGTCAGAACTGTGAAGGATCTGAGACTTTATCCCTTGCAAGCTAAAAAAAATGAGCCTGCCACAGTTTCTTGGATGGTGGTAGAAGGCAGGAAATTCCTGGATCAGATGAAAGTTTATTACTCAGCAAAAGTAGAAGCCAGAGTATTAGCATTTTTGTGTCAGTTCCTGGAGTCCCAACACAGTAATAGTAGGTTGTGTTATAGGAGAGGAACCATGAGATTAAGGAATGTGAATGTTTTATAATGAGTGTAAGTATGTCTGCCTCTTGCTCTGAAGAGAAACATTATCTTTATTATACTGGACAGTAGGTTTGCTTGCCTTTTGCTCCGGGGGAAGCCATTTTCTCTCTCTTCAAAGGCTGTTCACTCTACAAGTACCCTTGAATTTTAGACTGGAAGAAAGGGTCTTACTTACAAAACGTGCAGTGCCTTGCTCATAAGATGTGTGGAAATACTAGAAACCCATGGAGAACTGTCTTCCAAGTCATTAATAAATAAACTATTCCATGCCAGCCCTTTAAGTACTCAGAATGTGTTTGTCTTATACCAGTTTCAAATTTCTAAAAGGATGTCAAAGAACCCAGGGGCTAATAAGAATATGTAAAGGCAAGGAAATATTCCTCAGTGTAAAGGAGTAAGGCCACACTATTACTGGTGAGAATTGGTGCTCTTTGTCCTATTAAAGATGAGAGGCACTCTATTTACGGCTGATGTTTGTAAGGAAAGGAGCTACGGAAAACATCTACCCAGAGGGCTTATCTTGGTAGGCATTCATTAAATGAATTAATAGGGCTGATAATTTCCTGTGCTTCCCAAGGAAAAAAGGTCCTACGAAGGTTCGGCATCTTTAACTCTAGAATAACAGTTCAAATGTTCTATTCTGAGATATTTTGTTCTTCCTGGAATGTTGGTAGTTGTGACAAAGGAAACAGTTCCATTATCAAATAAAGTTAGAGAAATGCTAGGGTCAGCAAAGTTAAACAAGTATTTTTAACTCAGGACTTCTCAGAGTCCTAAGCATGTTAACATGCACTGTGAATCTCTGAAAGGGATATAGTATCCTCCAAGGGAATTTGACCACAGACCCCTATTTCTCTGGGGGCTTGAAGGGGAGAGTTCTAAGGAAAGCTGCTTGGAAATGCCTCAGCGGAGGAATGGCCCTAGCTCACTGACCATGGATGGCGAACGACAAAGGCGCTTTGGGAAGATGTTGCCTGATGGGTCTGCCATGCTCCGGGCAGATTTCCTATGGATAGCAGCAATGGGTGCCTTCACCCTTCCTTGATCAAATGTTGGTGATTATATCCATTACTGACTGAAATTTAGGGAGGATAAATATGTATCGTTTTAAGATCAATCTGAAAAGTTTTAGCACTGAATAAGTCCTAAGAAATCACCTATTTCAACCCCTTTGTTGCAAATAAGGAGACTGAGGATGCAAAGATATTAAGAGACTTGTCCCAAGTCACAAAGTTAGTTAATGGCAGAGCCACGCCCGAAATCTAGGTCTCATTAATCCCAATTTGTGCTCTTTTCACTAACAGCAATAAAAGTGACCATTAATGACCACTACCATTGATACTGAGAAGGAAAACCAAGCTTTCTTGTTTTTCTTTTTCCTAAGAGGTAAACAACATAAGTAAATTCAGAAAATTAATAAATGAATTCAAGAAAATCATCTTGTATTAGTATGGGTGGTGGTTTTAAGAAGAGATCACCGGGGCATGGTTAAAGCATTTTCTAAGTATACAAAGCACCTTTCATGACAGTTTTCATTTTTTTTAAAGATTTTATTTATTTATTTATTTATTTATTTATTTATTTATTTTAGAGAGAAGGGGGAGAGAGAGTGCACAAATGGGGGGGGAGGAGCAGAGGGAGAAGGAGAGAGAGAATCTCAAGCGGACTCCAAGGCGAGCACAGAGCCCGATGCAGAGCTTGAGCTCATGACCCTGAGATCACGACCTGAGCCAAAATCAAGAGTGGGGCGATTAACTGAGTCACCCAGGTGTCCCATGATAGTTTTCCAAAGAGAGTCATGTTTATGTGAGTAACAAGAGCATCTTCAATTTCACTACCCTGGTAAGGTTTCTTGAGCCATTGATAGCCATGCCTCAGAGAGCAAGCAGCTTCTTAGTCAAAGGGAAGAAGCAATTCCTTTGGCTTGAAATTAAGTGCTTTGTCAGGGCTGATGTCACTGAAATTTGAAGCAAGTCAATGTTAAACTGTGATCTGAGATGTTCTATGGCACATTCTATACACATAATAAGGTATGGCATTAAAAGACTGGAAATGTCAAGTCCTGGGAAAATTGAGTTACCTTTCTTAGGAGGTATATCTTAGTGTTTTGTTTTGTTTTAATAAATAAGGACGTTCCAAACCCCTTGAGGATGTTTCATTACCTTTAGAATAATTCACTGCATGGCTACAGCTAGTCATTTACAGATGATGTGAAGTTCTTCGAGCAGTGGCTGCATGTGCTTAATAAATAGTAGCACGAAGATATTATTTAGTAATATAATTATAACTGAGATTCAGGTGCAAAAAAATAAAAGCCACTCTTGGGAATGTCAAACTCATTTTTTACTTTAAGCTTATATTATATATGTATTATGTGAAAGTTACTTATATATCACTGGCCCATATGAACAATAATTCTAAGAATGGGTTTCTCTGCCTGGTATATTTCATATTGCCTAACGTCCAAGCCACAGACACTTTATGATCTTTCATTAAGAAGTTTGTTTTCAGTCATAAAATGCTTTTCAGTTAAAGAGTAAGCTGTAAAATCGCCTCATGAAGACACATTTGGGACATGAGTAGGCTATTGGGCAAAGCACAAACTAATGCCATTTCAAAACCTCCTGAAAAAGTACCTTACTGAATGTACTTGATGGATTCAATTTAAAAATATTCATTTTCCATATGACTGAGTAGTGGTTAAGCAGGAGAACTCTGAAATTAGACTTGCCCAGGCCCAAATCCTAAATCTTGTACTCAGTGGTCATATGACCTTTGATTAGTGACTTGTTTATAATGTGCCTCAGTTTTCTCCTCTGTCAATAGGAGGAAATAACACTGCCTGGATAGCGAGGGTAAATAAATCAGACAATGCATATAAAGCTTGTACCTAGCACACAGTGTGTACCTAGTAAGTGTTTCTTTATTTTTTTTTTTAAGATTTTATTTATCTATTTGACAGAGAGAGAGAGAGGTAACGAGAGCAGGAACACAAGCAGGGGGAGTGGGAGAGGGAGAAGCAGGCTTCCCGCGGAGCAGGGAGCCCGACGCGGGACTCGATCCCAGGATCCTGGGATCATGACCTGAGCTGAAGGCAGCCGCTTAACGACTGAGCCACCCAGGCGCCCCTAGTAAGTGTTTCTTATTATCATTTCCAAAGTCTATCACAGATTAGTGGGACCAACCACTTCAGTCTTATGTGTGTGTGTGTTGGCGGTGTATGAGGGCTGGGGGGTGGTGGTGGTCAATAAACAAGACTGATTTTATAAGAATTTGGCCCATAGTTTTGTAGTATCCTATTTTTAAATCCTCAGCACCACCACCCTCTCCTCTGGCACAAATTCAACTGCCATTTTAGGGTCAAGACCACATTTGACCACATTACCTCTTGGGCAACTTCCTGCTCATACGACATTTTCTAGAGGAGGTTTTATTCTCCTGGTCTTAGCATTTTTAATGGCATAGAACCAAGGATTTCAAAACTGTTGCTAAAGGTGGATTTTAACTGGCAGCTATTAATTCAGAAAGTGCTAATTGTTGCAACAGTGTTATAAGAGTTGAAACTTAAAACAACAATGCTTTCTGTTAGCTCGGGACCTTCCCACAAAAGCTCAGAAAGGATCGGGGGAGCAGATGTGCATAGGGTGGGTAGAGAATGCTGGGTTAAACCCTGCTGGTGGTTTTGGTTTAGAATTTAGATTTTACTTTCACTATTACTAGGCAGGATCAACTGACATCAAATATAAAACAAAACAAGCATAGCAGGTTCGTCTTCAAGAACAGGCCCAACATTGAAAAATCAAGGTTTAAGCAGATACATGTACATAATACATAATGTCAGCATAAACTCTATGAGCTAAAGGATTTCACATTCTAGAGCCTGATGTTTAATACAAATTACTGTATACTGGAAGTCAGAACAGTACAAAAACTTGACACTTTAAAAAACTCATTCTTTCAACGTTTAATACCAGGCCCTGTGCTAGGTGTTGACATAGAGATGAAAAAAGACACAGTAGTGAAACAAAAATGTAAAGAGATAAATGGCAGCACATTATGGTAAGTGCTGTGGGAGCACAAGAAAGGGAGAATTACACTCGCCGGGAGCCTCTGGAAGCTTCACAGAGAAAGCAACTTTTGAAATACGCCTTCAAGGACTGCTATAGCCCAGCCTGCATTTTATTATAACTAACAACGGAACAATGTAATTGCCACTTCTATACAACCCACTAGAGGGGTTGCAGATACTCTAAGTCTCATTAGAACCTTAAAAAAAGTAGGTATTGATGTTCTAATAGACAGATGGAGAAACTGGGGTTCAAAAATTAAGAAAGTCAGGGTCACATAGATAGTAAGGAGTGGACCGAGGACTTGAGCCCAGATCTGTATCATTCCAAATCCCTTACCGTGGCCCTGCACTGCCCAGAAAGATCCACTTCAGCTCCCTATTGCCAACCAGTACATGGTTAACTTGTAACTATGTGGAGTCTTGGTGTGGGAACTCACTCTGGAAGCCCATTGAGAATGTCAAATTTTGGTCTCAAAAATTGGGTGATTGAAAGGTGAAGATGGTGGCTCTGTATACATGGTTCAGCTCGGGTATAGTGCCCTCTCCTTGTTCCGAAATGCAATCACATTTAGTTCAAAATGGTTTATTCTGATTCATGGGCTGCCAGATTCCCTCTCTCAAGCTCTGTGAACACCTTGAGGGCAGGGAATAAGCCTTATACAGCAGCACCCCCCCCCCACCCCTGCCCTTATCTGAGGTTTTGCTTTCCATGGTTTCAGATACCCACAGTCAAGTCTGGTCCAGAAGGAGATGATCCTCCTTCTGACAAATTGTCAGAAGACTAATAATAGCCTAACATTACATCATAATGCCTACGTCACTCACCTCACTTTATCCTGCCCCATAGGTATTTTATCGCTTCACATCATCACAAAAGGAAGAAGGGGGAGTACAATACAATATGATATTTTGAGAGAGAGAGAGACCATATTTACATAACTTTATTACAGTATTTTGTTATCATTATTCTATTTTATTATTGTTGATTTCTTACTGTGTCTAATTTATAAATATTACAGGTATGTATGTACAGGAAAAAACAGCCTCTATAGGGTTTGGTACTATCTGCAAATTCAGCCATCCACTGGGTGTATTGGAGCACATTCCCCACAGATCAGAGGGTCTACTATGCTTCTTTGAGGCCCTCAGAGTCCAGCACTCACAGAAATTGCCTGATGGATTGTGGATTCACCTTATGGTTTTCTGAGGGCTTGATAAGTGTGGATGTTGATTTAAGTTAGGTTGACTGAGGTGACTAGACTTAGGGTTTACATGCTCTAAAATAAGAAAAAATATACTAAGCTGTATAATGTAGTGGTTTTCAGACTCGTGCCTCTCAGACTTTAGAGTGCATGTGAATCAGGTGACTACATGTAGCCCTACCCAATACACCCTATTGAAAAAACAGGTCAAGTGCAGACAAAAGCATTGCAATTAAACATCTGGGGGCGGCAGGAGACTCAATTTTCAGGGTTCATATCCCATTTCCAAACCTTGTTGCCATTCCTGGTCCTTTTGCTTTCAGGTCTATGAAGAGTATATTAAGTACATAACAGCTACTGTTTATTGTGTACTTATAAAGCGCTTGGCACTGTTCTTGCTGCTTTAAGCATGTTATCTAATTTGCACAGCACCCTAGAGTACTATCCTTATATTGCTGATGATGGAAAAATAAAATAAAATTAGCAGTAACTCCCTTACATTTACGCAGGAAGAGTAGGGATTTATTCCTGGTTCACCTGAGTCCAAACCTTGTCACTGGGTAATGGAGCATTTCAGGGATGCATAAGCTTGAGGTCAGGGTGACAATTGTACAAAGGATAGAGATGCTCAGAAAGCACTTGCAGAACAAAGCCCCCGACAGGAGGTTTGTGCCCTCAGTATTTGCCTCATTGAGTGTTTAAATCCAGGTAAGGTATTTAAGAGCTGGAGCTAACTCAGATAGGATCTGGTGGCTTGCAAGGTGCTCACAATTTTAGCAAATTGCTAAAGCCAACCTCTCCCTTTCTCCAGGAACTCTCCAGGAAGTTTTTCACCTGCTATCTAGGAGAAAGGCCCCACCCTAGATTTTTGTGCTGATCTAGTTAATTAAGGCTGGTGTTAGAGTCATCTCCTACAGCCTAAGAGGGTTTAAGGTTGACTTCCACAGCATACTGGATTTGGCCCTGCGAGCCCAGGAAAAGCAGTTAAAAGCTTAAGAGAAGCATGGAGCACTGGGTGTTATTTGCAAACAATGAATCATGGAACACTACATCAAAACTAATGATGTACTGTATGGTGACTAACATAATAAAATAAAAATTTTTTAAAAAGCTAAAGAGAACAACTTCCGGACAAATTTTCTTTTCAATTTGACTTGGAACTACAAATGGGGTTAAAGGAGGTGCCTGCTTTCTTAAGGCTTGCTTGTAAGAACAATCAACTAGTGAAAGACAGGTACATCGGCCTTTTCCTGACTGCCAGGACAGAGTAGTAGGTTCATTTTCAGTACTCTTAGAATAACTAACATTGAGAAGGCATCCTAGGAGATTTTATATAACCTAGTAATCTTGTCTGTACATTTCACTGGGCAGAAGATTTTCCATACGAATAGCTGTCAGCTTTCAAGAAGACAGTTGGCTTTTTCATCCTGAAATTGGGTAGGAGAATGTGGAGAAGAAAAACATGCTTCAGATCAATCAATAGGGAGAACCCCTCCCCCCATACTCTTAACAACAAGTGGTTTTGAGGAGGACAGCGCAGTTCACAATTGTAGGCGGAGCGTTCAATTTCCGCGTCTCTGGAACCTGCTGCTGAAGAGACGACGGAGCCCAGCTCTCAGTGTCCGGGAGCATGGGGGTTCCTGCTGGAGAGAAGACTCAGGTGTCCAGGGAGATTGGTTTTAACCATTCTCCTCCGTCTCCCTCAATGCCTGCCCCCCATCCCGCCCCACCTCATTCTTGTGTTCTTATGGGGTCCTTCTGTTCTCCTGCGGGGCGGGAGATGAGGAGGAGGGATGATCTCCATCCTGACCCCAGTCCCGCAGGGGAGTTGCCAGAAGGGCTATTTTTAGTGGTAGCTGCTCCCCTCTAACACCCAGGGGAGGAGCTGCGTCAGTGGAGTGGCCGCAGAGCGCGGAGAAGCCTCGGTTTTCCGCGCCCTGTTGGGGTGGGGGAGGTATTGGACGCAGCCCGTTCCCCAGGCAGAGGCCGCCAGGTGGCCGCCTCAGAGGCGGGAGCGGCCCCGCGGGGAAGCGCGGGAGGGTCCGTTTTCCACGGCCAGGGGAAAGCCTCCGGCGGCCAGCGGCAGCCTCGCCGGCCAGTCCCGGCGCGCGGTGGTCTCCGCAGGGGAGGAAGTTCCCGGGCACGGCGGCCTGCGTCACAGCGGGGCTGGGACCGCCGGGCGGGCGGCGGCGGCGGCGGCGGCGACCCCGGGGCCGGGCGCTGGGCGGCGCTGGCTGCCGCTGGCCCGGCTGCGCGCGGGGCGGCGCTGGAGGCGGCTCCGTCCGCGGCCGGGGAGGCGGAGGGGAGGAGGGCTGCGGGGCTGGGGCGGTAGCTGCGTCCCGGCTGGGAGCCCGCGAAGAGGACGAGGAGGAAGGCGCCGCCGTGGCCGCGGCCGCAGTGCTCCGGGCGCCACACGCCATGAGCAGCGGCCCCGCCGACGACCCCGCTGTCGCTGACCGCCGCTGAGCCGGACCGGGAGACCGCTCGCCGCTCCCCAGCACCCTCCCCGCCGGCACCCTCGCGCCCGGAGGTAAGGGCGGGGACCGCCGAGGGATGGAGAGGGGCGGCCCGCCGAGGACCGCCCGGCTCGGTCCGCTAGGTGCGCGGGAGCCACTGCTCGCCCTGCGCCTCGCTCGCGTCTCTGTCTGCTGCTCGCGCTCTCGGGCGGGCGGAAGGTGGTCGCCTGCCCGGGGTTTGCTCCTTGCAGCCACCCGCTGCTGGGGCTCTGGGACCCGCCAGCCCCTACCCCACCCATTCCGAGCCAGCCCCAGCGTCGGGGCCAGGGACCCCAGCCTGGCGCCGAGCACCGCGCGGCCGCCGCAGGTTCTGCGGACTTGGTGGGGGTGGGGGCATCGGGGGTGGAGGACGAGGAGAAAAGGCGGCCACCGCCGGGGCGATCGTCCTTCTTCCCTACCTGAACCCCCCGCCCCCGAGACCCCACGGCCTGTCCCTTCTGGTCTGCTCTCCCTTTGTACCCCCGAGCCCCTGAAGTTAGCACTTTCGGTGAGAGAGGAATCTGATGGTCTCCGACGGGAACGAGAGCGCGGTGCCTGCCGCTTTGCAGGACCGGCGGGGAGAGAGGGTTTAGCCAGATCGGGCGGGCCCCAGAAGCCAGGTGTCTAGGCCGGCTGTTGAGACCAGGACCGCCGCCTTCAACCCAAACCCAGGGTCGCCGGTCTTTCCCTTTCCAGCTGGTTGCCAGCAGCGGGGCGGTCAGGGATGGAGTCAGCAACTCCGGAACCTTAGGATGTGCTCTGTAGACGCTAATTCCATTCTTTTCTCCCCGGCCAGTTCTTCCCTCCCCCACCCCACGCCTGCGGGTGTACATCAGATTACAGTTCCTTCAGAAGCTCGCAGGGTACCTAGCTCTGAATAACCACAGACACCTAGCCCACATCCCAGGACGGTATTTCAGAGTGTGAAGACCAAACTTCACCTGGTTTCAAATTCTTTTTAAACATCTGAAACTCAGCAAACCCGTTAGGAAAACACTTGCAAGTCCCCATCCTCCTTAAAGTAAAAAATAAGAACCAATTTTGTGGGAGTGCTAGCGTTGGGCAAAGGGAGGCTTGAGTTGACCCTATTTATCGCAGCTTTACGGGGGAGGAATAGATAAAAGAAATGGCAGTCCTATTTTATTCACATACTTCTTATAATGTAAGAAATGGAGCTTCAACCAACGGGCACATTTCCGGACAGGTATGGAGTGGTTTCCTAAGGCATCCATGAGGCTTATTCATGGATAAATCAGTAAGATGTCGTCTAGGTGGGAAAGGAGGCAAACTGATGGTATCCCTCTTGCTTGGCACAAGGAGCTTTATACGTGTATACATTTTTTTTCTTTATTTTTTAATGATTTGTGTAAACCCAAAAGGTACATTGAACTTCCCCAAATTTGCTCCGAGTCATAAACCATGTGTTGGATGTGTGGATATAGATGACCCATTAGATGTATACTACTCTAATCTTCGATATTTGTATTTCTTCTGACTTGCTTAATTAGGGAATACCAGGGGTGTAACCCTGATTTACTTTACTTTGGAGTGATTAATTTAAATACTGTCTTGAGGTCAGTTTGTTTGCTTTTGAGGGGCAGTTGGGGACCAGCTTTGCAAGGATGGATATTTTTCATGGTTCACATAATGGATTGACCACAGATGGGTCCTACCACTTCAACAATGCTATCAGAGATAGCAAGCATGTTTAACAATTTTCTTAGTAATACAATTATCAAAGTCTCTGTTAATGGTACTAATCTTTTATTTCTCAGATTGACTAAGCACTTTGTTTAATGGAATGCTTTTAGAAGAGAATGCTTTTAGTGAAAAAAATGTATGAGGGAGTATAAAAGAATGAATAATTTTCCATTTATGTAAATTTTAACTTTTAAGTACAATACAAAGTTAGCAATTTTTAAAACGCCTAAGGTGTCTAATTTTTACCAAATTGCTGTTACGATTTTCCAATAGTCTGTAGTATTTTTAAGTTATAGTCACCAATAACATTATAATAGAGCCCAAGTGTAAAAACAGTGGAAAATTACACATATTTTGCCAAGCATTGTGTTAATGATTTAATATGGTGGGTACATTGCTATAATATAGTCTAGTACTGTAGGTACCTAACATACATTATACTCAGATATGTACAACAAATGTTTAAAGTAGATGGTGCCATCTACTTTTTACAGAAGAAAGATGGTCAGTCTGTGACTTGCCCAAGACAAGACAGCTAACTTAATGCCTGAATGAGGCCAAATCTCTTTAGCCTTAATGATGTACTTTTCTGTTATCCAGAGCTGCCTATCTTTTTTCTACAAAGATTTATCGTTAACTTGCTGTAATGACTCTATGAAGAAGCTGAGATTGAAGAAGTAAAATCACTATCCAGGGTTTTCCATGTAAACAGTATATAGCAGAATTCACATTTGGAATTGAGGCCATCTATTTCCTAAACCCGTGTTCTTGCCACTGATCTCTATTAAATGACAGATTAAGAACTTAACCTAATGGACATTTTACTTTTTTTTTTTTTTTAAGATTTTATTTATTTATTTGACAGAGAGAGAGGGAACACAAGCAGGGGGAGCGGGAGAGGGGGAAGCAGGCTTCCCTCTGAGCAGGGAGCCCGATGCGGGGCTCGATTCCAGGACCCTGGGACCGTGACCTGAGCCGAAGGCAGATGCTTAACGAGTGAGCCACCCAGGCGCCCCGACATTTTACTTTTTTTCATCAGCTGTTCTCATCAACATGACAGTGATGGTCTCATAGGCTGCAATACACTCTCAAGATTTTATACTCAGTCCCTGGAGTGCTGGCTGTATCTCCAGCCCTAGATCACTGATGAAAGCATATTTGCAACCAATGAGGGTGACATTACTATGGAGGTATCCTTGAATCCACTTCATTTCTCTTAACTTATAAATCAGGCTAGATTGGCATGGGGGAAAGAGCATGGTCTCAAGATGGGAAAAGCTGGTATCAGATTTTGGTTTTACTGTCCAGTAGGAGTGTAAACTAATTCATGCTGTGGAACTTTCCTGAGCCCATTTCCTAATGTATAATGGAGTTAATAAAACCTATTAGTTGGAGTATTGTGCGGACTAATTGTAACAATCTGTATAAAGGACAGCTCCTGTCACCTACTAGGTGTTCAGTAAATGGTAGGGATTAGCACCCCTGTATCCCGGTGTTGATGGAAATTTCTGCTGGAGTTTGCTCCATCTATATTTTACATGCATATAGTGATTAGTCATTGCTATCAGTGATTCATTCTTCATATGGCTAGACAAAGGTCTAATCTGGTTTCTAGCATCTTTAACTTTTGAATCACATCCTTTTTTTGTAGTCCTGACTTACATTTACTCACCTTACATAGTTTGTCATTTGCTCCACTCTGCATATTTTTTAAAACTTTACTAGCCATACTTCAGTGAGTTGGAATTTGTAATTTTTGGCAAACACACTTTCCTGTTTTCTGCTTCTCCTGATTTCTCAGCCTTGCTTATCACTCAAGGCACCATGACAGTCCCACTTTCTTCCCACCACATACCTCACCCTTGGCCAGATCTCCACTAGCTAAAATTCTGCATGTCCTTCAAGGCCCAGCCTAAATGCTACCTCCTTCCGGAGGTAGCGTACCTTCCATTTTAAATCCTTTCTCAGTTTGCTTATAAATCAGACACCATATACCCTAATAATTTAAAAAAAATTTTTTTTTTTTTTTTTTTTTTTACTTTTTTAGTTATTTGCCCAGATAATATCCTATGAAAGTCTGTACACTCTTTGAGGCAAGGGAATTTTTCTGTTTCTTTATATTTCTTGCTTAGTATAAAATACAAATGGTTTCTAATTTCTGAATGAAAGATGAGTCAGATATTCTGAGGGAGAGCCTTACAGTAATTAGGAAAGATGCCTAAATTATTTGTCTCTGTTACATGATTATTAGTGACATCTTCCTCTTCGAGACTTGTTTGTCCCAGCCTTCTCCACCAATTTAACTGATATATAACATTTACTGGAAGGCCTTTTTTTCTTTTTCTTCTTTTTTTTTAAGAGAGGGAGGGTGGGGCACGGAGGGAGAGGAAGAGAGACTCCCAAGCAGGCTCCACGCCCAGCACAGAGCCTGACCCCGGGCTCGATCTCACAACCCTGAGATGATGACCTGAGCTGAAATCAAGAGTCTGTTGCTTAACTGACTGAGCCACTCAGACATCCCTGGAAGGCCATACTTCTTAAAGCTTTGGCCATTCAGTACCAGGTAAGATAGCTATGGTTCATTAATAAATGGCTCCTGTGGTGGGATAAAAAACTCATTAAGTTTGCAAGTATTGAGCACACCAACAGTATTTGAGTGGTTTGGTATTTTTAATGGTCCAGATGGATTTCTTTAATAAGGAGTAGAATTTACCTGAGGGAAAGGAATACCTACCTTGAGAGAAGGTTGAGGTAATGAGCAAGGAGGATTTCAAACCACTTTGGTTGGAAATAGGACTAATTATGGCACAGGGTGGAGGCTGCAACCAGAAGTGATTTCGTGAGAGAATTAGCACAGGAAAAAGACGTAGACAGTTTCACACAAATATGAGAGGTGGAAAAAATGGAAGAAGTAACAGAAAGGAAGCATGACTATAATAGTATATGACTGAGGCCTGCTAGATATATGGTATTCCTGGAGTGTAGAAATAGGAAAGAGATGGTGAGGCAAGATTGGCAAGAAAGGAGAGGAACTAGTGTGGCCTCAAAAGTCTAGTACCTTAATACACTCTCATTTGTACCCCAGGCTGGCACAGAAAGACAAGAGGATAATCTCAGAGGTTTGCTTAAAGTAGATAGTTTGGCAGGAAGATATTGAAAGTTTCCTAATTATTAAGAGTAAAGAATGACTGAACTCTTCTCTAGTATCAGACATGAAATAAAGAATCTGGGCTATCTGCTTAGAAGTGTAAAACACTCACAAGTTCTGGTAGTGAATTTAGGATCATTTTCTGATGTTGGATGGGTGTTCTTCTAAAATATGGTTCTATAGGGGCACCTGGGTGGCTCGGTCTGTTAAGCATCTGCCTTCTGCTCAGGTCATGATCCCAGGGGCCTAGGATCGAGCACCGCATCAGGCTCTCTGCTTAGTGGGAAATCTGCTTCTCCCTCTCCCTCTGCTCTCGTGCTCCCACTTGTGCTTGCTCTCTCAAATGAATAAAAATAAAAAATCTTTAAAAAGAATAAAATAAAATAAAATATGGTTATATAGTCTGTGGTGTATCTAATTGTGAATGGCAGCTGGTAGAGAAATGGCAGTATGGGTTCAGAAAATGAATAGGATTTAGAAAAGGGGGAATTGGCAAAATTCAGAAATCAATTTTAAGAAAGATGCCTTAAAGCTTAGGGAAGTAACTGAAGATGTCTCAGAAGACTGAAGTATTTTGAGTCAAAGGAATCCAGAAATATATGTTGTTTGAAAAACACTTCTAAGAACTGGGAAGAACCAGAGCTATTCTACTGGAGAAGGGTGGGAAGGTAGAGCAAAGAGGAGTTATTTTGGCTAAGCCAAAAAACTGCCCGAAGACTTGAAACACTAGGGAGAACATAATGGAGATCATAAAAAAGTGTTTCCCAACCTTTTATTTCATTATTACTCTCCCTCCACGAGTTTTTTTTTATAGATAAATTATAATACAGATACACTGTATATCTGTTCATGAACTGTGGCCTTTTGGCAGGCTACAAACCATTATTTAAGATTTCTTTTTTTACCCTGCCCTCCAGAACTGATTTTTGACAGGGACGAGATTGCCCCCCAGTTGAGAACACATGGTGTGGCACAATTCTATATTATGTCCAAAAATTGTAAAAGAGCCATATGGAACTAAAAGACCTAAAGAAAAGTCAACATATTTATTTGTATGAATGTGTATGATACCTTACTTGACAAATTCTCTGGCATTAGATTTTTCTTTTCTCTTTTTTGCCTTTATAAAGAAAAGCATACTTTATTGGCTCTTAAGCTGAAATATACATGTAAAAAAAAAATATAAGGCTTCTAGTTGTCCCAGTTCTACCTTGGCAAAATTATTAAATTTATAAAATTATCTTCCAAAGCCCCCTCTACCTGCATTCTTTTGGGGAATGGGGATAGGAAGCCCTCCCCAAACTTTAAATGCTCAACACCCTTTACTTATGTTATGCTGGGAAGGTTCTGCTATTAACTATTCATTCTTGTGACCAGTCAATTATACATGAGTATGAATTAGTTTGTCTTTAATAGAGCATTTGTATTTTAAGCCATTTATTTATACTTATGAAACACTACGTTCCCTACCAAAGAGATTTCAGGTCATAACAAGTAGATATTTGGGCGGGGGCAGTGGGGCTCTGAAGTCATTCTTAGCTTTTTCGTGTTCTGTTCCTTACTCCAGTTCCCTAGGGAGCATAAGCCTGGGCTTCTGGTGTCCAGTCTCGGGAGCTGCAAGCATTAGAAGAGCTTGGCTTCTTTGCATATTGACTTCTTTCAGCATTTGGAGCCCATCAGCCCTTGCACTCTCCCCTCCCCCCAAATCGTTCATCCTCATCTCCTCCAGCTTTTGTTTTAACTGTATTGTTACTTTTCCTTTCCTTCACTGTCAAACCTCCAGCAATTTTTTTCAACATCTTTTCTCTTTCATTTTTGGAGCTGCACTGAAACCTCCCTGAGGGCAGAGACTGTGTCTGTCTTGCTCACTTCTGTTTCCACAGCACCTGCACAGTGTCTGGGACACAGCTGCTCAAGACAGCATTGTGGGATGCATATTTAATGGTAGATGCTACAGTAACATTTCTAAGCTACCAGTTTGGAGTGTATCCTTCTCCCTTTCTATCATTTTAAATTCTGATTATGAAATTTGATAGTGTAACTAGAAGTTATCCTTCTTCATAGGGTCATGAAATATGTACAGGGAAGTATTTCTATATGTGATTGGAAATTAGGGGCAAGCATTATATAAAATATGAAGTCCGGACACCAAAATAAATCCAAGGCAAAAGTCACTAAATAAGCTAAATATATGAAAACTCATGAGTCCTGTGATTTCATTCTGTGTATTTGAAGACCTTGTCAAACCAATAAAAATTATTAAGTACTCTTTCTCAAATATTGTTGAAGTTTATGAAAATTAGAAACAGGTTCAGGGGGTGCCTGGGTGGCTCAGTCGGTTAAGCACCTATCTGCCTTCAGCTCAGGTTATGATCTCAGGGTCCTGGGATCGAGCCCCACATCGCATCTTGCTCCCTGCTCAGTAGGGAGTCTGCTTCTCCTTCTCCCTCTGCCCCACCCCCCTGCTCATGTTCTCTCTCTCTCAAATAAATAAATAAAATCTTTAAAAAAAGGTTTCAAATATCTTATCAAATAAAATATAACCAAAATATCAAATAAAATATAACCAATAAATCCAACTTCTAGAAAAGTATTATAGAGGATTATTAAGCTAATAACACCTTGATTTTTCAAAATAACTATGAGAAAACTTCATTAGAAAAAACACTGCCAGGCTAATTTGTATTATCTCCCTTGACATTAACTCCAGGATAATGTTCTTATCAGTAAAGTTAGGAAATACTGTCCAGCACACACAACTTTCTAGTTAATGCAAAGCTGTGTGGCTCCCAGAGCGTGGTTAAAGCTGAGGAGTTAGTAGCTGCACACGCGTCTAGAGTTTGGATCTGAGTTGAGGGCTTCGGTATTTTATCTACAAATCTACGTGGAATAATGGGAAACATGTATCTGATATTTTGTTAAATGGCCCCATGGTGGATGGAGTGGCTTGGTGTTGAAGCAAGGATTGGAAATGATCTTCGTAAAAATAAAATAAAATAAAATGAAAGGAAGTAGTCAAAACAAAGCAATAAAATTTACTTAAGGAAAGTAAAGGGTTATATCTTGAAGAAAAATCAACAAGCCAACCATATAAATATAGCAGAGTTTTGTTTGGGTACGTTCATTTCTGTAGCACCAGTATTTACAATAGTGCCTGACATGTAGCAAAGAATCAATAAATATTTGTTGAATGAATAAATGACTGGAATGCAAGATGGAGAAAGACTAACCATATGCCATGAGGGCAAAAGCAAATTTATTCCTAAGGAAATGGTGCTGGATAACTAGAAGACTGAATAGATTGTTAGAAAAGCTTTCTAGACAAATCATTTATTTATGAGCATACATTAAAGTTTTATTTCAGGCTGACATATAAGAGAAAAGGTTTCTGGTAAGTCAGTTTGAAAATTCATTCTTACTAGGGACATCTTATAAAAGTAATGGATGGTTATACATCATTATGAGACTAGATAAAAAATGTGGGTTGAAGGTTATTAGACTTTCGAGTAACAGTTGACAGTTAACTGGGTCTCTCGTAGCTGGTTTCCAAGGACAGGTCTTATCCCCATTCCACATTGTACGGGAGGCTAGCCAGGACAATAAGGATGAAAAAAATTAAAGACATAAAGATGAGAAAGGGTGAAGTAAAAATATGTCTCCTTGTAAACTTTGTTATTAGAAATTAGGATTCCATATCCTAAGGAATCTATAAAGCGGCAATTAACAATAAGGGTCTCACTAATCTAATTGACCTTCAGGTATTTAAAATTTACCCCAAAAAAGCTTAGAAGTAAATACGTTGACAGTAATTATTTCAGTCAACCCTTGTACATAAACATGTAGAAGATTTTACTTGCCCTGAGAGTGTATCCTAAAAATGTAATCACATTAATAACATTTTGTCTATTAGCTTCCCCCCCCCCACATGACAGCTTTTCCCATAATGTGATTGCAATAAACAGAGCAGCCTACTGTTGACCTAATTAAGGAATTAGGGAGCAAATCAATTAAAACTAATGATTTCCAGCTTCTCTTACTTATGAATGCCATATCTGGATTGTAGGAGAGGGAGCAAACTTCTGATGCTACCTAGATACTGTCTAGTGTGTATCAGATATATTCTGAGTATAAAAAATCTCCTGTCTTTATTGCTTCAAATTTGGAACATAATCCTAAGACAACATTATAAAATGTTGTCAGAGAAGAATATAGATGCCCAATGATAAGAGAAGGCCATATTGTTGGTTGTTGTATTAACTACTAACAAATCAGGAAGTCTATAAAAAAATGTCAGAATTTTAATTTCTCTAGAGGCCAGGAATCTCTTATTATTCTGCTTGTTTACTTTCAGTTATTTATCATTTCAATTCCAAAAAACAGTATAAAAGCAAAAAAGCTGGGGCACCTGGGTGGCTCAGTCAGTTAGGTGTCTGTCTGCCTTTGGCTCAGGTCACGATCCCAGGATCCTGGGATCGAGCCCCACGTGGGGCTCCCTGCTTAGCAGGGAGTCTGCTTCTCCTTCTCCCTCTGTTGCTCCCCCTGCTTGTGCTCTCTCGCTCTCTCCCTTAAATAAATAAATAAATAAAGTTTTTAAAAAAAGCAAAAAAGCTAATTGCCTCTTTTGAAAGAACACATTGAGTTGGGTAAAGACAAAAATAACTTTGCTACCTGGGTAGGATATATAAGTAAATAATTTTACAGCCTCATGTTGATAAAAAGCCATCTCAAAAATAATTTTTCTTTCTCAGTTGTCATTTATTCTATTAAGCTACTTTAAAAAATTATTTTATCTCAGTATGTGTTATTTCTCATATAAATCACAAGCTAAGCAATGGTGGATGACAGTATTTAAAATGTTAGACTTTACTTTTTAAGATAAAATTAATTTTATAGAGCATGTTATAAAATAATGATTATGATCTTCGAATGTTATGAAGAACAAATTATGTTTGTATATATGATATGTAAATTTAAACTATCACATGATAGTATTTTGTCAAAGATTATTCATCCATTATCCAATTTTAATATTAGTCCCAAGCCTTAAAATTAATTATCTTGAATTACAATTTACATTGCCATTTAAAAATAGTATAGGTGTGTCTGGGTGGCTCAGTCAGTTAAGTGTCTGACTCTTGATTTCAGCTCAGGTCATGATCTCGGGGTCGTGAGATCGAGCCCCAAGTAGGGCTCCGTGCTCAGCACAAGAGTCTGCTTGAGATTCTCTCTCTCCCTCTCCCTTTTTCCCACACCCCATGTGCACACACTCTCTCTCTCTCTCTCTAAATAAAGAGATAAAGTCTTTAAAAATAGTATGATCCCTATTCATATTAAAGATCTATCAAAGAAATATGACATTCCATGCTTTCACTTTACTGCAGCATTGCCTAAAATGTATAACCATCATTAAAAAAATAGACACTAGTTATAATTCAATTTTGTTGAACATACCTACAAACACTTAAATTTTTAGTGTAAATAATGATCTGACCTATGATATAAATACAAGGAATTTAGTAACTTCCAATTAAATATGCATCCTATCAGAGAACAGGTCAGTCATGCATAAGCTAAAATATTTTAACAGCTTTATTGATATATAATTTCCATACTATAACACTTATCTGTTTAAAGGATACAATTCAGTGGTTTTTAGTATCATTACAGAATTCCTCACCATAATCTAATTTTACATATTTTTCCACCCAAAAAGAAACCTGTACCCATTAGCAATTACTCCCCACCTTGCCCCCCAACATCTCCTCCTCTCGAGCTCTAGGCAGCCACCAATCTATCTTCTGTATCTATAGATTTGCCTATTCCAGACATTTCATGTAAATGGTATCCTACGATATATGGTCTTTTGTGACTGGCTTCTTTCACTTAGCATACATTTGAGGTTTATCCATGTTGGAGAATGTATCAGTACTCCATGCCTTTTTATTGCCAAATAATATTTTATCGTATAGATATATCATATTTTCTTTATCCATTTATCAGTTGATGGACTTTTAGGTTGTTATAAGGAATAATGCTCCTATGAATGTTCGTATACAAGTTTTTGTGTGGACATAGGTTTTCATTTCTCTATTGGATAGGTTTATGTAGAAATAGAATTGCTGGGTCATGTATAACTTTGTTTAAAATTTTGATGTGAGTTTGATGTAAATGAGGTATAATTTTTGCATCATATCCCAAACTAGAATAAAATCAGGGCTAAAACATTTAACTGTCTTTTTAATGAAAACAAAACAGTTTAATTTGTCCAAGTATTCATCATTAGGAATATCCACTGAACTTTGAATTTTAACATACTTCAACCACAGTTTGCAAAGTACTATTAATGCACCACTAAATCTCTTTAAATTTTGGATTAAAAATTCTGGTTAAGAAATATAGAAAAGGGGGCACCTGCATGGCTCAGTTGGTTGAGCATCCAACTCTTGATTTTGGCTCAGGTCACAATCTCGGGGTCCTGGGATCAAGCCCCGCATTGGGCTCTGTGCTCAGCAAAGAGTCTGCTTGGGATTCTCTCTCTCTCTCTCTCCCTCTCCCTCTGTCCCTCCCCCTGCTCGCGTTCTCCATCTCTCTCTAAAATAAATAAAATCTTAAAAATATATATATATGTAGAAAGGACTACTGAAGGCTAACTCTGTAGCTATTTGTATATTTTTGGGTTCCCTATCCTTAGTAAACTGAACACCACCAGTTAATGCCAAACTTTTCTTCTGTGCATTTTTCTTCTTTTTATTGTAGGGTGGAGGAGGGATATTTTTCATATTCCCTTACTCTAGAAGTATATAAGTGTTTATTAGCTTCTGCCTAGAAAATGTGAACTCCATTCATTTGAAAGTCTACAGTCTTGTTAGTTTCCCTCTGGAAAGAGGTAAAGTCACCTATAAAAGTAAAATATCTCTTATTGGTTAAATTTTTTTCAGGTACTGCTCTTTTGCCTGGGATGGTGATAGAGAGGCTGTCTTGATAAATTGGATCTGTTTCAATCTATTTCCTACTATTCTTTTAATTCACTGTCAGATCAAGACCTGGCAGAAATTTCCCTTAACGCTTTCCCTTCACACCCTTGTAAAATCACCCAGATTTCCCTTTTCCCTTCTTTTCAAAGTGAATCTATTTGTTTAAGGAAGTATTCTAACACACAAAAGACAAACTCCTGCAACCACTTAACCTTCATTCTTAGAGGTGTTCTAAGCAAGTGGGAAGCTAAACGTCTAGTAGGGGCCCAAGGGACTCACTCACCATAAAAACAGAATACTATAAATAACCGCTTCCAAACATAAGCAAATGAACAGAAAACCTCTGAAAAAATTCCTACATATAATTTTAACTGTTAGACAAATGCAAATATAGATGCAAATATATACACAATCTGACCGCAAGCAAAACACAGAAAACTTAAGACTTCTGTGAATGTTGTCAAAGGATAATTTTCAAAAAGTTGAACATGACTCTTAATATAGAATGAACACGTCAAGGATTTATTCAAGCTCTTAATAAAGAAGCCAGCTGGTTCAAAGAGCATTCAAGGAACTATCTGAAAAAAGAATGTTAGAATAACATTGCTAGGTTAGATACAAAAAACTAGGTAATGTCCTTCAGGGCTATAAAAAACAAACAAGCAATATTTGGGCTTTTCTGTTATACTGGACAAAAATCTACAAGTCTGGAATTTAATTAGCAATACTTAGCAAGTCCAAGAAAGGTATATTTCTCTAAATCTTTGGGTGAGCCTGTTAAACAGGTCTTTAGTATTACATCGAAAAGGTGTACTGCCTTCCCTTTGTCTCGTTTCCAAGTTTGGGGTACTTTTTTCCTTAACAATGCATACTTTTGCTCATCCTAAATTTTCTTTTTAAGGGCTTTGATTGTTTCTTAGTAAAATAACAGACATTTAGCCATGGAATGTGTCAAATACAGAACGCTGGCCATGGAAATCCTCAAAACATGGGACAGAAACTTTGGGTTCTACACTTGGCTCCTTGGAAGTCGTTTATGTCTCTCAGATATCAATATACCTCTCTAATCTCATTCTGGGGAGGAGTTCTATTTTAACTTCAAACCCCAGTTCAACCACTTCTTAGAGCCCAAATTGCTCTCCAAGCTCTCAACTTGGATGGCAAGTCATCTAAGCCCAGTAGAATGAGAACCCATTCAGCCATTAGACTTGGGCATTCAAGTGCTCAAACTGCCATATCCCAGCAAAAACTCCAAGGCTCAGGAAGAAAAACACAAAGGATCTCAATAATATACATGCCATGAAGTTCCTTAATCCAGAGGATACTCACAGCTCTGCTTCTTTTGAGATGAGTGAGTCTCCCTTGAACCTTCAAGAACTATTACACTAGGCATTGGCAAACTGTGGCCCACGTAGTTTGGGTCTGCAACCTGTTTTTTATCTGGCCCACTTGCTGAAATTGGTTTTTACATTTTTGAAGGGTTGTTTAAATTTTTTTGAAAGAATATGCAACACAGACTATATGTGACCTGTAAATCCTAAATATTTACTATCGCTCCCTTTTTAGAACAAGATTACTTATCCCTGCATTTAAAAAAAAAAATGACAACTTCATTGTTAGTAGGTGTCAAAGTTTTATAACAAACTTCCTGTAAGAGAAAAGCTCTCTAGTAGGCTAATTTAAAGATTTTCGCTTGGTAGGGACATTTTGGGGGAAAAGAGAATGGTTAGAAAAGCATTAGATTGGACATCAAAAGAAAATAATATTTGTTAAAGGGCACTAAACTTGGTTGACAGCTGGTCAACTGTGTGGGTGGTAACTAACTTCCCAGAACGAGTCTTAATGTCATTAAAGTTCATGAGAATCATTACTTGAGTGTTGTATTGCGAGCACATTTCTTTCTGGGAACAAGTTGCAAATTATATCATACAAACAGATTAAGAACAATTTTTCTTTTACAAGGCAATGTATTGTATATTTTAAAAGCATACACTGGGATGCAGTAAAAGAAAAGTAGACTCTAGGAACTTTGACGCCACACTAACTCTTACAGCTTAATTTAGGACTACACAAATAAATAGGAAGATGAAAAATTTGGAAGGGAGTCATAAGACCATCACAAAAGGATTAAAGCATTGAAAAACTGAATCTATGTGGAAAAAATGAAAGGAATTGGATGTTTCAGCTAAGATGAGGAGGACAAGGAGAAATTTAACAATTACTTCCAAGGGTATAAAGAGGTCTCCAACTGAACATGAACAGCGATTGTACATCTCTTCTCAAAAGAGGTAAAAATTTGGGGCACCTGGGTGGCACAGTCAATTAAGCATCTGACTCTAGGTTTTAGCTTAGGTTATGATCTCAGGGTTATGAGATTGAGCCCCACATTGGGCTCCACTCTCAGCATGGAGTCTACTTGAGATTCTCTCTTCCTTTCCCTCTGCCCTTCCAACTCATGCTCTCTCTCTCTCTCTAAAACAAATAAATCTTAAAAAAAGACTAAAAGGTAAAAACCTGCAGCATGAGGATGACATCAAGACATCAGCCTTTACACAAATTTTCATAGAGCCTGGGTCTTTAAGACACTTTAAAAATAGAGTAGAGTTGGGGCTCTCTGCCATGGGTCAAATATGGTCTTGTCTGAAGGCTTAGCCAGATAACCCCTTGAGATCATGTATTTTTCATTTAAGACCATACAGGGTACAAGTCATCAGGTCTGCTATCCTTTGAGGAGATTAAAACCAGCTATTGTCCCTGAGGACTTACTCTTTGACAGAGGGGGTAAAGTAAACAAATATGTAAGTGGCAAAGGTAAGGGGTAGCACTACCACAGGGGGACAAAGAGATATTTGCAAGTATTTTAAGTATCTGGAAAGGGAACCAATGAAAAATATGACTTAGAAGGCAAAGACCTGAACTCAGGGAGGGAGCCATCCCTATCTGAGGAAAAAGCAATCCAGGCAGAGGGAATAGCAAATATAAAGGCACATCCTTGGCATGATGGAGGAACAGCAAAAAGGCCAGGGTGAGGGAAGGGCACTGAGCAAGGGGGAGAATAGCAGTTATTAAGAGAGGATGTTGTAGACTCATGGAGTATCTTGTCTGCTTCCATTTTTTTTAAGATTTTATTTTTAGGTAGTCTCTACATTCAACGTGGGGCTCAACCTCACAACCCAGATCAAGAGTCATATGCTCTACCGACTGAGCCAGCCAGGCACCCCCCCCCCGCCGACCCTTTTTAAAAGATTTTATTTTTGTCCACTTCTACTCTGAGTGAAGTGAGGAGCTGTTAGAGGATTGTGGACAAACAAAGGTCAAAATCTGACTTGACTTTTAAAAGGATCACTCTGGCTGCAGTGTACAGAAGCCCTTAGCCAATTTTTTTTTTTTTTTTGGCCTCGGGGCCTTTCACTCTTAAAAAATTATTGAAGACCCCAAAAGGGCTTTGTGTGTCTTTTATCTGTAGATATTTACCATATTAGGAATTTAAAACTAAGTATTTATTTTAAAATGACAATAATAAAGCTACTACATGCTAACACAGATAACATATTTTAATGAAAATAACTATATTTGTCTCCAAAAAAGAGAAAATGACATTGTTTACATTTTTACAGTCTCCTCAGGGTCTGTTGAGCCTGTTCACTATCACATGTCATGTAGCTTCTAGAAAACACCGTACACTCACAAGAAAATGAGAATAAAAAGGCAAATAATGTGTAGTATTGACCTCACTGATCCCCCGAAAAGGCACCCTTTGAGAAACAGAGGCACAGAAGGGACTAGGCTGTAGGAGGCAAGCATGGAAGCAGGGAGACGAGTTAGGAAGCTGTTGCAGTGAACCACAGGAGATCTGCTCGTGGGTCAGGTCGTAGCAGTCGATGTGATGAGAAGTGGTCCTATTCTGGAGATATTGTAAGGGTTGACCCCAGTAGGCTTTGTGGACGGGATAGACCTGGATGTGAGAGAATAAAGTCAAAATTCCAGGTTTCGAACCAGAAGAACTGAAATGTGGAAGATTGTGGAAAGAGCAGATTTGGGGGTAAAATGAAGAATTCTGATTTGGACTTACTGATTTTGAAATGCCTGTTCAACATCCAATTATAAATGTCAAGTCTGCAGCTGGATATTTAAGGCTGGGATTTAGGAGAAGGATTTTTTAATTGCCTTTACATCCCTCAGTACTTTTTAAAGAAAGAATGCATAAAAGTAAGTTTTCTGAGCCTTTCAGTGTCTAAAATCTATTATTTATTCTACTCTCAGACTTGAAAGTTAGTTTGGCTGGATATTGAACTGTATATTAACAATTACTTTCACTATGAATTCTAAAGGTTTTCTTTTTAACCATTATATTCTGGTATGTCACTGTATTGTCACTGAAAAGTCTCATGCTGGTCTGAGTTTTGTTTCTTTGTATGTATCCTTTCACTTCGTCTCCCACAGAAGCTTTTAGGATCGCTTCTTTATCCCTGAGTTCTGAAACCTCATGATGGTACAGGTATTTATATTCGTTCATTGTGCTAGACACATTGGTCAGCCTTTTTTAATATTGAGTCTCATATTCTGCAGTTCGGGAAAATTTTACAGTATTTCCCTGGTAGTTTCTTCATTCATTTTATCTTTTTATTCTATGAGATTTCTGTTTTTTTAGCTGTCAGATCTGAAATCTATATATCTATTTGTTCTTCCCCTTTGCCTTTTTGTTTGACTTTAAGATGAATTTCCTCAGCATTATAATCTAACCCTTACAGTGACTTTTTTATTATCTTATTTTTAATTTCCAAGTTTTTTCTGATACGTTTATTTTATGGATACAGTATCTTCTAGCACTCTGAGGATATTAATTATTAATTTAAATGGGATCTGTTGCAGTCTGTTTTGTGTGTTTCTCCTGCTTTTGGTTTTTCTGTGAGTTCATTCACTCTTGATTATGTGTTTATATCTGTCTTTCAGGTTGGAGGCATTCCCCCAATGGCTGGTAATCTATAATAGTGTTTTCACATTTCATAACAAAACATAGAAAGCTGTTTAGGAGTACTGTGTGAATTGTAGAATTTATCCACTGAAGAGCTTCCCAGTAGGATGTTTATGATGGTAAACAGCCTTTCGGGGAAGGTTTCCACTTACATCATTGTTCCAGGATTACAACACCTAGCATCTCATTGCCTTTCAAGGTCATGTCTACATCATCTTTATCCTGCACACAACCCAGTAGTGTGTGTCTATATATAATAGTGTGTATTGACTGGACACATAGGTGTGAGACTCTGTTTTATTCATGTAAAAGCACCAGGGCAGTAGGACTTGTCTAATATAGTGTAGTCAGAGATGGAGTTTACTCTAGAACCTTGAACTTCCAGTCTAGTGTTCTTTCTACAACTAATGCTCTTCATACTTTCCATCAAGCCTCCTGCAGGATAGAAGAGATTTTCAGAAATCAGACTTTCAGAATTTCAGCTTATTTCAGAAATCTGGAGTAGAACTAGAAGCATTGTTGAAGTACCAGATTTCATTTAATATTTTGTATTTTAACTTTAAAAAGCACATTAAACTACGCCCTTGTTGGTTTCAATATAACACTTTCTTTTAATCCAAAATCTTTTAGTAAAGTCAGCGTGCCTGTAAATTATGCCATGTGTATCCTGTGGCTTCTCATACTCCCCATCTGGCGTGCACTTACCTCCTCTGGGGTGAGCGCTGCCCCATGCGACTAAAGAGTTAAGTCAGGAGTGCAAATACTATCAGAGTCTTTGCTTTCTCCATCCCTAACGGTGACTGAAACAAGAAAGAACACTCTTTCTTTCTGTCTCATACTAGTAGGAACATAATCACGTGAGTCTGTGATGTCAAGGGTTCAGCCTTCTCATGTCTTGACGTTCCACCATTGCTTTCATGTATCCCTCACTGGTCTGATTGAAGGTGATGAATACTAAACCTTCATCCCAACTCACAAGTGGGGAAGAGGATATGTTGAGGACAAATTCCTTGCCTTGAAGGGCACAATTCAGAGTTGACTATATTTTTTTCTCTTTCTATTTCACTGGCTAGGACTAAGTCACGTGGTCACCCCTGCCTCCAAGGGGACTGGAACATGTACTTACCTATTATTATGTAAAAAGGAGAGACTGGATGTTGGGAGACAATAAGTGATCTTCTCTCACACCGTGGCCTTGCTGTCTTATAGCTGAAGGCACACAGAAGCAGAGGCGCGCACGTTGCTGACCATCCCATGGACCACAGAAAGGCAGCTGTGTTTGTAGATGGCAGCGAGGAACAGCCTTTCCAAAGTTGTGTGTTCTTCACACTAGCAGGTCTACCCATCTGACAGTGTGCGGTAGGGAAGGGCTTGTTCTTAAGGTCAACTGCTCAGTTAACCTTACCATTACTTTATCATTATCATTATCATTAAGATTTCCTTCAACTCAGGAGTTTCCTAAAACTCCAGGTCATACTCCAGAGTTGCTAGGTGCTGAGTAAGCTCCAGGAGCCACATAGGCTGTGGGGCATCTGGCAGATTTGCACATCCGAGACCTCTGGATTTGTAGATATCTGGTTCAAGAATTGGGGCAGGGTGGCATTTTCATGGGGTTTTGTTTCAATATATCAATGCAACAAGGACAGGTAACACATGGAATTAGAGATGTTGATTTGAGGAAACTGGCCTTTCTTGAAAAAAATTAGCAAACATTTAAAGGGGACACCACAATTTTGGGGTACTTTTTAGACACTTTCCATGAACAGTAAATATAGAGAAACATACAGTAAATAGGATTTTTGAGGATCCAGAATCTTCCCAAGAGAGAAGCCTAGCTCATATTTTCTTAATTAAATAATGAGGTTGATAATTGTCATATTTACTGCCAGGCACTTTTCAAACTGCATAATTTAAAAAGGTTGGCACAGATAGATTTTAGACCCAGGTCTTTCTAGCTGTAAAATTTGCATTGTAACCACTACATTAGGTTGAAAAAAAATTGGCAAGTAGGGGTGACTTTTTATTTTTTGGATGAATGTGGCTGCTTATGACTAAACCTCATGTTCTGGGAATGTCGATGTTCAGTGAGGTAATATATATATACAAGGTAATAACAGGAATATTTTTTATTAGTTTTATTGTGGACATATACTTGTTTTGGACTAAGGACTTTATATCACCCTAGATGTACACAACAACTGTAATCACTTCATAGAGAAGGAAATTTGCACAAACTACCTTTAAATTTTATATTAAAATGCTCTGAAAATCATGCCAGTGTTCTAAGTAGGAGCATATCCTTTCCTTAGAAGTCACCTAAGGATGGCCGTAGGCTCAGTAAGCAGCGGCTGCTGTGGTTTAGAAGGAGGATGCTTAATCTGATGACAGTGTGCCTCTGCAGAAATTTTCGGGGGATCTGTTCTGCCATAGAAGAGAAAAAATGTTAGACCCAAACCGGAGCCACACACAAAGGACCATATCACATTAGAATTTTTTTTTTTTTAAAGATTTTATTTATTTGACAGAGAGAGACACAGCGAGAGAGGGAACACAAGCAAGGGAGTGGGAGAGGGAGAAGCAGGCTTCCCACGGAGCAGGGAGCCTGATGCGGGCTCGATCCCAGGACCGTGGGATCATGACCTGAGCTGAAGGCAGCCGCTTAACGACTGAGCCACCCAGGCGCCCCACATTAGAATATTTTATACACAAAACGAAAAATGGCGTAGGGGAGGCAAGGTGTGTTCTCAGTGTTAAGCAGCAAACATATTTATAGAGAATCTCAGGAACAAGAGTGTATGACTGTGAGCATCTTTACATTTACTCAGCTGTGTAGAGACTTTTTTGTAATCGAAATACACCATGCTTTCCAAAAGCCCCCTTGTGCCACATCCAAATATGAGCAGAATAGGTCCCTTATATGAGGAAACCACAAATCTTGAAAACAGTGGTGTTCCTTGATGTGCTTTGGCCACACTACTGTTTGGCTTAACTAACATTTCTGGTAATGGAATTGCTTAAGTCTCAGAATTAGTTTGCTTAGAATTTTTATGTTTCTGCCAGGCCTCTTCCTGTTGACACATACAAACTGAATCAAAATTATTTGCATGACATCATAAGCCGTGTAAGTATAGCATCTGAAAACAGTCTAAGGCTCTGATAGATTAATTAATCTATTTGGGTGTGTTTGCTTGGAACCTGGAGTGAAGACTATTATAAAATATATTTGTTTTTAGAATATAATCGAAAAAGAGAAAATTTATAACCTCCATAACATTTTAAAATAGTCATTCCTAGGTGCCTGGGTGGCTCAGTCGGTTAAGCGGCTGCCTTCAGCTCAGGTCATGATCCCAGGGTCCTGGGATCAAGCACCACATCGGGCTCCCTGTTCAGTGGGGAGCCTTCTTCTCCCTCTGCCTCTGACCCTCTCCCCTGCTTGTGCTCTCTCTCTATCTCAAATAAATAAATAAAATATTTTTAAAAAATTAAAAAAAAATAGTCGTTCTCCATCTCTCAACATCTTGAACTCCAACTAAGACATTTATTTAGTGGAAGTCAGGAAGGTAGAGAAACACAATATTTTAAAAATAGACAACCATGTCCTCACTTCAAAAAAGATTTTACCTAAGCACCATCACTGTTTTATATTAGAATCACCTATGAAAAGGATTAAAGAAATCTTCCTTGCCTTTCTTTTTTTTTAAGATTTACTTATTTATTTATTTATTTAGAACATGAGTGGGGGTGAGGGGCAGAGACAGAGGGAGAGAGAGAATCTCAAGTAGACTCCACACTCAGCATGGAGCCTGAAGCAGGACTCGATCTCATGACTCTGAGATCATGACCTGAGCTGAAATCAAGAGTCAGATGCTTAACTGCCTGAGCCACTCCCCTTCATTGTCTTTCTAAAACTAAGCAGTTGGTATAAAAATTGAACCTGGATATTATCAAGCTGTAAACTATGCTTATTAATGATATGGATGTTCAGTATGCTGAAAATGGACACTTTTCTAACAGGAAAATGGACTATTCATACTCTCATTTAGCTATTGGATGAAGTAGATTCTACCCTTTAAATTCTTTAAAGTTATTAAGTGTTTGACCAAGAGACTGAAGAGCTAAGAGATTTAAAGCCAGAGCATTGGGAGCCACTGCCAATGGAAAAGCAAACAAATTTAAAAGAAAACACACGCTAATATAATACACACACACAGAGTAGATATTATACCCTGAGTAGAATATAAATTTGAAAGAAAGCATCTCTGGTATTATAATGTAAGCTAATAGGAAATTTTAAGTAGCATCACTCCCATTTTTAAAGAAATTTTTCTGTAGAGGAAAACACCCTTTCTTTTTAACTATTTCCTTAATTATATCTTGAAGGAATTCAGTCTTCAATTCTGTTGTTTCTATTGTCTGTGGAATGTTAGGTTTAGTGACTTAAAATAGCTGGCTCTAAAAACAGATTCCCTGCCTTGTATTCAGGATTCTCTGCTTAATGTTGTGTAACGCCGGGCGGGACATCTAACCTTCCACAGACTTGGTCTCTTCTGTAAGAGTGGGCTGATGGTACCTGGAGCCTCGGGCTGTTTGCGGATGAAGTAATATGTTACATGCAAAGGGCCAGACACTGACTAGGTGCACAGTCAACCTTAGCTCACGTTGTGCTGGAGGTGTGTTTTCCTTTATATGTAAAGAGATCTTTGCTAGGGAAGATCAATACTCACTGTCATTCTAAAATAAAATGCCTGTAAAATAAAAATGGATTGCAGTTCTAACGTTTAAAAGCATCATCTACATTCAGAGAATGTTCTGGAGGGGTAAATCATTGCTGTCCGTGTGGAGCTTCGTGTCCATGTTCAACCATGACTGCTCAGACAACTAGGGCAGAGTCTAGGAGCGCCAAACTGAGCAACACTCTGCCCTTGCAGGATTTACAGTATGGGAGGGGAGATAGATGGGTGTATAAATAACCCAGGGAGGGGAGTGAAGGAGTGAACAGAGCAGGTAGGGAAAGTGTTGGTCCTGGACTGCGTACAAAAATACTCAGCCACAGGCTTCCAAAATAGGACACTGCAGTTATGGTCTAAGACCCTTGCAGATGTCATCCCGCGGCGAGTATTTCCCATGGGAAGGGGGCTGCAGGGAGAGCCTGTCTTGATGTACTGGTCTGGGGAAAGAGAGGGTCGGAGGTACCTAGTAACTAAAGATGTGATTAACCTATTCCTTATAGCTATAGAGTATAAATTTATAGAGTACCACAGTCCCTTTAAGTAAGTGAATTCTGCTTTGATAGGCCCAGATAAGGCTCTGGTTTTTCCTTCAGATTTCATCTGATGCTTGAGTTTATGTTTTATCACAAGAAGAGGGATTAAGATGTTTGTAGGGAAATAGGTCTCAACCTCAGCTGTGTGTTAGAATCACCTGAGAAACCTCATGCCCAGGTCCCACCCCAGATATACTGACTTAATTGGACCCAAGCATCAGTATCTTTAAAGCTTTCTAGCTGACCCCAGTGTGCAGCCAACATTGAGAGCCACTACTCTACCTACCCCAAGATGTTCTAATAAGCTTCAGAAGACCGGCTCAGCCCAGATTCTGTCAACAGGTTTTCCAATTGACAGTTCCTAATTTCATATCAGTCCACGTGTTTTCCCTTTGGAAACACATACCCCTTTCTGCTCTTTCATAAGTGACGTTGGCTCCCAGGGAAAGACTTATTTTAGGCTCTGAGTGGAGCGGCAGGGGGCTTTCTCAGCTGGCATTCTGCCTCCTGAGAGAGTCTTGCCTATTTTTCACATTTCCAAGGCATGACCAACTGACAGGTTTTGTTCTAGAGCCTTTTATTCAATCACTTAATAACAGGTTCTTCCTGTCTACCGCAAACTCACGTAGCGGTTTGAAGTCTGTTTTTATACACAAAGTTGAAGCATTTTGTATTTGGTACCTTAGTCTGTCCATATATTTACAGGTTCTTGACTCATCTGTTAGACTTCTATATTCCTTTGCTTATCTCAGCGTATGTAACATTTCTCTATGGATTCTGTTTCTACAACTTTTTCATTCAGCAAATATGGGCCAGACACTCTCCTAGATGTTACAGACAAAATAGTGTCCAAAGCAGGCAAAAATTCCTGGCCTCGTGGGACTTACATTCAAGTGGGAGGAAACAGAAGAGAAATATATAAGTAAAATATGTGGTATGTTCAAGGTGCTAAATGCTATAAAGAAAAATAAGGCAGGGCAGGAGACACGGAGTGCCAGGGCTGGGGGTGGTTTGTGATATGAAATCAGCTTTGCTATGTTATCCAAGCAAGAGCTGGTGAAGGCTTGGACCAGAGGGGTGGTGACAGAGATGGTGAAAATTGGTTAGAATCTGGATAAGTTTCAGCAAGGCCTGAAGAAAACAAAGCATTGAGCCAGACAGATATCATGAAGAGGAGAATTCCAGGCAGAGGGTACCACAAATGCAAATGCCCTGAGGCAGGAGTGAACCTGGAATGTTCAAGAACCTGCAAGAAGGACCAGTGCTGCTGGAGCAAAGTGAGAGTGAAGGAGAGGACTAGAATACTGCTATTGGAGGTGGGAGGGGTGCAGATTTCATGGGGCCTTGTAGAATTTTGGTAAAGATTATGGCTTTTTTCTCTGAGTGAGATGAGCAGAGATGTCTAGGAGAGTGTCTGTCCCAATATTTTAATAGGATCATTTGGCTGCTCCGTTGAGACTTAATCTGTATAGGTCAGTGGTAGAAGCAGGGAGATGGGTTCTGATTGCAATAATCTAGTTGAGAGATAATGATGGCTTAGACCAGGGTAATAGCAATAGAGATGAGTCAGAAACAGTTGAATCTGGATATATTTTTGAAGGTAGAATTTGTTGCTCTTAAATAAGTGTGTGATGTTTTTCCCACATTCCTCAAACTCCAGTAACGGACCCGAATCATTCTAGTTGTAGAAAAAGATTAACTTTCTGGCCCTTGAATACCCCAAATTCAGTATCCTGTTGTTTTTTTCAAGAACGACAGTATTGCTGATTTGTTCTACTTCTGATCCAGCGTAACTTCCCACATTTTCCTGCACTTGTGCATTGCTGGTCAGTTGCCACTGACAATTTTGACCCGAACTATCAATGACCACTGTTGCACTGCTGTTACTTAGTAACACCTGTTCTTCCTTTCTTGTGGCCTTTACCTGATTCTGTGATAGGTCCCTGGAAGGTGGCTTAGGCAGGCAATGGGAGTAGAGGAAAGAACATAATCCTACTAATATTTTTATAAAGGAACCCTAGGTTCAAAATAAATCAGGCTGAGAACACCTCTTTTCCCATTCCCATCTTCCTTCTCCCAACTCCTTGAACAAGGCAAAAAAAAAAAAGATTTTCCTTTCAACCTACTCATAAATCTCTCAGGTGGCCTTGGATTGCCTTCTTTGCATCCCTTTTGCCCCTAAGCAGAGTGCAAGCATGAGAAAATGCAGAGTATTGCAAAAGACATCTGGTGGTTCTCTTCCCCCAAACTAAGTGCACTTAACTGTAAATCCTGGTATTCACAGAAACATTTCTGTTACACATTTTTAACCACTGGGAGAATTTCAGAGTAAGTATACCCTTGTCTTTCATTCAGCAACTATTTATTGAGTACTTTTTTATGTGCCAGGCACTGTTCTGCACAGTGGGAGATAGGAGTAAACAAGCAAAGTTCCTGTTTCTTATGGAACTGAGCTTAAAACTCAAGAGACAGACAAAAACACAAGTAAACAAGTGAATACATATGTAGTACATCTGACAAAGATAATGCTGTTGAGAAAAGTCACTTAGAATGAAAAAGGGAATGCTGGGCTGGTGTGCTACTGGCCATAGCAAGTTAGTATTAATATTTTGAGTAGGGTGACCAGAAGGGCGCCTGGGTGGCTCAGTCGGTTAAGCAGCCGACTCTTGATTTCAGCTCAGGTCGTGATCTCAGGGTTGTGGCATCAAGTCTCGCATGGGGCTCTGTGCTCAGCAGGAGTCTGCTTGAGATTCCCTCTCTGTCTGCCTGTCCCCCCACTTGCGCTCACTTGCGCTCTCTCTCTCTCAAATAAATAAATCTTAAAAAAAACAAATAGGGTGACCAGAGAAGGCATCTGATAATATGACATTTGCACAGAAACCTAAGGAAGTGAGAGTGACTCAGTCCCACATCTGGTAGGAAAATGCTCCTTGCTACAGGAAGTCCTTAGGTAGTTTTCTTCTTGCTATGCACTTCCTAAGTGACTTCATCCTGCCCCATGGCTTTACCCACTTCCTGTAGGGTGATGACTCCCACATTTGTATCTCCTGCCCAGATCTTCCTAGCTCCAGCCTAGTGTAAACAACTGTGAATGGAGCCCCTGATAGGTGGCTCAGATTTAACAAGTCTCTAACCAAGCTTATTGCCCCCTCCCCAAACCAGTTCTTGCTGCAGCTTCTCTCTTCCCTTAGCAAATGGCAATCCTATCCTTTCTCTTCTGCAAGTCAAAAATCTTGGTGTCATCTCCCTCTCTGAAACCCCACATCTCATCCATCAGGTTGATCAGGATTACTTATATTGGGGAAAACTGGAAAAGGTGGAAACTTGGGGAGTTGGGACAAAGCAAATGAATAAAGCAGAAAGCAGAGCAGTAATAGAAGTATCTGCAGGGTACTATTTGATGGTATGAAGAAAATCGAAGCTAAGGGAATGTGAGCTCTGGAACTCAGTTGATGTGAAACCACATCATAAGCCAGATGAGTCCCTATAAGAGCTACAACTTCAGAGTGGTCCACTGTATTTGGATACGTCTTAACATCGAAAATTAGCTGACACAACTAAGGCTGTAGCTCCAGGGATTGGAAAGAAACCTTAGGTACCCATGAGAATATTCACATGAAGTTCCCCTGAAGTATTTTTTTAAAGTTTATTTATTTATTTATTTGAGAGAGAGCCAGGGAGGGGGAATGGGGAAGGGGAGAGGGAGGGAGAGTCTTAAGCAGACTCCACACTGAGCATGGAGCCCAACACTGGGCTCGATCTCATGACCCTGAGATCACGACCCTGAGCACAAACGAAGAGTTGGACTTTTAACCCACTGCGCCACCCAGGCACCCCCACCTGAAGCATTTTCTATTCCCTGCCTCTGGAAACTTTGTGGACCTGGATGGGGAAGCCAGAAATGCAGAGTCATAATTTTAAAAAGATAGTGAACATTGGAACCATTTTCTAGAAAAACCAACCCTCTTTGTGGGCATCTCTGTAATAAAGCAAAAACTTTGCTAGAGCATCAGGGAAGGGAAATTCTGATAATTTTCTAGAGGCAAGAGATGGTTAATAGTTAAGTGTGTTGGCCAGATTAATTTGAAAAAGAACAATGAAAAGGAAGTAAGTAGTCGCTGTCCTTCTGTTTTAATTTGGTATACATTTCCCAGTATTCAAGTTTTCAGTACAGAAGGTTCTTGCTGTTTTGCTGCTCTGAGTTCCTGGAAATCACATGGAGATTCCCGCAAAAAGAGATTGGAACAGTATAAAGTTTGAGTATGGCATTCTCCAACCAAGGGTTTAGTGTCAAATGAAAAATAGGTATAACCAAATAACCAAAAGTATCACATTAAGGACTCTCTGGGTCTCTGGTAAAATTCTGTTTTTTCTAGCTATTTGTGATAGAATAGTAAGTCTCATACCAGTTACTCCTTTACAGAGAGTAACTGAGCCCTTTATAACCTTGAAGAAGATCTTACCCCGGACTGGCTTTCTCTCTCAGTGCGAGATTTTAGACTAGAGTGAGCAAATTGCAAATATGATTGCCCTGAATTCAGTCCTCAGATAGCTAACTCCTCAAATAGGTGTTGTTGCCCATGGATGACAAGGCTGAATTCCCCGTAAAGGAAGTTGTTAGAGACTGAAATAATTTCTCTAATCAAGGGGAATGAGCTTGGGCATTGGAATGTGACAGACCCGAGTGGGAAGTTTTTCTATGCTAGTCACAGCCTTTGAAACTTTGGAGAAATTATTTAATCTCTCTTTGCACACTTCCTCTTCTGTAGGGCAAAGATAATACTACCTCATGGGTTTAACGTGGAAGCCCCACAGATGACATGTTTCATGCCTGGCAAGTAGTAGACACAATAATATTAAATGTTCATTATTATTATGCTTTTCCTTTTCCCTCTAACAAAAATGATTCAAAGTTTGCTTCTTCTGATTTTATAAAGAATTATGTTTTAGTGCGATATCCCAAGTTAGAACCAAAGGCTCCAAACGCCAAGGAATTCTTATTCCTAATAGTAAACTCCCCCATCACACTTACCAAATTTGATCGTTAGCTTTATCAATAGTATTAGTAGCTGTCATATCCTGAGTGCTATAGTACTGCCATTACTGTTTGCTACAATTCTCTCTTACACACTTTTCCCAGTAGTCCAGTGAAGGAAGATTCTATCCTTTTCTCCATTTTAAAGAAGAAGAAACAGATTAAGTAAAACCTGCTCCTTGTCACCCAGGTCACAAGAGGCAGAACCAAGATCCACACTCAGGCACTTTGACTTGAGTGCTGTGCCCCCTGTCACTGTAATTCTAGAGTAATACTTTAAAACTCTGGTACTACATTAATATGACTGTGTATTCTTGCCTTCATTACTAGGGACATATCACCTCCCAAGAAGTAGAGATTGGGCATGGAAAATGTAACCTATTCCTTATATTTGTTTCTTTGTCTTTTCCTATAATAAAACCAGAGCTCTAGAATGTGTGGAGGTGCCATGCCGTTTGGGGGAAAATGAGTGGGTTGGAAATAATACATAAAGCTGAACTTCTAAAGTCATTTAAGATCACACATTACTGAAAAAATTCTCATTTGATCCCTGTAGACCCTTTGCCTTCCCCCTGTTTAATTCTGGGAGTTAAAGAAAAGAAAGGTACAGAATGTTTATTAGATTAGCTTAGTCCTTATTACTATGGTTCTACTCCCTTGGATATTCTCTTTCTTTAATCTGTTTACATGTTTTTTTGCCTGTTGCCATGGTAAAGCTCATTCCACGAGTGAGAGACCTCAGTGCTGAAGGAGGTTTTCTTAATGTTAAATCTTGCATTTTTACTTCCACATTTTATCTTGGTGTTACTAGGGCAACCCAAATAATTTCATTTTCTCTTTGAAGTTGATGCATTTAAAGCTGTTTTACCCTCATGCTGACTCATTCATGTTCTTACTTCTTTTCTAGTTTAATTCCCACAGCTACTTTCTTTACACAGATGTTTTCTGCTTTTCTGTAGCCACAATGGCTGAGGTACTGTTGGTATAGTAGTTAAGTATGTGGGGGAATTAAAATCCTACTGAGGATTAGAAAAGAGCCATGGACCTTCTCACCAGAGGAAAAAATAAATGCCAGTTTAAGAAATAATGGATGAATGTACAATGGGGACAAGACAGTCTCTTCAATAAATGGTGTTGAGAAAACTGGACAGCTACCTGCAAAAGAATGAAACTGGACCACTACCTTATACCACACACAAAAGTAAACTCAAAATGAATTAAAGACTTGAACGTAAGACCTAAAACCATAAAACTCCTAGAAGAAACATAGGGGATAAGCTCCTTGACATCAGTCTTGACAATGATTTTTTGGATTTGACACCAGAAGCAAAGGCAACAAAAGCAAAAATAAACAAGTGGAGACCACATCAGACTAAAAAGCTTCTATATAGGAAAGGAAAATGAAAAGGCAACCTATGGAATAGGGGAAAATACTTGCAAACCTTATATATGATAAGGGGTTAATATCCAAAATATACAAGGAACTTAATACAACTCAACACCAAAAAAGTCCAAATAATCTGATTTAAAAATGGGCAGAGGATCTGAATAGACATTTTTCCAAAGAAAACATACAGATGGGCAACAAGTACATGAAAAGGTGCTCAACATCACTAATCATCAGGGAAATGCAAACCAAAACCACAATGAGATATCAGCTCTTGTTATCAACCACTTACTTGTTAGAATAGTTATTATCGAAACAACAAGAAATAACAAGTGTTCGGAGGAGGTAGAGAAAAGGGAACACTTGTGCACTATTGGTAGAAATGTAAATTGGTGTAGGCACTATGGAAAACAGTATGAGGTTCCTGAAAAAATTAAAAATAGAACTACCATACAATCCAGCAGTTCCACCTTCTGGGTATTTATCTGAAGGAAACAAAAACACTAACTCAGAAAGGTACCTACACCCCCATGTGCATTGCAGCATTATTTGCAATAGCCAAAACATGGAAACAACCTAAGCGTCTATCGATGGATCAGTGGATAAAGCAAATGTGGTGTGTATAGACATACAATGGAATATTATTCAGCCATAAAAAGAAGGAAATTCTGCCATTTGTGAAAGTGCATGGACCTTGAGGGCATTATGCTACGTGAAATAAGTAAGACAGAGAAGGACAAATACTGTGTGATCTCACTTAAATGTGGAATCTAAAAAAAAAAAATAAAACAAAATTTGTAGATACAGAGAAGAGATGGCTGGTTACCGGAGGCAAAATGGGTGAAAGGGGTCAAAAAGAATGAACTTTCAGTTACAAAATAATTAAGTGTTGGGATGTAATGTACAGTGTGGCAACTATAGTTAACAATACCGTATTGTATACTTGAAACTGGCTACAAGAGTCCATCTTAAAAGTCCTCATCACAAGAAAAAAGTTGTAACTATGTGTGGTTGGTGGATATTAACTAAACTGATTTGGGTAATCATTTCACAATATATACACATATATCAAATCATATTATATACCTAAAACTAATACAGTGTTATATGTCAATTATATCTTGATTAAAAAAAGACGTGATGAAGTGCCTGGGTGGCTCAGTCAGTTGAGTGTCTGACTCTTGATTTCGGTTCAGGTCATGATCTCAGGGTCCTGGGATTGAGCCCTGCATCAAGGCTCCCCACTCAGCAGGGAATCTGCTTGTCTCCCTCTCCCTCTGCCTCTCTCCCTGCTCACACACACGCACGCTCTCTCTAAAATAATAAATCTTAAAAAAAAGACAAAAATATGGAACAAATATTGTTTCTTATTATCCAAATTTATTTGGGTCTTGGGTTTTGAATAGCAAGTTGCTAGAGTTTGTATAGCAAAGGATTCACCAAAAAATCTGTCCCACTCTATTCTAAGTTCAGATTGTGAAAGTTAAGACACCTGTTCAGTTCTGTTTTCATTTTTACTTCATCCCAGGGCAATCTCCTGTTTGGTTTTATATCCCTGTCCTTCTCTGGCAAGTCTCTTGGCAAACTTCCTGCAGGAGTTAAATGGCTAGTTGGCATGCATCTTTCCCAATGCTGGTCTGGCTCACAAATTTTTGAGTTCGAATTCACACAAAAAACTAAGGAGCAAAGAGAAAAGATGACACATTTTTGAGTTTCCTTGTTTAACAGATCTGTTACCCACATATTTGACAATAGCTTATTTATCTTTTATCCCCAGTTCTTGACACGTAGTAGTTGGATAACAAATGTTGAAAGAGGGAGGAAAGGAGGAAAGATGGAGGGAAGGGGGAAGAAAGAAAAGGAAAGAAGGGGGTTATATTTAAGAGAAAGAAGAAAAGAAAGAAGAGAAAGAGGAAAAGGAGAAAATTTAAAAAAATAAACCAAAGGAGACTGTCCTCTGGCCAAAGACTTAATTTCCTATGTGTAACTCAGAAGTCAGCTCCAAAGGAGGAATTCTAGATGAATTTTGAGCTAGGTGGCTACACTGCGGGTTGGCACATGTTTGGACAGATGCAGGGGAGAAGAGCAGCCCTTGGCCCTCATAGTTGCCACGTGTGCTCAGTCCCAGGAAATTACTGAGCAGCCCCCTCACTGGTCATGACTCGTCTACTGAGATTTGAGAACAATGTTCACCATTTGTGGTGAGCATTTTGTGAATTCAGTACCAAACATGGCCTACCCACCCAGAACTTTGGGGCATCTTTAGACAATTAACAAGAGAGTGAAGGCATTGTGTGGAGGATGATTCAGGAAATCCAGTAGAAGTTGGCTCATATGTTTTAGAAGGCATTTTCAGCAGCAAAGTACAAGGTGAAGCTGATAAGGTCTACATGCTTCTACAAAAAGGTTGCTTTGTGTAAATTTTTAGAAAATTAGACCCTTGGTGAGTCTTGGTGCCTTTGGCATTTCATTCTAAGAATGTGTAACTTGTTGCCCTCTTTGTCTCGCAGTCTGGACCAGCTCGGGCTACCCTGTGTCTCCAGAGATAGAAAATATCAGATCTAACCTTATTCAATGTACACAGAAACAAAACAGTTATGACGAGTGGGGGAGGGCTAAACGGATACATCTTAAAGGGGGAACAAAGAGCCATCATATTACAGACCTTTCATTATGCCTGGAATGTTCTCCTGGTCCTGGCTTCCAACTTTACCTAGATAACTATTCCTATCTATACTTCATATTTCCATGCAGACATCACTTCTTAAACCCACAGTGTCTCAGGTATCTCAGTATATATCGGTGTCCTAAACTTCCACTTCATCATACCTATCACAACTGTGATTAAATTGTCATTATTTACTATCTATCTCTCCACCATAATGTAAGGTTCGTACGGACAAGGGTTATGTCTGGCTTACTCACTAGTATATCCACATTGGTGAGCTCAATACCTTGCAGTTTAAAGCTACTCTAGGATTTGTAGAAAGAATGAATAAGGGGTGCCTACATGGGTCAGTTGGTTAAGTGTCCAACTCTTGATTTTGGCTCAGGTCATGATCTTGGGGTCCTGGGATCCAGCCCTGCTTTGGACTCCACGCTTAGCAGGGAGTCTGCTTGAGATTTTCTCTCTCTTCCTCTGCCCCCCCCCCAGAATAAATAATTCTTAAAAAAAAAAAAAAAAAGAACGAATGAATAAAGGTGCCAGGCACTGTGGTAAGTGCTAGGGATACAAAGCTCTTAAAGACACTGCCTCTATCCTTGAGAAACTGTGCTCCTGAAGTAGGTATCTCCAAGGATAATTTATCCTTCTCTCAGCTTCCAGAGGGGAAAGACCAAGGGTGAATCACGATGGCATGGCTTTCTCCACCTCATTTTCCCAAATCCTACTTCTTTCCCACAAGAATCCCAACATGGACTCTGTTTGTATCCAAGGACATGGAGTAGAAATGAACCACCCTATCTTTCCACCAATTTCTATTTCTTTGTTGAGTGGATATTTATTTTGGTTTTACCAAAACAATTTAAATTTATGTCTATAGAGACATTTTTTTGGTCCCTAAAACATTAGTCTATTAAGCTTTTAACATGGGTCATCTGAAAATAGGATCAAACATTACAGAACAAATAAAAACAAACAAATCCCCACAGTTGTTGTTCCATAAACCTTGATTTTCCCTTGGACCCGAGCCACCCAAAAGATCATCCACGCATTCCTAAATCCCATTTTATTTCAGAACTTCCAGAGTCTCTCAGTTTTGAAATGTTTGACTTTAAAAGTTAGGTTTTTTTTCTTGTTTCTTCCTTACTTTTTCCAACTAAATCTAAGGTTTTAGATAAATTCCTGTGACCTTTCTACACAATTTTTCATTTTTCAGTATTTGTGATTAATACATAAAACCTCCCAATTTGGGATGCCTGGGTGGCTGGGTCAGTTAAGCATCTGCCTTTATAAAGCTCAGGTCATAATGCCAGGGTTCTGGGATCCAGCTCCGCATCGGGCTCCCTGCTCCGTGGTAAGCCTCTTCTCTCTCTCCCTGTGCCTGCCACTCCCCCTGCTTATGCTCTCTCTCTCTCACAAATAAATAAAATCTTTAAAAAAAATCCCAATTTAACAACTACTGAACTAGTTGTGCTCCTTTGAAGCTTCCCTAGTCCACCTTTTCATCCTACTGATGAAATTGCTGACCAAAACAACTTTAGAGAACCAGATGGCACCATGCAAGTCGACAGATTGCGGGGCTTCAGTATCTTGTTTTCTAGGTCTTTCAACCATTTTTAAAAATATATTCAGCAGGGCCCTCAATGTCTTTGAGACAGTTTTCTCAGGAAGGGACTCCATTGGCCCCAAGCCATCTTTCATACTAATAATAGCAACTTTAAGTAAACAATTTCAAAATACTATACAGTCTATGAAGGTAGCACTGCTTTGGGTCTTATTCCACGTTAGCTGATGAGTTCTATTTTTTTCCCCTCTATTTTCTTTTTGCTGACAAAGTATTCAAATGAATAAGCCTGAGATCTCACACTTAGACTGGTCTTGTAGCTTTGTTTTTAATTATTCATTTATTCAGTGAATATATGTTGAGCACCTGTTACATGCCAAAGACTGCTAGGTGACAGGAAGAGAATGGAGAGCAACATTCATCTAAGAACCACACAAATGAGTGGAAAATGGGGTCTGTGACAGAGGCCACCTAGGGAGTCCAGGGTGCTGCAGAGCCCACGTGCTGGGTTTGACGCAGTCGGGGGGTCAGGGGTGGCTTGCCTGAACACGCGGCGCTAGAGCCGAGGTCTGCAGGATGCATAGGAATCTGCAAAGCAAAGGGGAATTGAAAACATTTATTTCAGTTGTAGGATTAACACCACAAGGCCCTGCTACTATTGCTTGAATCACCCTCATAGTGACTTTAAGAGCCACACAGATCACCTGACCTTTGCAATCATGTAATGTAGGTCACCTCCTTTCACTATTTCTTTTGGGGGTAGTTGATTTGTTTTTTGTGTTTTTTAACTAAAGAATCTATTATCTTCAGAAACAACTGTACTTTAATTATTTGATTCATACCTTCCAAGCTTTTATTTCATTTAGATTTTTGGCATATTCGAGGTCTGAGAGGCAAGTAGCCTTTGACCATATTCTCCTAGAACCTTCATATAAAGAAACTTTTATTCCCTCCCTCAGCTTCTAGAATGCAAGCCTCTAGGAGGTATCGAGTATCATCGTGTTAGATTTCATTTAGCTTTGCTGTGAGAAAATAAGGGTTGGAAGAGGGAACTCACATAGTATCTAACGTGGAAAAGATGGCCCGTTAAATCAATATGTTAAATTTAGAGCCAAACTCAACAAATATTTTTCCTGTAGGCAAAGAGTCTTGAATTAAATATTCATGTTGGATGAACAAAAACCTAATATTCTAATTTTTAGGTGCATCCACATCCATTTAAATATTCTGCCAATAAAAGTATGGTCGTTGTTAATTTTCTTACATAGAGTCGTGTCTTCCTGGGGGCTGGAGGATCTGGACTTCCTTCATCAGGGATTTTATTGAGCACATCCAACAAGAAAGACAAACCAAGAGCTGACTTCCTGAAAACAACCTTTTTGAAAAGCCCCAAAGAGGATAACTTAGCAGTTAATGTTTCTTTTGTTTTTTGTTGTTGTTGTTGTTGTTTGCTTTCTCAAACCTCTTAAAAGAGAAATTGTAATTGGTAGATCCCTGTAAAGAGTTTAATAAAAAGGGCAATCAAAAGGTTATACTATAAATCCGTTAGTCTTCCAATCTCTCACTTTAAACACCAATCTCTTGTTTCCAGAACAGTGTTACTTTGTTTCCAAGGTGTTATATTTAACATAGCTAGAAATTTTTAAATTTTACCACATTAAAAAAAAAAAGCTTAGTGGGAAAGTTCTTAATAATAAGTTGTTTTAGCTGCCTGTCACACTTTTGGTTGACTCTGTTTTTCTAAGTATCAGTCTATCTATGTTTGTGAAAAGTATTTGTAAAACATGCCAAACTGCCTATTGGAACAGACGAGGCAATTTTCCCCTGTAGAATCATTAGGAATTCAACTTAAACTATGGAGCATGTTACGCCCTGGAGCTAACAATATGAAAGGAAAGGTGACCTCTGGCTTGAAGGCCACTTTAAACTCCAAAAAGTAAAAAACTAAGCGCCTTCAGTGTTGATGTTCTGAAGGACAGGGTCTTCCTATCTTCCCCACCATCCTCTGCTGGCTCTCCTTCGGTCAGAAAGGAAGCAGCCTTCCAGGGAGACTGACCGCCTGGCCAGCACCTGTTTTGTCTGCATTTTCTGGCCTGCTCCGTATGTTCACGGTGCATCTGCTGCTTAGGACTGTTGTGCTTTCCTTGCTCAGGCGGGTAAAATGGGACTGGAGGTAAATGTTTCTTTTTTTCCATTAAAGGAAGAGAGAGTCTTCAAAGCAGTCATTACAGATTTACTCAACTGAATCCTAGACTTAGTTTCTGGAAGTCAAGACTGATAAGATGAACTGAAATCTTGTCTCAATCACATTTAAATGATATCAAGAGTTGGAAGGGAAACACACAATCTTTTCAAGGGTTTAGAATCCTGTTAGGGAGGGGGTGGAGGTTTATGTGTACACTGTGTCTCCTGCAAGACTGTTCCTGCTTTAAAGGAGAGAGAAACAACCTGAAACAAAGAGTGACCAGGAAGACCAGTGGGATGCCGAGAGCCGAAGCCATATTTCTCGGAGAGACTGTCTGTAAATTCACAATGACAGAGATGAGGAAGCTAGTGGGTAACATTTGATGATAATCCTTTATGATCGCTTTTTAGATCACAATGCAGCCTCATTTTAGAAAAGATTTCTGAATTCACATTTACTTGAAATGTACACCATAAGCATTAAATAGTTATTAGTGTCATATGGATGAAGCTGAAGCTCTTTGATGAAAATTCCAAAGAAAGCAAAGCCTTTTTCTAAGATCTCACCGAGATTTAGAAGTGCAGTATTCCAAACCATTATTATCATATGTATGGATCTGTTTTCTGTCTCTTGTTTCTTAATAGAGCAATGTTCTGATAAGGGAGTCACAAAATTTGGCCATTGGGTACACGCTGGACCTAAGAAGTCATTATTGATCGACACATCCTCTTTAGCACCAGTTACAGAACATTGTGCATTAAAATTTCAATGATCCTTAACTTTGAAATTATAAATTATTCCTGACTCTTTTCTTCTTCTCAAACACTCTTCAGTAGTGCATGTTCTTTGAATAATCATTATTTACAATGTGAAGCTATATGGTAGTAGTTACTCTTTTATTTATAGCAGTGTCATACTTTTAACAGAGGATAATAATAGAAGAAAGAGCTTGGTCCTTACTACAAAATGCGCAAATGGGTGTGTGTATCTATGTGTGAGTATGTGTGTATATGGAGGCCTAGTTTGATTTAACAAATGGGAATTGAGGTCCATTCTAAGGCATTGTGTTGTTTTCTAGAAGACACAGAGATAAACAAGATATAAACCCTGTCTTCAGTAGAGTAAAAATAACCTCTTTAAAGGCATCATTGGCACAGGAAACACTAATCAGTCACATTTACAAAGCAGACCAATTATAACTGATGTTTTCATAGGAATTTCTTTAATACAGGGGTGAGGACAGGTACCTTGTCTTCTGTTCTGTTCACTTCCATTCCCCTAGCACCTAGCACAGTACCTGACATATCTTACACTCCCATTATTCTATAGCAAGTGCATGAGTAAATAAAGGTAATCCATGCTTGTGAGAAAAAAAATTCAGCTGGTGATCATCATATGTAACAAATTTTTAGTGGATTCAAAAGCTTCTGACTACGATAAAGGTAACTGTGGAAACCATCATGCAAAGCAAAGTCCTTGAGATGTAGGACCTGAAGTAGAATGATTAAAGGGATTTTTCTTTAAGTATGTGAAAGGTATAATGAGGAAGAGGTATATCTTTTTTTTAAGAACGTGATTTGCTAGGTAGGGGTAATTTTTGCTTCCCACCTCCACTACCACTCTTAGAAAAACAGGTTAAGCTCAATTTGAATATTTTCCAAATAATGTGATTGGGCCATTAATTTGACATGACATCATGGAAATATGCACGGAGATAATAACACAGAAGTGTTATTGGGTTGCAAGTTTCACTGGCCTCTTCCCATTCTGTCGGAGTCAAATTCTTGCTTTATGGGACTGTAAGGCCAGCAGCACTCAAGAATCATTTAAATAAATGTATTAATAATAGCTTTTTAAAATTTCATACCATCAAATAGGAATATGAAAAGAGAAATTAAATACAGGAGAAATTCTACTTAAACAATTTGTTTCTTAGGATATTTAAAATTCTTTACATTCGAATCAGCATGATACAGTATTAACTAAGAGCTATAAGGGGTAAGATTGGGTTAGAGGTTATGGCTTACCATTGGCTGTGTTCCTTGGGCCAAGTCACCTAAGCTCTCGGCTCAAGTTTATCACTCGTAAAAGGAGAGTTATTGACAAGATCATCTCTAAAGTGCCATTCAGGTTCTAAAATTTTATGACTTGTTTATGATTTTCTTTTAATCAAATATATTTCTGTAGAACCATGGAGTTGATCTTCTTTGGTGGATTTTTCTAGAGATATTTTGTCACGTGTACCACAACTACAGAGTAAAACACAATGTAGAGTCATGTTCTCCCAAGAGAGAAAGGTATCATTTTAGGAACTGGAAAATTTGGCATTTTCTCCTGTTTTTTATTTCTATCATTGTACTGCCAGAAGAAAAGCAGTTTGTTTTACTTTTATAATTGATGTTTTGAGCATATCCTGATGACTTTATTTGGATTTATGGGGCCTTTGGGTACAGCTGGGAAGAACCCCTAAATAAATCATGGTATTTCTGTGTTCTTCCTCACTTGCACCCCTTCTCCACACTAGCCTCAGGACACCAGCTGATGTCCTGGCCCTGCACCATGGGATCTTCCTCCCACGACATTACTCAGAGACACACTTTGCCTTTATAATGATTATTTCTAAAGCTAAAGGCAATTGCACCCCCCACCCCATCCTTCATTAAAATTATGCATTTTCAACTAATTTATTCAGCAAACATTGAGTGCCTACTATATGTCAAGCATTATTTTCTGGATAGTTGGGATACATCAATGTACAAAATAGAACTGAAAAGTACCTGCCTTCATGAAATTTACATTCTTGTAGGAGACAGACAAAAAATTAAGGAACACAACATATTTTGGCAGATTGGATGTGGGATGTAAGAGACAAAGAACAGTCAAGGATGACTCCCAGTTTTTTAACCTAAGCAACTGGAAAGATGGAGTTCCATTGACTGAGATAGGAAAGTTGCAAGAGAAATGGGGCTTTGTTGGAGTTAGGAGGAGGTAGGAATAAGAGAATAGAACTGGAGTGGGTTTGGAACATACTGCGTTTAATGTGTCTGGTGGATATCCACGTGGAGATGTCAAGTAGACAGTTGGGTCCATGACTCTGGATGCAGATATGAATTTGTGTTTATTATGGATGCTCTTTAAAGCACTGTGCCTAGATGCAATCACCAGACGAAGAAAGACTTTGGGAAGAGAAGAGGACTAAAGACTGAGCACTGAGCACTCCAAAGTCAGAGGTCAGGTCGAAGAGGAGGAAACAGCAAAGGAGTTAAAGAAGGAACAGCCAGGGAAAGAGGATCTTTCCAATCAGGCTGTGGCATCCTGAAAGTGAAATAAAGAATGGTCAAATTATGCCTATGCTGCTGATATGCTGATAGAGCAAATAGGTGAGGGCTGAGAATTGGCCATTTGATTTAGTAACAAAGATGAACAATGTATGTGGATTTCTTTTCTGTAGAATTCATATTTCATGTGCTTAAATTCATTTTTATAATGGGCCACTCACCACATTACAATTACAATACCTGTTATCATTTGGAATTGGCTCTTGTTCCCTTGAATGGTGTATGGATGTACTGTCTAAAGGTGATGCCACTTTCCAGCTTCCAGAAAAACGTAGAACAAAGCAAATGCTGGCCATAACTGCCCAATAGGCATTGGAGAACTGTGTTAGCAATCAGGTTTGAATAGAAGTAGAATAAGTTTCACGTTCTTAAAGGTAAGGGTTAATAGAGCAGAATTTGCTCTGTGTAATTAATTCTGGAGAAGACGATATTAAGATTCTCCTGAGAGGGAAGAAGACGGATTGTTCAGGGAGAGCCAAATAAATGAAAGAAATAAGAAACTCTGGGTTTGCAACTAACTTTACCAATATTCTTTACCAAAGAATTATATGATATGATCTTTTGGAGAAGTAAATTTTGTAGAGCCATTAAAATGACTTTTGGAAATAAGTATTTTTAATAAGGAAATGCACATGGATTTCTGCAAAAGGACACAGAGGCAGATATATAACATAATGTAAAAATTATATAATTTTAATTAGGATACCAGAATCTCATGATTGAATTGACATACCATATTTCCAAGGACATTATTTAATTAGGTAAACTAAACTCTTACATATTAAGTTGGAAATTCAAGTTGGAAGAAATATAGAGATAATCATTTACATTTCTAAAATAGAAAAAAAATAGAAATAAAATTATGCTGATTGATCTTTAGGGGAAAAAACTGTTTAAACCCAAGCAGTTAATTTTCAGAAGTGACTCCTTCAGCTTGAAACACTAACTCTTGAAATGGTAACAAATCAATCAGAAGCTACAATAATAATGAAAGACAGATCAAGTATAGTCCCTGTTATGCATGTCTTTCATCAGAGGTGCTGAAATTTGTGAAAGAAGAATACAAAAAAAATTTTTTTCAATCAGCGAGCACAAGGTCCATCTGTCCTCTCTTTAGTTATTAGAGGTTTTTAATCAACTTCTTTATCCCTACCCTTTTTTGCATCAAAAATAATTCCAAGGATTATTGCTGTGCTGGATATCACCTTTGAGCCTTATGATATGTTAAAATAATAAAGCCTGTGTGTGGGTATGTATTATACATCTGTCTCCATACATTCGTATGTAGTATATATGTGCACACATACATGGCAGGTGCATAAACATGCCCATATACATACACTGACCCAGAAGAGATGAAGTGTGTTCGGAGCTCAAACACTAAAAGGCTGTGTCATCTTGACCAGCTGTTTCTCTAACAACCCATCTTTTTTTTTTTTTTAATTTTATTTAAATTCAATTGATTAACATATAATATATTATTAGTTTCAGAGGTAGAGGTCCATGATACATCAGTTGTATATAACACCCAGTGCTCATTCCATCCAGTGCCCTCCTTAATGCCCATCACCCAGTCACCCCAACCCTCCATCCCCCTCCCCTCCAGCAACCCTCAGTTTGTTTCCTCTGATTAAGAGTCTCTTATGGTTTGTCTCCCTCTCTGATTTTGCCTTGTTTTATTTTTCCCTCCCTTCCCCTATGCTCCTCTGTTTTGCTTCTTAAATTCCACACCTGAGTGAAATCATATGATAATTGTCTTTCTCTGATGGACTTATTTCACTCAGCATAATACCCTCTAGTTCCATCCACATCATTGCAAATGGCAAGATTTCATTTTTTTAATGGCTGAGTAATATTCCCTTGTATATATATATACCACATCTTCTTTATCCATTCATCTGTTGTTGGACATCTGGGCTCTTTCCATAGTTTGGCTATTGTGGACGTTGCTACTATAAACATTGGGGTGCAGGTGCCCCTTTGGATCACTACATTTGTATCTTTGGGGTAAGTACCTGGTAGTGCAATTACTGGGTCATAGGGTAGCACTATTTTTAACTTTTTGAGGAACCTCCATACTGTTTTCCAGAGTGGCTGCACCAGTTTGCATTCCCACCAACAGTGTAGGAGGGTTCCCCTTTCTCTGCATCCTTGCCAACATCTGTCATTTCCTGACTTGTTAATTTTAGCCATTCTGACTAATGTGAGGTGGTATCTCATTGTGGTTTTGATTTGTATTTCCCTGATGCCGAGTGATGTTGAGCATTTTTTTATGTGCTGTTGGTCATGTATACACTTCTTTCTAAGAACCCATCTTAATCAGGCTGTGCCAGTATTAGGAAGCAGTGCATAATACTTAAGTTTCTTAGATTCTTAGTTTGTCTTTATTTTCCATATTAAGAGACTAGTGCCTGTGAAGGCAACTTGGCCGAGGACTCAGAGAACTTTGCTTAGTCTGAGTGCCCAGGGTTTGCTTTTTAACAAGAGCTGCAGATAAAGAAAAGAACAGTGAGCCTCTACCTCAGTCCTTCTCAAAGTGTGGTTCATGGAACCCTGGTGGCCTAAACCTTTTTAGGGAGTCCACAAGGTCAAAACTATTTTTTAATGCTAAGATTTTTTTTTTTTTTGTCCTTTTCATTTATGATGCAAAAGTGATGGTGGGCACCTTAGCATGAAACAAGATAGAGGCTTTAGACTGTACTGTGGTGATTATATTCTTCACTGGCATACACTTACAACTTTAAAAATAATACCAGTTTCATTTCATGTCCTTATTGACCCAATAAAAATTATTTTAATAACACAGCCCATGACTACATATTGTATTAATGCACTGTATGATGGAGAATACATAAAGCATTTCTGCTGCATTGCACAGTACAATGGTTGTCTTAAGGAAAAGTACTTATATGGGTTGAAAGTTAAATTAGCTACTTTATCTTATTACGCCACTTTTATTTGACAAAAACAACTGATTTTTCAGACTTTAGTATGTGGAATATATTTTCTCAAAATGAATAAAGTGAGCCTAATGCTTCAAGAAAAGCTACTGATACTATTTGCTGCCAGAAATGAAATTCAAACTTTCAAGTGGTGATTAGAATTTTGGAAAAATTCCCATTCCTTCAAACTTTTCTCATGGAAGCAGTGATGATATGAACAAATGTTATTTTTTTTATATAATTTGTCAACATTGGGAAGATCTGCATAACTCCATGAGCCAATATTTTCCTGATGACCAATGTATGATGTTACAAACCATGTGTGGGTAAAAGATCCATTCGAAGTACAAGATAGATGAATGAGTTTTAATATCATGAAGTTTGAAAAGTTTGCTGATATAGTTTTCAGATTCCATAATCCAGCTAACCACGTCAGTTTGATATATTATCAAAAATTAATATCGACAATTATATGAAAGGGCTATTAAGATACTCCTCTGTTTTCCAACTGCATATCTATTTGATTCATAAATTTCTATCAAAATAACATATTGCAACAGATTGAATGCAGAAGCAGATATGAGAATCCAGCTATCTTCCATTAAGCCAGATGTTAAAGAGATTTGCAAAAGTGTAAAACAATGCTATTATTCTCATTTATTTAATTTTTTTTGTTTTGGAGACTGGAGTTATTTTTCATAATGTAATTTAACATGTAATGTGTTTATTTTTGTTAGTTAATATATAGATTTTAAACTTTCTTGGTTTTAATTACAGTGGCTGAAGTAAAGTATACTCGTGTGTTTTCTAATATGGTAAATATTGAGTGGTGCAATCCACATAAAAAAAAATGCTCCTTGGGCGCCTGGGTGGCTCAGTTGGTTAAGTGACTGCCTTCAGCTCAGGTCATGATCCTGGAGTCCCGGGATTGAGTCCCACATCGGGCTCCTTGCTCGGCGGGGAGTCTGCTTCTCCCTCTGCCCTTCCCCCGTCTCATGCTCTCTCTCTAATAAATAAATAAATAAATCTTAAAAAAAAAAATGCTCCTTGAGGGGCGCCTGGGTGGCTCAGTTGGTTAAGCATCTGCCTTCGGCTCAGGTCATGATCCTGGAGTCCCAGGATCCAGTCCCGCATCAGGCTCCCTGCTCAGCGGGGAGTCTGCTTCTCCCTCTGCCTGCCGCTCCCCCTGCTTGTACTCTCTCTCTGTCAAATAAATAAATAAAATCTTTTTTAAAAAGATGTGCCTTGAGGTCCTTCTTACAACTAGAGCATGAAGGGGTCCTGAGATCAAAAAACTTGAAAACCACTGCTCTACACGGGTGCATTTTATTCCTGAAATTGTTCCTCACTTTAAAGAACAAGCCCAGTTCCCCCCAAGGGGTACAGGAACTTACCGTGAAGGAAACAACCAAGAAATCCATCCAAGAATGTAGACCAGAGCACAGGTGCCGCCCTGGTTAACGCTGTCCCGGCAGCTGGTCGGGCTCACCCCCGATCTGACGCGGAGGAGCACCGCTCCGTGAATAAGCATCGGAATGCTCTCATTCACCTATTCAACAACAGTTGTTCAGGGTCTCCTCCTGTTTGCCGGGGACTGTGGTGAGTGATGGGAATGCAAAATAGAATAGGACAGTAGCTTCTGAAGCAGAATTTGGAGGTGAAGAGGACTGAGAGCCTCTGTGACTGCCAGTGGGACCTTCGGGACTAGGAAACATTTGGGGCAGTGAGGTTGTAATGATTCATGGAGAAGCAAAGAGGTCATGAAGTGTCAGGACATCAAACTTTGAACTAGTCTGAAATGTCAAGGACGCTGGGAATCTGCAAAAGTTCTTTATTTAGGTTGTGTGGCTTGCTGGCAACCTATGTTTTGAGGACACATAGGCGTAGCGTATAGGTTCTTCCTTCAAGAAGCTTGCAGCCCAGCGGAAGTAACAGAATGGAGTTAGGAAAGTGGTGTTTTGATAAAATGAGAAAATGGTAAAAAAAAAGACGTCATATCAAATGCTACACAGATGTCAAGTAGGTGGGTCATAGGTGATGGCAGCACCAGGCAGTTGAAATTTTCAACATCATGTTAAGGAACAAATCCAAAAAGAAGACAAATCACTGCTTAAGGAAGTCAGCTAAAACAAGACAAAATGGATAACATGCTAGTAGTTTCCAAAGATAAACCACCTGTTAACTCAAAGAAGATGCTTTGCTTTGCTTTGCTTTGCTTTGCTTTGCTTTGCTTTGCTTTGGGCTGTTTATTGTACAGCCCTTAATTCAGTATTCAGGAAGGAAAGATCCATAACACAAACAAGGCTTGGGAGAATAAGCAGCCAATGTAGCGTTGCCCTTGCTCTTTAATTAGGACGGAGTAACAAGGATGGATGCAGAGAGCTAGATTATTGGATCCAAAGGTGGCAAAAGGGAGAGAAATGTTCTTTTTGTCTCACATTGGCTACCCTTATTCGTTGCCATGAGATAAGAAAAGAACATTCCTTCTCACAGTAGCGGGATGATGAACTTCAAGTCCCGGATCACAGTAAAGGCAGTGGGACTGAGCCGTGAGAAAGTACAATGCAGACTAGAAGAGGATGTGTCCTCTTTCCCCTTCCCCCCAGAGTCTCAGGTGCATCCTTTTCATTTATCTTCTGTTATTTCGATAGAGATAGACATTTCCAGGGACAACTGATTTCTCAGAGGAGAAAATCAGGATGAATTTGAGGTCCACAGTGAAATATGAGGAATACAGAAAATAGAGAAAAGAAATCAAGTCAAAAGCACAGGGACAAAAAAATGGGAGGCAAGAAAAAATGAAGTCCTTTCCAGAGCATCCCCTCCCCCTATGGTAACCACCACTGATGAGATCTTCCCTCTTATAAGACAAGGACCATGTGGCAAAGTCATCTGCCTTCCTAGGTAGCAAGCACTATTATTTTACAAAGAGAGATCAGTAAATAACACAAACCAATGCTGAGATTACATTTAAAAGAGTTTAAAGCAGCCATGCAGGGTGGTAAGGTAAATAGTAGAAACATTTCAAAGGTTGGGCTCTGTTCTCTCTGGCACCTTCGTGTTTTGTTTAGGGGAAGGAAGAGTCCAGGAAATAATGCTCTGCCCTGACCATGGTCTCTCTGGTCCACATGGAGCCAAAGGGAACCCACTTATGGGATAATAGTCAGTAAAGGACTTGTGTTTTCCATGCAGAAACCACTCTACTGGTGGTTTTATTCATTGGCTTCATAAGAAACTCAGGTGCCATGACAACAACTGGACTGATCCAGACTGTTTCTCACGGGTTGGAGCAGCATTTCGAATACTGTTAATGCGGTGTGTTGTGCATGAAGATAAATTAACTCACAGCCTTTCCTTTCTCAGCAACATGATTCCGGTGACAGAATTCCGGCAGTTCTCTGAGCAGCAGCCTGCCTTCCGTGTGCTGAAACCGTGGTGGGATGTGTTTACCGACTACCTTTCGGTGGCTATGCTGATGATCGGTGTGTTCGGGTGTACTCTCCAGGTAGGTGCCTAGACTCAGGTCAGAACGGAAGCCAGAACAAGACATTAAGCTATCGAGACCTTTAAAAAGAGCTGGCAGTGTGATTTTTAACTACGTAAGTACTAGTTGCCCTTCTCTACCTGTGTGTGGTGTTTGTAGTCATGGCAGGGAGCCCAAAACACATATTTACTGAACTTTCCTAATAAGGTAAATATGGTACTTGTAAGACTTCACTGAGCCCAAACAGCAGTTGCCTATGGTCAAGTAATACTTGATGCCACTAACATCAAGTTATCTTGTGTTTTGTTTAGGGGAAGGAAGAGTCCAGGAAATAACTGATAACACCTTATCTTTCAAAGTTGGGTTTATAGTAAAATATAGTAAAATATAGCATGTACAGCCACAGTGTCATTTATATGGCCAAAGTAGAACCTTTTTCTTTTCTTTACCTCTTATACTAACCCCTCATAGGATTTTCTGAAAGAACCAACATTTTGAGGTGACAACGTTATTTTACCCCATTTTTTTAAAGATTTGTATTTATTTATTTATTTTAGAGAGAATGTGCGCATGCATGAGTGTGTGAGTGGGGGTAGGGGCAAAGGGAGAGAGAGAACCTTAAGCAGACTCCGCGCTGTGCGCAGAGCCCAACAGAGGGCTCGATCTCATGACCCTGAGATCATGACCTGAGCCAAAATCAAGTCAGCTGCTTAATTGACTGAGCTATCCAGGCGCCCCTCCCCAAGTTTATTTCTGAATTAAAATGTAACCCAATCAAAATTTATTCTATGTAGATGCTATATATTCATATATTGAATCCAGATACTTTTTGCATACCTGTTCTGTGCCAGGCACTGTAGTTTGAAGATACATATATATATAAAAGCAGTTCATTTCTCAGGTAAAACTAAATAAACCAGCAATAAGTGTTATACTATGATAGAGGCATCCATAAAGCACTAAGGGAGTACAGAGGAGGGGCACTGGGCTTGGGGAAGAGAGAAAAGGGGATGGCTGTATTAAAACTTGGAGAACCGGGGAGCTTTGGTGGCTCAGTTGGTTAAGCATCTGCCTTTAGCTCAGGTCATGATCCCAGAGTCCTGGGATTGAGCCCCGCATGGGGCTCCCTGCTCGGTGGGGAATCTGCTTCTCCTTTTCCCTCTGTGCTCTCTCTCACTCTTGCCCTCTCTCAAGTAAATGAATAAAATCTTAAAAAAAAAAAAACTTGGAGGGGCACCTGGGTGGCTCAGTTGGTTAAGCATCTGCCTTCGGCTCAGGTCATGATCCCAGGGCCCTGGGATGGAGCCCCGCGTCGGGTTCCCTGCTCAGCTGGGAGCCTGCTTCTCACTCTGCTCCTGTCCCCTGCTCATGTTCTCTCTCTCTCTCAAATAAATAAATAAAATCTTTTAAAAAATAAAAATAAAGAGCTTCCTGGTCTAGGTGGTAAAATGATGAGCAATTATGCTGTATTTCCTTAGGTGCTGTGATAGGGGGCAAACCAGGGTTTGAACTGTTCCAGTTCTTTTTTTTTAAAGATTTTTATTCATTTACTTGAGAGAGTCATGATCTCAGCGTCATGAGATAGAGCCCTGCATAGGGCTCTGTGCTGGGCGTGGAGCCTGCTTAGGATTCTCTCTCTCCCTCTGCCCCTCCCCACCAATCCCCTCTCTCCCTCCCTTAAAAAAAAAAAAAGTTGATTTCAATAATAGTTAACACATAGTGCTTCCCAAGTGTCAGGTACTCTTCTGAATACTTCACACATATTTTAACTCATTTCATCCTCATGGCAACCATAAGATGTAGGTACTATTATTATCCCCATTTCCAGTGAGATAACAAAGGCTCAAAGAGCTTAGGGAAACCTCCAAGGTGAGGTTGCTTGCTGAGACCCAGGCAGTTTGACCCCAAATTCTCTCCTCTTAATCTCTAACCCCACGCTGCTTTTTATTTATAGCCTGAAAACATTTTGCCCTTCCTCTACCCCTCAAAAAGGATGCCAGTGAAAAACTAGAGCTTGAAAGAGAGAAAGGACATACGTTCATTAGTAAATAAAACAAATGGTTGTTGAAGAACCTACGGTGTCCCAGGTACTGTCCTAGGTGCTAAGAATTATCAATGCAGGAGGAAAAAGTAAAAGGCAAATATCACCGCCTTATGGAGTTTAAATTCTGTGGGAAAGCCAAATAAGAAAAAAACCAGTTAGTGAATTATATATATTAGAAGGTAATAAGGACAATGGAAAAGAACAGAGAGCATACGGGGATGGCCTCAGCAGGTGATGTTAGGAGTTGCAATTCTCCAACGGGAAGCCTTCATTGGGAAGGTGACTTCTGATGAAGGCACTGAAGGAAGTGCAGGAGCAGGCCAGGCAGATGCCCAGGGAGGAGCCTCCCTGGCAGAGAGAAGAGCAAAAGCAAGAGACACATGGACAAAGTGTTCACAGATCCCTTCCCCTTCTCCAGGAGAATTTGACATTTGACTTTCTCAACTTTCTAGCTCTGTTTCCCGGGAGACCTGATAAAAGTAGAATGTTAGCTGTGTTACTAGGCAACATTGCTGATGGTAGAAATGACTGCTGTTTGGTCAACTGCATCTGCACTGGAAGAATGACAGATGCCTGGGAGGAAGCCGCACCACGGGACTTCTGTGATTGTGGGGACACCTCTAACTGGGCATGTCCCTTGGCGCACAGAAAGGGTATCTATTGAGTTACAACTGGTATCAGTCCCTTTGGAGCATAAGGATTTTAAGCCAGGGTAAAGGCAGACCCCACCTCCAGTGGATTTCTTTTCCTTGTGCCTGAGATGATCTGGGGAGGAGGGGCTCACGGAGCGACGAGGTCCTGGGCAGGGTGTGGACCATACACAGTTATGAAGGTTCCTCCAAAGGTAGAAATCTTGATGCTGCTTTGCTGGCAAGCTGTGACTTTAATCCTGGATCTTTCTAAGTGATTTCGGGGTCAGATGAGTGTTAGGATAATCTTAGAGTCTGAATGTTGAGATGAACCTAGAAAGACCCCTGGTGATGTTCCAGGCCTGAAGCAGAGGTGTTCATGGCATGCTGGAGGAAGAGCCTCCAGGCCAGGGGGGCTGAAGCAGAGTGAGGGAGGGGCAGGTAGAAGAATAAGGCCTGAGAGGCCACAGTGGTGGATCACGTAGGACCTTGCTGGCCCCTGTAGAGGTTTGGGCCTTGCTCTGAGCAAAATGGGACATGTTTGGAGGTTCAAGCAGAAGGTTGTCAGTATCAGATTTGTGTTTCAACAGGACCACTCTAGTTGTTAAGAATACAGCGTAAGAGGCAAGGGCGGAAGCAGGGGGATTACTTAGAAGGCCAGTGCCGTAATCCAGGCAAGACATGAATCAGATGGCTTGCACCAGGATTGAAGCTGTGGTTCTGGATATATTTTGAAGGATAAGCACTAAGATTTGCTGAAAGATGGAATGTGATATATGAAGAAAAAGAAAGAAAGCATGACTGTAAGGTTTTTAGGCCTGAGCATCTGGGAAAAGTTTGTTTTTGAGCATAACTAGATATCCAAGTAGACCTGTTAAGTCAGCAGTTGGATATGAGACCGAGGAGTTCAGGCTAGGTGAAGAAGGATGGTCATCTTCACAAAGAAGGAGGTGATGGATTCAGGACCCAGGTGGCAGGATAACCCTTGATTTGGGGGAAAGGGGCATCTTCCACCAGATCAGGAATGATGGCTATAGATGCATTTTGTCGGGGGTGGGGAGGAAGGCACAGAAAGATGAGAGTTTATGCCTTATGGCTTCTGTGAGGTAGAAAGCGACACATCTGTGGGGAGCTGGTGAGGGTCAGGGAGGTGGCAGGATGTGGCAACAAGGAAGGCATGGAGTAAGGTCCTCAAGGAGAAGGGAAATATTTAGAATGGCTGGTTTGGGAACTAGAGAGGGGGTGACGTGGACAGGAGGACTCTGTCTGTTTTACTTTATTACCATGTCATGGCACCCGGCCCTGCCACAGGACCTGCTTACAGAGTGTGGGAGCCATTTCTCTCATTCGTGTATCCCATGGCAGGATGAAACGCAGAAGAGAGAAACCGCACAGAGTGTCTTATAAGAACTAGTAGTTTGGGGCGCCTGGGTGGTTCGGTTGGTTAAGCATCTGCCTTCAGCTCAGATCATGATCTCAAGGTCCTGGGATCGAGCCCCGAGTCAGGCTCCCTGCTCAGCGGGGAGTCTGCTTCTCCCTCTGCCCCTCCCCCTGCTTGTGCTCTCTTGTGCTCTCTCTCAAATAAATAAATAAAATCTTAAAAAAAAAGAACTAGTAGTTCACTTGGAACAAAATGAAAACGAGAGCATGAACCTATGAAAATGTCTATAATGAACATTTGAGAAGTGTGCCCAGTGAGCTCAGAAGGGACAAGTGAATGAGCTCAAGTCAGTTCAAGTATGACTTGATCATCTCTTCCTGTGCCGTGGTCAGAGTCATCCTCCTGGAGCGCAGCCCTGTCATGTCTCTCTGCCGTGCAGTGGCCCTTGGTGCTCCCCACGTAGCACCCTGCCCAGCGCCACCGCGGCTCGTCGGAGAGTGACCTACCCTGGGCCCTTCACACAGGTTTCATCCTTACAGCCTTTAAAAGAAAACAGACCTCAGTTAACTAGATTCATGGAGTGTAGTCTGAGATGTCAAGGCTCTAAACAGTGTGAAATGCCTCAAAGGAAGATTGCATCAGAGTGTGAAGGCTTCCAGGCTCAGAATTCATAGGGAGTAGACCATTTGATTCAACAAACATCCCTAAGTACCCACAATATGTCAGGCATTGTGTGGGGTGCTAGACGCTGAAAGAGAAATACAGTACAGCCCAGCCTTCCGATCGCTAATAGTCTAAAGATCATAGAAATCCCTAAGTGGTGCCATTCAGTGCCCCTCAATGGCAGTAGAGTTCAAGAGCATTAAATATGATGTCATTTCAGCTGCTGGAAGTGAGGGACTTGAGATGAAAATTGAGCTAAGTCTCAATGCATGATTTTATATATATATATATGATTTATATATATGTGTGTGTGTGATATATATATGATTTAGTATGTGTATATATATATGGTTTAGTATATTTGTATATTTTGTATATATATATTAAAGGAATGGAAGGAAAATACGCACAAACAGAAGACATGATCATTTTAAAAGCCCTCACTGATGGGTGCTAATGGCCTTTTAGGGGGCATCCTGCAGTGTGGTGGAACATTCCCACACAGCAGAAGAATTGTCTTATCCAGAATGCTGATAGCATTTCCGTTGAGTAACCCTGATAAGGGAACCTGTCCTAGAATCTCTGTGTACTTTAGCTCTTTAGAAGAAAACTGTAGAGGTAGATTAGTCCCGTTTTTCAGATGAGAATTTTCATCTGAAAGGTTAGGTAATTTGTCCCAAAGCCAAAAGGGATGCAAAATATGTTCAGATCTGCTGTTGATTCTCCAGCCTGTACCTTTCACCCCTGTGCACACTGCTATGGAATAATATGGAATCATTACAGTTGCACAGATCATAGGGCCAAATATTGGCTTGTGAAACAGGATCGTAAGTATAAAAACAAGTGCAAAATGACTAAAAGGGAAAATAGAAAGAGAAAGAATGAATATCCTGAATTACATCTTAGATTTTCTAAAAGATTATTCACTATATACCTGCCATAAAAAAGAGTAACTTTCAACCTGTAGTAAACATTAAAGAAACAAAAAATAAAATATGGTATAAATTACTTAAGAAAGTAAAAACATCCTATATGTCCATATTACAAATGAAAGTAATGTTCCTTAGGGGAAGAATTTGAGCTCTTATTTTAGTTCTCATATAATCCTCTGAAATTGGCTTAATGACTGATAATATCATAAACAAAAGGTTCTCTGTGAAACTGAAATTCCTTTCCCAATTCCAAGGCAATAGTTTAAATACTTAAATAATCATTAAAATCATATCATAAAATAGGTTTTTATGCCTTGGGTTTCCCTTTGTAAAATGGAAGTGTGATCATTCTTTCTGATCTTATTTACAAAACAAGTTATTCCTATGGTTCAAACACATGACAAAGCAAAATCTAAGGTAGGGTTTCAAGAGCACTCAGTGGTGATAAAACAGTAGTCTGATAGCTTTTCAACTCTTTTCGAAATGGCTTCTTCCAATGGCAAGTAAAAGTTGATTGTTTATTCCTAAAATATTGTGTTCCGCGGCGCATGGGTGGCTCAGTCGGTTGAGCGTCCGGCTCTTGGTTTTAGCTCAGATCTTTTTTTTTTTTTTTTTAAGATTTTATTTATTTATTTGACAGAGACAAAACGAGAGCGGGAACACAAGCATGGGGAGTGAGAGAGGGAGAAGCAGGCTTCCCGCCAAGCAGGGAGCCCGATGTAGGACTTGATCCCAGGACCCTGGGATCCTGACCTGAGCCGAAGGCAGACGCTTAAGGACTGAGCCACCCAGGCGCCCCTAGCTCGGATCTTGATCTCAGTGTTGGTCATGAGATCGAGCCCCACTCAGCTCTGAGCTCAGCACGGAAACTGCTTGGGTTTCTCTTTCTTCCTTTCCCTCCCCGCCTCTCCCCTGTGCACGAATGCTCGTGTGCTTTCTCTCTCTTCAAAATAAATAAATAAATTAAATATTTTAAAAATATCTTGTGTTCATAGAGGTTTGACACTATGCATTTTGAAAATGCTGGAGAAAGGAGGAAGTTGTTACCTATGAATCCATTGTTATCGGTGCCCATTCTTTTTTGCCCTGATGTAAAAGGCTTACAGTCAACACTCGGGTCTTACTCTTTGGACAAATATTTGTCCATTTCCAAGCAAGCAGCTATTTTTGAGGCTGCCGTGCAATAAGAGCATGTATAAAAAGCATTCCTTAGATGATATCAGTGCACATTAGAAGCAAATGTGAACTCATTGTAAACCAGGAGACTGTACTTATCCCATTCCTGTACAGTCATACACCCTTCAGGACCAGTCGTGTAAACACCCAACTTTGTGCCATAAACAACACTATTTAAAACTCAACACACTCAATAAAAGGGAACAAATCCCGAAAGGTCAACACATTGCTTCCTGGAAAAATAAGATTGCTTTAGATCTCTGCTCCGTGCCTCCAGGTTATCTTATTATGACCAAATCCAAAACAGCCCACAGGCAGGCAGTTACCAAATATAGAGTTAGTAGTTAGAAACCAGAAACAGGAACTGGAAGAAACAAGCCCCCTGGAAGTCCAAGGGGACTGCTTTGTGACTGTTACACAAGAAGACATTTCCTGCTTTCTGAGTTAGGAAAGCAAAGAAAGCCAAGAGAATGATTTCAATGACTTGAAAGCACCTACCAAAAAATCCCTGGGGACTTAACCCAATCCCCAGGTGCAGTCTGGCCAGCAGGGTCACCCTGGAGAGGAGTTTGGGACACCTGAGCTTGTTGGTCAGAGTCAACCCCCACCTTGATTTTGGTGCACACTAAGGTAAATTCTGCTTCTCTGAGTTAGAGCCCTCAGTGTCAACTCCACAGCAAAGGGCCTGCAGGTGAAAAGACTCACAGGCGGTTCACTGGAAGGTAGAGGTGATAAAAATGATGGACTCCAGAACGATTCCAGACGAGTTCATTTTGATAACGTGTCCTGAATTCCGGCTTCTGTCTCCTTCCCCCACCCTCGGTCCCATCCTATCTGGATTTCTAGTAGATCTTTGTCTTTTGTCAAATTTGAATTTAGAGATGGAGACTCAGAAATTCTTACTTAGATTAGCCTATTGTTTTAGGTGAAACTCAGAATTCTGATGAAAGAGCAGATGGCCCTAATGGGTAGACTGAAAATGAAGCCCTCATCTAAGATCTGTTTTATAAAGTTTCTGTGTACCTCATGTCACCATTCTACTTTGGGTCTTTGAGGAATGTAAAACAAATCATTTGATGGCGAAAATAATTTTGAAGAGCAACCTTTCCCATCTCTGTAGGATGGTGGTGGATGCTGTAAGGGAAACACCATTTCAAAGTCCCTGTTGCATCTAAGTAACTAAAATATGCCTTAGTTAGGACTTCCTTGTTATGGTGGTTTATTCAAACTGATACTTTTGATCTTCCCTAGAACTTTACTCTTGTCATCTATCACCCTGACAATTTAATGTGCAGTGAATTCCTGGCCACGAATATAATATATGAGTGCCTTTCACCTCATTCTCTTGGGTTTAACATGGGCATAAATCTAAATGCTTTTCTTAGATCATCTAGTGCCATCCAATGCCAGTTAGTGAATGAGGAACATTTCTTTTTATCTCACTGTTATGGATTGTTATGATCATGTTACCTATTGATTGTTTAATAATGCATCTTTTCCCTCAAATAACACAGCACTGAAAGACTTTAGGGGTGTATGTGTGTGTGTGTGTGTTTTCCTATAAGAAGCAAATGAGATTTACCATATATTTAGTCTCTGTTGTTGATCCTGGGTTATAAGTCACCAAGACCTGTGTTTAAAGGTCTCTGTTGAGTAGGTTTGCTCTGATACAGAGGGCATAATCTTGTGCTTCTTATCAGGGCCTGCACTTGGAGACCCTCTCCAGTCCTCTAATCCTAAAAGCCGAACAGACCCACTAGTCCTCCTCTGCTCACTTGCTTCCTCTTGAAATCCCCTCCTTCCCATTTCACTGAGGTTACTGACAACATATGGGTCCTCTTATCCACACAGGGGCCCTGAGATAAAGATTCGGCTAATACTGGGACTACATTTTAATTGTAAGGCTAGTAAGTTTCTAGGTTATATCTGTAGTCTTCTGTTTAATATAAAGAATGCTGTTCTTTCTTCCTCTACAGTTCTGTTTTCCTTTATAAACTCCTACATTTTTGTTATGTTTATTTTATGATTTCTATTGTTTTGGAATCTAGCCTTTGTATAGTTAAAAAAATTAACCCAGTATTGTTTTGTGCTCACTTTTTAAAATATGTAATAAAACACTCCCAACTAGAAGATACATACCAACTAGAAGATTTCACAAAAAAATAAGATACCATTCAAAATAACAACTATCATATATAGGAATTAAGCTAATCAAGAATACACAGGAACTTCACAGAAAACTTTAAAATGTCTAGTAAATGACATATAAGACAATTCAAATTAATGGAGAGATATTATATGTCCTTAGATAGCACAGAATTGATACTGCAAAGAGATCCAGTCCCCACAAATTATTTTATGAATTAAAAGCAATATTAATAAAATTCCAATTTGATTTTTTTAGAAACTTGATAAACTTATACCAAAATTTATATGACAAGTGTTCACTTATGGCAGTGATGGGGGATAGAATGGCATAAAGGAATAAAAGGAAAGAAAGAAAGAGACAGAGGGGGAGGAGGAAGAGAGAGAGGGAGGGAGGAAGGAAGAGGCATGGCAGGAATGATAATTACTATGCACTGAGGAATATGGATAATTCAACCCTCTGCCCTTGAGGTTCCCCTCTCCCTAACACACACACACACACACACACACACACACACACACCACCCCAACTATATGAACTAATTTATTTAAATATTCTTTGTAGAATATGAGTCAGGTGCTCCATTTAAATCTCATCCTTTTTTTCAGTTGTAAACTTCTAAGTTTCTGTGCAAATATTTCTATTGTATTTCACAAGCTGGAAATGTCTCCTTTTTTTTTTTTTTTTTTTCCAAGCTGGGAATTTCTTAACTCCAAATTCCACAAGTAGAAGAATCATTAGCTGTAAGATTCATCACCCTTTTGTTTCAAAAGCAAAAATCTAGCTGGAAGAATTACCTCTAAGTGATATAAACTCCATAAGGCCATGCCTCATGTCAGGTTTATCCTCTATCCCCAGGACAAAGAATAGTAGCAGGCTGGTGTAAGCACTCACTGGAATTCGTTCTATGGAATGAAGGGGTGAGTGAGCAAGGAAGAGTAGATGAGACAGTTTTTGCCAAGTGCTAAAGTACAGTGAGCATCTAACAGCTGTGGAAAGGGGCTGAGACCTTTGAATCACAGAGATAGTATATCCATTTGTGGGTATCTCACACTATAACTTAAGAGACTGTGACCAGTACAAGAGAGAAACCCACACCCTCTGTCTGAGGCCTGGTAGAAGGTATGCTTAGCCAAAAGTTGAGAAGATTGATGGAACATGAGAATAGAGAGCAGATACTTGAAGAGGTGCCATGTGGAAAATTGAAATGGCTTAAAATTATTCCATGTGTCCTAGAACAGCAAATAGAACCAATAACAGAAGTTTTAGGAGGGGAGATTTTGGCTCAGTACAAACCCAGACCTTCAAAAAGTCAAGAACTTTCTGAAAATGTCATGTGAAGTAGTGAGTTTTCTCTTCTTGGAAATGCCCTTCCAAAAAGTGAATGGCCCAAGAATCCATGTGTCATGCAAACAGTGTTCCTTTGTTCTCTATATATAATAAATAGTGCTAAGCAGTGAGGTCAGGCAGTGATAAAAATGACAAGTCCCTGGTAAAAAAAAAAATAAACAATTTAAAATACACCAGATATAAGTGCATTGTGAAAAGTAAAGCCATATAAGGAGAGAGAGTGACAAGTATCCTACTCTAAATAGAGTGATCAAGGAAGTCCTCTCTGACAAGGTGACATTTGAGCAGAATTAAAGGAACTGAGAGAGGAGGGATGTGGGTATCTAGAGGAAGAGAATGCCAGCAAAGGAAACAGAAGAGGCCAGTGTGCCAGGTCCAGAAGGAGCACAGGGAGGGTGGCCCCTTGAAACTTTTCTTGTTTGCATCCTCTTTATCAGGTTTGACATCAGTATTAACCTAAACTGACCTAAACTTACTAGTGCCTTGGAGCACTGTGCTCCCACAAATATCAGAGGTCTTAGATATAAGCTTTCAGATTTAAGTCTGACTCATGAGATTTAGGACAAAGAATTTAATCCTACAGCGTTTGGGACCTAGGACCTTATGAACTGCTAAAGCAATTAGCATGACCCTTTGTTGACACTTTAGCCAGAGTGTGTGGTGGAAAATATCAAGAGCATATCTCATTGTCCCTACAAGACTTGAAGTTACTAAAAGGCAGGATGCATGTCTGATTCATCTTTGTGCCCACCTGCATGTCTTAGACTTGACACACACTCAAGAAATGTGTTGAGTGGATGCATTAATATGCTTCAGCAGCTCTAAGAATTCAGTGACTGTCTTAATAAAAACAATTATATGAACATGCTGCTTAAAACTGAATCATAAACTGCCAGAGAAAAGCTTTGTGTGGGGTAATTAATGAAGAGGTAATAAAAATCAGATCTTCCCCCAAAAGTAGAAAAAGCAGCCAGTAACAAGTAATCTTCCTTTAGTATATCAGAGATTAAACGCAGCCTTCTAGAACTGGGAAAACCGGGGGGGGGGGGGGGGGGGGCATCATTCTTAGAATAATTGAATAATTAGCATAAGCCCAGTGACAAAGAAGTGAGATAGGCCCTATGTTTGAGCAACAGATTTAGGAAAAAAAAGTCCTTTGAAGCTGTATTGCAATAATGTGCTAGAGAGAGATCAACTCATCCTGACTTGTATATGGTTATATGCCCTCGTGTGCTAGAAAACTACAGGCAAAATTTGTGTAGAAAAAAATATCATGCTCTTATAGCAAAGAAATTTCCAGATATTGAGGTACCTCAGCAGAACAAGTTATAGAGTCAGTTCGGTGAGACCAGTGAAATATATTTTACAGAACTGAGAATTTGTTATGTTTTGACCATATATGGTTGTTTTACAATAAAATTGTAGTTGACTGCCATGGTGAAAACCAGTTTTTTCTTATCCAGACAGTTGCCCATTTATTCAGATGATGTGCAGAGAAGTATACTGCCAGCATCCCAAAGTAAACTATATTATGGGCAGTGATTAAGTTCTATAACAGTATTAATACTTGACCTTGTACGCAGGGATGGGATTTTATGAGCTTCTCTAAAAGTCTAAAAACCTCCATGTTGTTTTGTGGGAAAATGGTTCCTTCATTCTAAATAACCAGTTTTCAAATGGACTTTTGAGGGCTTTTTTAATGTTCATTGACTCTTTAGTATACTTTAGGCTTTCAAGGATTTTTAAAAATTAACTTAAAATTTAGGGGTTCTTGAGTAATGGTGATAATTTCATGATACTGGTTTATTCTATTCTCTGAAGTTTGTAGTCCTGTACTAATTAAATTTCTTGTAAAAATAAAAATAGCAGAATTTCAGAATTGCCAGAGAATTTAGAGGTGATTTACTATAGGTTCCCATCCAATATAGAAATCTCTTCTATAACATCCTTAACAGATTAATATCTAGTTTTTATTTAAGTATATGTGGTAATCGGGAGAAGTACTCTGTTCAATGAAATTTTTGCCAGGAAACTACAAATATATCAGTATGTATTTGGATGGTGACTAGGTGCCCAGGACTGTGTTCAGTATTATGGGGAAAACAAAATTATTAAGGCTCCATCTCTGCCCCAAAGGAGCTTAAGGAATAGTTGGAGAGGCAAAATAACATATTCATTCATTCATTATACCATTTTATTTTATATGCTATGTGACATGCTAAGTTCTGACAACACAAAACTTGGTCTTGGCTCTGAAGATGTTTACACTGTTGCAAAGATAAACATTCATATACATCCCTCTAAAATGCAAGATAATTGTTGCAGTGTGTGTGCGCGCATGCACACTCATGGTCATATTTCAGTGACCATTGTTTGCAATGACTACAAAGGAGGAAGAACAGTTTTAAGTCCACCTGGGGAAATCAAGTTTGTCAGTATTCTGTATAGGATGATTTAAATTATATTCCTGGGAGAAGAAAGTGTTATGGTGTGTTACAAAGAATAAGATTTGTGAGACAAAGTAAAAGTTAATATATGTTCACTTGGAAGATTCTAGCAAATGAGGACTCAGGTTTTTTTGATGTAACAGCATTTCTTCTTCCTAAAGAATAAAGGAATAAAGTCTTTTAAATATGCATAGTGACTTTTCATCATATAATAGCAAGTTCTAAACATTAGCTTTCCTAAGAAGTAAACTATGCTAACTGGCAATATTAGGGTCAGCTATTTTAAAATTGAGCTGATGTCTCAAAGCATATTAGTCCTTAAGAGCTGGTGAGATTCTTTGCACTAATACCTAAAGCTAAGGCTCTGTAGCTTTAAGTTCAAATATGTTAGCTTATGTTTTGGGATGCTGATGTTAACTTTTAAAATGTAGGTGCTATGGTGATATATGGAATTGTTGAATTACTATATTGTACACCTGAAATTAATACAACACTGTATGCTAACTGGAATTAAAATAAAAACTTAATTTAAGGGGCACCTGGGTGGCTAGTTGGGTGAGCAACGGCTCTTGGTTTCAGCTCAGGTCATGATCTCAGGGTCATGGGATCAAGCCCTGCATTGGCCTCCACGCTCAGCGTGGAGTCGGCTTGGGATTCTTTCTCTCCCTCGGCATGTGCTTTCTCAAATAAATAAGTCTTCAAAAAATAAAATAAAATAAAATAAAATAAAAACTTAATTTAAAAAAAGAAGAAAATAAAATGTAGGTGCTAGATATTGGACTCAGAAATAATGCATGATGAGAAAATGTAGAGATATCTCCTTCTGGATCACTTTTGTGTATGACTGTATTGGTTAGTCACTTGATTTTATATTTTTAGAAATTCCGCACCATCAACCACAAGTCTTTTGTCTAATAAACAGGCCATCAATTACATCATCATTTTACCTTGTAAGAAACCTCATGTGCTCACTGGAAATGCAAAACCTGGGTTGATTTTTATAATTTCAGCTACATCAAGTAAATTTAAAGAGAAAAGTTAAAGTCTTTCCCCCAAAATGCAAACAGAAAACATGAACTCCCCCATAGACAGGTTTTTAGGTAAAACACATGGCTTTTCTGAGCCTCAGTTTTATTAAATGAGCAGGATAGGCATCATTTCCATTTCACAATTTATTGTGAAAAATTGGTGGTAAAATAGAAATGTATTATTTTTAGTCTCTTTTACTATAGACTTCAAATGCCTACATCTGGTGCATTTCCTTATAGCCTAAGTGTGATTAGTTGGGTTCTCTGGTAAACAGATTGAGAAAGGTCTAAGATAAAGAGCCAAATGCTCAATTCTTCCCTCTCCCAGAGGACTGTACAGGAGCTTGGTAGACAGGGGACAAGACCAGTCAAAAGAACATTTGATGAAAGTTCAACTCTGGCCCCAAAGTCACTATACCCATCTCCTGGTGAGCTAAGCCAGACCTCAGATAAGTCACAAGGCCTTCCTTTCCCTAAGCACCGAAAGCTATGTGATCTGGATGAAGAGGGGCTGGGAGGCAGCTCAAGAAGCTTCCTTATCCTCTTTCCCTGCACTTTAAGCTCTGCCTGCCCAGAGGGAGAAAGGGGACACTCGGGCAAGGAAGAGACGGAGGGGGAAGGGGGTTTGGGAGAGGGGAAGCGGGGAGGAGGAGATTGCTGATTCACCCTAAAGCCAAGGGGAGAGCTTGTCTGAGCTATCCTCCCCAGGCCTTCCTCAGGTATAGCCCACTTCCAAGAGAGAGGCAGCTCCAGACCTATCATATCTCACCAGCTTCAAGGAAGAAGAGAGAGACTCAAAGTGGTGACTCCCAAGGGAAGCTCTAAAGAGAGAGTCCAGACGAACAAAACTTGAGAGCTCCCGCCACTTGTACTCTTTTGAGCACCAAGGTTCACTACTTTTCCTTTAATGCTACTATCTCTACTAGCCCCATTTCTCCTAGAAAGAAGGAAGGAGGAACAAAGAAGAGTCTTGCATTCTGCCCGGAGGTCAACCATCTAGATAAGTCAGAAAAAGATCCATAACTGAAATTCACCCTACGTGGTAAAAGATCTGTTTGCCTGGAATGTGTGGAAACTTTCTTATCCAAATTAATGATATTTCTGGAGTCCAGAGAGGTTAGCTTCCAAAAAGCATGATGATTTCCTACCATCCAACAAACCTAAATGACTAAGAATTGCCATGACTCTTGCCTTACCTGCGAGCCTTCTGTGATGTCCTAACAAGGTATTGGTATTCTCTCATAAACGATACCATCTGTTCCTTCACAGAGGATTGACCACAGCCTTGACATCATTCACTTGCTGAGTACTGTAGCAATTTATTCTTTGATTACTAGAGTAAATTTCGAAAATAAATGACCATTTTTAAAAAAAACCTTTCAGTACAGTTTTTTGTTTGTATGCTTCCGTTGTTTAGAATTATGCATATTTGTGCTGGTTGTACGGCACTATTGTCTAGATAGCCCAGAGCATTTATGTTTTCTCTTTGGACTCCTCCAATTTCTTTCATCTTACTCCTGTTCACAGATTTATCAGTGAACTGCAGGGTGTCCAGGGATAAGTCAGTTGAGTACAGAACTAGGATTTCAGTTCCTGGGGATTGCTTCAAATAGAGCTTTCCCTTCATTATTTCAAGAGCATAATTATAAGTATTTCAAATTCCTCAGGCAACTGAAACAAACTCTCTCTATTAGGAATCATTAACTGTAGGTTCCTAATGTTTATCCATAGTTTTTTATATCCACTAAATTTTCTCATGTGGTTTTGACTTTGAAATGCTTTCCACTTAAATCCTAAATTGCCATGAATCAAATAATTCACTAGTCCACTTGGCTTATGGGAAAATGCCATGAAGCAAAAACAGTTTTGAATTCGATCCACTCCCTCTTTTTTAATTTTTTTTTCCTAATTCCTTTTGCATCCCAGAGCAGCCGACCTCAAAAGGAGAAGAAAACACAATGTGGATACCACTAAGATACAGGAAATGAGAGCATCCTTGATGGCTGGAAAGTCTCAGGCTAAACAAAGGTTTAAAAAAAATTAACATTTGGGGTGCCTGGGTGGCTCAGTCAGTTAAGTGACCAGCTATGGATTTTGGCTCAGGTCATGATCTCAGGGTCTTGAGATCAAGCCCTGCATTGGGGCTCCATGCTGGGCATGGAGTCTGCTTAGGATTTTCTCTCTCTCCTTCTCCCCCTCCTCCACTGCATTCACAAAATCGCACACACTCACGCTCTCTCTAAAAATAATTAATTAAAATAAAATAACATTTATAGTATGTATAGTTATTCTTACCCTCAAAAAGTCAATGTGTCTGTTTTACAGTGGTAGGAGAATCACCTTTATTAAGGGAAGTATCAAATGTAGACATGATCCTAAGGCAGATGTGATGGTTTCTTTTTTACTGAGGAATAAATGGATAGTGCCTCCCAAATCTGGCCCCCTCTTCGTGTATCTTAAATGAGTAAGCACTTAGCTCCGGCTTTAGGAATCATTAGGCAGACATCATTTGGCAATTTGGAAGATGTGTGAAATGAAATGTTTCATCCCAGAGAAAGGTAGCTAGAAGCCAGATATTTCCAGATGTTCACTGGCATCCAATTTTATAAGTGTGCGTGCTTGCCGTTGTTGTGGTTTGTTTCCCTTTGGTGGGAAAATGTGTTTGTTTATTCACCTCATATTTACTGCATACCTAATTTGTGCCAGGCCATGTTAGTAAGGATGGAGCCCCCTTTAAAGAGCTTCCTGGTCTAGGAAGTAAAATGATGAGCAATTACGCTATGTTTCCTTAGGGGCTATGATAGGGGGCAAACCAGGGCTTAAAAGACTGTTCCAGTTCTTTTATTTTTAAGATTTTATTTATTTATTTGAGAGAGAGAGTGCCCAAGCACACTAGCAGTGGGAGGGACAGAGGGAGAGGGAGAAGCAGACTCCCCACCGAGCAAGGAGCTCAATCCCAGGACCCTGGGATAATGACCTGAGCCAAAGGCAGATGCTCAACCAATTAACCGACTGAGCCACCCAGGCGCCCTGTTCCAGTTCTGTTTAACTGGAATAAGGATTCTGTAAATAATGACTCAGGAAACTATGCCTTAACTTTTTCAGTGTTTAATTCTGCTCCCAGACTAATGACATTCAATTCCCTCAAGCACAGAAATTTCTGATAATGCTGAACTTGAGCAGATGTGCTTGACGCCTGGGTTTTAGTCACGTACAGATGAACCCTATTCCAAGTGTACTATTGCTATACCTTACCACCAAGAGAATTCATAAACTCAAAAATTCAAATTTTAATCAGTTCATCCCTCCAATCCCTTGAATTTTGCTTCAAGGACATCGACTCGTGCGTCAGAGGTGCCAGGGTCTGACTTGTTTCTCCTTCTCCTTTCCCCATTGCCATCGGGGAAATGAGCAACCAATAAAAACAGACATTTTACTCAGCCCTTGTGTTTGTTAATAAACACCTTAAAATTGGGCAGTTTGCTTAAGACTGGTGTTTTTTCTCTCTCTTTCTTGTTACTATCTGGCTATATGTACACTTCCTCCATACACACTGTGTTATTACCTGTCCATCATATAAGTTTTCGACACCACCCTTAAAGAGAAGGCAGACGTTGCGCCCATGGCGCACAGGGAACCCCACACCCTTGCACATACGCGTTCCCATTTCCCCTGGAGACAGGCGCTGGCTTGTGCTGGTGAGAGGGATGCCATGTGCAGTGCTTGGGGATGTCTGTTTGTGCTCCCGTGGTCACTGCTCCCAAACATACACACACTGGCCTTGGAGAGTAGCAAGACGTGTGAATCGGACATTTGCTGAGAATAAATGCATTTAGATGTTCACCCCTTTAGAACCATCTTTCCTACCGTTTCAGTTCCTTTTCTTTCTCACCAAGATTTGTTTGTACCTAAAATATGTCCAGCAGTTAGCCCTGAAACAAAATCTGCATTTTCAGAGCAAATCTTGTCACTGATGGAGGCAAATATTGTCTCTTGAGAATAGGTGCTTTCTTTATTTTCTAGCACCATCTTTCTGGGAGAGTAAGTTTGTATGTTAACTGATAACTTAGAGACATGAAAATTAACTTCCTTCCCTTGTATTTCTCTGCCTTCTCCCAGGAGAAATGAGTCTACCTCAGAGAGGAAGAGCCACCCTCGATCTTTGGCATCTTTTCTCTTGCTCTTCCCAAGTGCAACCCTATGTTCCTTCCTCTGGACCCACGAGGTTCTGACCTTAACCCTCCCATAACCTATCCAAGTCCAGTAGCTTCAAGGTCCAAATGAAGGTGCTCCAACCCCATGAAGCCCACGCTGCTCGCTGCAAGCCTGAGTGTTCATTGTACTTCCCACGCTGTTTACTTGGTGTATGTACTGCCTTGTTTGGACCCCTGTTTGATTTTCATATGACTCTTTATGTCTCTCCAGTAGAATTGTAAGTGCTTTTAGAACAGCAAACCCTGGTTATGCCTCCTTGATTTTCCTATGCTGCTTAGCATAGAGTGGATATTCAAGAAGTTTTAGTTGATAAAACTAAAACTACTCTACCCTTAGTATCTCTGAACAAGCCCTGGGAAATAGGTCTTTAGGATCTGTTTCTTGCTAGGTCATTCTTGGGTTAGGAGAGATTTTTTTTGATGTCAGATTGGGGGCAAATCTGGATGATTAGCTGCAGGGTAGAACCCTTTGGAATCAGCTGTATTTGAATCTATGGGGTGGGAAGAGGATACGGTTAATCACCTTTATATTGGCCCATCTGCCTCTTTGTGGCTGCCATCTACCTGTTTGTAACTAAGCCATAACCAAGTTAAAGCACTATCTCTTTGGGATGCCTGGGTGGCTCAGTCGGTTAAGCGACTGCCTTTGGCTCAGGTCATGATCCCAGAGTCCTGGGATCGGGTCCCGCGTCAGGCTCCCTGCTCAGTGGGGGGCCTGCTTCTCCCTCTGCCTCTGTCTGCCGCTCTCTCGCTCTCTCTCGCTCTCTCTCTCTCTCTGACAAATAAATAAAATCTTAAAAAAAAAGGCACTACCTCTTTAAAGAGTCAACCCCAATCTAAAGAATATGCTTGGATCACAAGTTAGCATGTGGGAATGACACCTGCTGTTTTATCGTACGCAGCACATTTTCTCACTTTCAGTGATAATACAGTCATAACTATGACTTAAAGTCTAGACAAGAGAAATAATTTTGGGGTTCTAATATATAGAAAAAGAGTAATGGACTTAATTGTTGAGGTTGTAGGACAGTGCGTGCTCTCATTTGCTGTTATTGGGAGATGTGTAAAGAAGTTCAACCTTTGTTTGGTGGGGAGAGGAATTTGGCACGACAGGTGCGCATTGTCTGGTCCTACCCAAGCAACGCTGATTCTTCATCATGTTAGTCTTGAGACTAAATTTTCATATTAAAACATACACACACACTTTTTCTTCTGGAAAAGATACTAAAGCAAACGTTGCACTTCAAAACACTCCCTCTGCTCAATGTAGATAGCCATGATAACGTATAAAAAGAGATTTAAAAAATTTCATACACGGACTCAAAAACAAGATAGCATTTCTGTGGAGCAGGAATGGACTACTGAGTGGGGCTGAGGCAGCTGCCGGGCTGTGAGCCAACAGCAGGAGGCAGCAGCCAGGGGCTCCGCTCTCCCCCCTCTCCCCCCGGCAAGGGGAGCTAAAAATGCATGCAACAAGATAAGAGACTGGAGCCTGGTCACTGTTTGAAGCCAAAGGCCCCCGCTCCCGAAAGGAAGCAGAGAAGAATGACAAGTAACTGGGTGGTGGACTGGTGCTTCTGAGGAAACCGAGCCTCCCAACCAGGAGCGGAGCCAGCCTGCTTGCTGTTTCCCGACCGGATCCGAGACCCTGACATCGGAGTGGAACATCAGAATGCCATGATAAGAGCGGATGGTGGGTTGGGGGGCTGGGGGCTGGGTGCAGGAAACCACAGAAGAGCACACAAGAGATGGTCAGAGACAATCTCCATCTCAGAAACAGCCTCCCACTGAGGGCACAGGAAGAAAACTATGCTCAGAGAAGGCTCTCAGCAAAATTAGCCATTGGACCATTGATTCACTTGAAACCAAACTCCATTTTGAACCAAATAATGAAGTTCAAATAAATACACTTGCAGTGGTCAAAAAGATAAAGATATAACATTAAAAAATGGGGAGTTGTGACAGAAGAGCAAATGGATATAAAACATTTAGAAAGTTTGGAAATAAAAAAGTCACTGAATTTAAAAATATGAAAAGTAAGACCATGAATTAGGTAAGAGTCCTGAGTTTCTCAGAACCCAGCACAGAGAGGCAGTGATTTAAAAGCGCACACACCCGTGGGGGGATCACTGAGAGGCTCTAACATACGTCTAGTAGGAATGACAGGAAAAAAATGGAAGAAATGATGGAGCAAAGTGTGGAAGCAATATTTAAGGAAATTTTGCTGAAGTCTTCCAAAATTGAAGAAAGTTGAGTCCTGAGCTACAGATACTGAGCAGGATTAATCCACATATATTCAAAATTAAAGTGAAATTGTGGAAGATCTGGGATTAAAGGCAAGATCTTAAAAGCTACCGTAGAGGAAGATAGATTGCCCACTAGAGAACAAACTCGAGATGACAGCAGGCTTCCCAGCAGTGAAAATATAGGCCAGAAGATGATGGAATAGTATTCTAAAGTGCTGACGGGAAATTACTGTCAACAGAGAATTTTATAACTTTCTAAACTATTATTCAAGAATGAAAGCAATAGAGACACGTTCAGATACACAAGGTATATGAGCTTTCAGTCCACAGACCCTTATTAAAAGAATTATTAACGGATCTACTTAGAGAAGATACAGGAACTAAGAGAACTGGTGAGTGTATGATTTCATAAACCTATAAATAAGCTCAACTAACTATAGGTAATTTTTTTAAAAAATGTGTGTTTCAGGAGAAAACTGAAACTAAGCCCAAGAACAACACAGTGGGGTAGTTCAGTGGGTAGTTCAAACATGCTTGGAGCGGGGTTGCAATACTGAAGACTTTAAATGTGTATGTTTTTAGGGGCGCCTGGGTGGCTCAGTCGGTTAAGCGGCTGCCTTCAGCTCAGGTCATGATCCCAGGGTCCTGGGATCCAGCCCCACTTCGGGCTCCCTCCTCAGCAGGAAGCCTGCTTCTCCCTCTCCCACTCCCCCTGCTTGTGTTCCCTCTTTCCCTGTGTCTCTCTCTGTCAAATAAATAAAATCTTTAAAAAAAATAAATAAATGTGTATGTTTTTAGAAATTATAGGTAGCCTCTTTCGAGAAATACAGTCTACACCTTACTAACCAGGTGAAGCAGGATGGGAAATAGGAGGTGTGGAAAATGTGATCAGTGCAGCAGAAGGCAGGAAGAAGGAAGGAAAGGGATATATAAAAATAAAAAAATACAGAAATAAATCCAAATACCAGTAAATATCCAAATATGAGTGAGCAAAATAATGTAATGGGTTAAATTCACTGTAAAAAGAAAGAGGTGATTAGTTTGAACTTTTTTAAGATCCATAAAAGAGACACCTAAAAAATAAAACAAAATCACAGATGGGTGCAAAGTAGATGAAAGAACAATATTTTTTTTAAAAAGCTGGTGGGGTACTGTCAATATTAGACAGCATTTAGCCCTGCCATCTTCAAGAATGCACTCTTTATCAAAACAAGATCTATATTTGAGTTTTAAAACATGCCTAAATCTTGTAACCACCACCACAAACAGGATACAGAAGAATCTCAATAGCCCAAGACATTCCCTGGTGGTGAACCTTTGCCGTGAACCTCTGGCGACTGCCCATCTGTTCTCTGTCCTGTTTTGTAGAATGCCATATAAAATCAGACGGCGTGTCATTTTTTGATATTGACATTGGTTTCAGTGGAAAAATTACCTAAATGCATGTCATCACTGGAATGTTTTTAGTTAATGATAGCATATCCACACTATGAATTGTCTGGTCCTCAAAATGAAGTAGAGCCCTATGTGCCAATGTGTTAGGGTCTTCAGGACATACGATGAAAGGGAAAAGCTCAAGGTGCAGGAACGGTCCATATAGTGAGATCCCATATGTTTAAATGTCATATATATGCAAATGCACAGATCAAGATCTGGAAGAGTGTACACCAGACTTAGCAGGCTTACTGAGGAATGGCACAAAGGCAGGGAAGCAGGAAAGAAGGACTCGACCACCTGTGTTAAAAAAAAAAAAAGGTTTATGATAGCAAATAATAAAAGTATTTAGGCATAACGTTAAGTGTCCAAAATCTATGTGAGGAAAGCTATAAAACACTCTTGATAGGCATAAAATTGGATGGAAACAAATGGAAACACACCATGGAGAGGAAGAATCAATGCCATAAAGATGTTAGTTCTTCTTAAACTAATTTATAAATGTAATTTAATTGCAATAAAAATGCCACCAAGGTGGTTTTTTTTTTCCCTTCTGGATCTAGGCAGGTTGATTATAAAGTTCATTGTGAAAGATGAGCAGGGGTTTGAGCTGTTAATCACACTGATGACTGATCAGTTGTCTTTCTCCCGTGCTTGACCTTGAAGGGCTTCTTGCTCTGGGTATCCCTAACACAGTATCTGACATACAGCAGATGGGCCAAATGCTTGACTTCTCCTGAGGGCACACACAGAACCACTCCGCAGTCCTGGTCTGCCCCTCCCATCAATGTCATTTCTATCTCCAGCTTTGTTATTTCAAGCAGCTTCTCTGAAGTGAAGTGGTTTGGTTTTATTCTGTTTTGTTTTAACCTCAGCTCTTTGGTGTCTCATTCATGCAAATGGGATACTGTTTCAACTTGTTACCACAGGTGGGTTCTGCTTTTCACAGCATTGGGTTTCTGGAAATTGTCTAAATTAAATAGATCTTATTTTTACATTATCATAGTGGATGTTATAATTCTAACAAAGTGCTGAGACTCAAATAACTATCATCAAAGCTATATCAGACAGTCTAAATGTAGGCATGACCACTAATGATTTAAAATAGTGACAAGTATGATCCAAAGGCCCTAATTTTGCTCTGACAGTGCAAGGCATTTCAGTAGGTGATAAAGTATGCACATATTCCGCTTAAAAATGCATCTCTTTGGGGCGCCTGGGTGGCTCAGTTGGTTAAGCAACTGCCTTCGGCTCAGGTCATGATCCTGGAGTCCCGGGATCGAGTCCCGCATCGGACTCCCTGCTCAGTGGGGAGTCTGCTTCTCCCTCTGATCCTCCCCCTCTCATGCTCTCTGTCTCCCATTCTCTCTCTCAGATAAATAAAAAAAAAATCTTAAAAAAAAAAATGCATCTCTTTGCTGGTATAAATTTGACAGTTATAATCTTAAATATTTGATTTCTTTTCTTAGATCTGAGCAGCATTTCAGGCATGGTTTAGATGGGTTGTTTCCTTTTTTTTTTTTTTTTTAAGATTTTATTTATTTATTTGAGAGAGAGAGAGCATGAGCTGAGGGAGAGGCAGAAGCAGGTTCCCCTATGAGCAGGGAGCCCAATGCAGGAAGGACTCAATCCCAGGACCCTGGGATTGTGACCTGAGCCTGAACCAATGCTTAAGCGACTGAACCACCCAGGTGCCCTTTCCTTTTTTAAGGCAGCTTGAATTTTCACTTTGTCTCAAAAACACAATGAGTCGATTCGGTGCTCTCTCTCTCTCTCTCTCTCTCACACACACACACACACACACACAAAACACAATGAGTCTCATTTTCCCCCCTAAAAGCAGCTGCTATGTTACCTCAAAATAATTTATAAATGAGAATTTATGAGTCCAAACTTTACTGAGCCCATTTCTGTAATCCCTGAAACCCTTGGGTTTCTTTTCCAGAAACATTACCTAGATATTATCACAGTGATGGAACAATTTTACATGTATATTTTTATCCCTCCGGGCCTTTCACTATAAGGCCTTGAGGAGCATTTTAGACATGTTGATCACCTAGACGTCAGCTGCTCCTTAGGATCTAGAGCATGATGGATCAAATTCCAGTCCACGGCCCCATGGCCCTCTCCAAGTTCTGCAGACTCCTGGAACGATTTGCTTCCCATGGTCCTCATTCGTGCTTCCATGGAAACAGTTTAGATTATAGATTTTTACCATCTCAGGCAAATTCTCCCTGTCTGTACAGATTTGATTGAAGCATGAAAGTTTGTTCCTTTTTGTTGTGATTTTTATAAAATTGACTCACAAAAGCTGTGTGTGTGTGTGTGTGTCTGTCTGTCTGTCAGTATGTCTGTGCCTGTGTCTGTGTCTGTATAGCAGATTTTTACCAAAGCTTCAGGCAAGACTACAAGGTATTGATATCTCAAAATAGAAATAATGAATGTATCCTCCAGCCTCCCACCATGTTGCCTGACCTATTTTCTTTGATTTGAGCCCCTCTCTGCTCTGCCGACTCACCTCCTCCCACCCCCGAGCCTGTGCATCCCAGTATAGAGTAGGGTTGGCCATCTTTGTTGCCATGGCTTCATCCGACCTTTGCTCTCAGTGACTCACCTTATTCTGTATCCTTCCCCTCCTGCTTCCCAAACCAGTTCAGATATTTTCCTTAACACAGTTGATTTTTATTCAAGAATTATTGTCATATCTGCCTTTAGGATAGTAACTTCCTCACCTTGCTGTATTTTGGATTGGATTCTCTGGTTTATCCTGCTTTTTTTCCATTTTTTTTCTCCCCCCTTACCCCATCTCCCTCCCCCTCCAGTCTCCCTTCACAAACACACGTTGTAGCTCCTGGTCTCAAGCCCTTTTCCTCCAAAGGCATTCTGAGGGTTGCCTCTGGATGAAAATGGTGGAATTCCGCTGCACTGTGATGCATGTGTATGAGCTGGGGGTGAGCAAGGTGGGGGGGGCGGGTTGTCCCTGCTCACCCCCCAGCCACTCTGCTCCAGCAGCCTGCAACCCTGAGGCTCCTTTGAAATTGGTGTTGCAGCCTTTCTGTAAGGCTTGTTTGGGGCTCTAACCTTTAAATGAATAAAAGTAAAGAGAAGTGAGGTATATCGGTTTAATTAACAAATTTCTCCAAAAAGCGGGAAAGAGGAAACAAAGAATTTCAAGTTCTTACAAGCTGCTGCTGTTTTTTTACAAAGATACCACAAAGCACCCTGTGCCGTTTGTTGTCATGGTTGCCACTGCTGTTTTAGGAAAGCCTGGCCACCTTACTTTTGTCAACCATACCTTCAAAAATGCACGTCCTTCTCCTAGTTCTTCTCAGTGCTGCCATGTTCAGAAATACTGTGTCTCTTTAACATGGCAGGGGCAACTTCCTTCCTCTGTCCTGTGGCCATTTTACTGTTTAAATGCTCACTCTCCTGCTGCTGGACTCCTGAAGCTGTCCTGTTCCTTCTCACAGTCCTGGATTAGGCAACCAGCCATCACGTTTTGGGGGAATTCTACTCTGAGCTGCGTCTCTGCTGGAGTCTTCTTAGGAAATGTTCTCTCAGCCGCTGGGGCAGCTATCATCCTTAGCAACTGAATTTCAGTATTTTTTCTCCTCTGTGCTCACTTCTGAATAGTTAACAGCTGCTGGAAAGTTGCTCACCGTCCTTCCCCTCCTGGGATTTAAGTAGGCACATTTTTAAAAATTCTGTCTTCATGAAGATTGAAAGAGAAATAGCCGGCATCAGAAGACTAAAAGGAACTTGGGGAGATGAGCTCTGTCTCCCTCCCCTACGCTGGGCTGTTCTCTGGGAAGCCCTCCTAGCAGAAGCTTGGTGAGGTGAGAAGACATGTGGAGGGGTAGAAGAACACTAGGCTGTAAACAGGACACAGGTTTAAGTTCCTGCTGTGTGAACTTGGACAAGTTACTGACGTTCTCTGAACCTTAGTTGGTTTTTTCTTCTGTAGAATGGGGAGAATATGACCTGCTTCCCTAGCATGGCAGATGCTAGCCAATTAGGTACCTTTGTACAGAATATAAAAAGTATCCCCACCTTGTGACCATAGATAGCCCCAAGAGGATGGGGCTTCCATCCCACCAAGGAGAGCACAGCAGGATTTCAGCCCACCCTTGTTTGCCCCATTTACTTGGCACCCTTGTGCAATGGATATACTGAAACCTTATGCAAGCAAGTTCCATAGGTCTATCATCTTCCACCATTAGGAACAAGCCTGGGGAAGTACTAGGCAGGGGGCCAGGAATGGGGTCTGCCTGGTCGCTTGGCAGGGAGTTAGCACTTTAAGAAGGTGCCTGCCTTTTTACCTTCTAACTGATCTTGCTTTCACAAACCAAGTCTTCATGTTTTCATCACAACACTAACAATGCCATATTAACACTCAAGCTCAAAGGTGTCACTCTTGGGGAAGGTGCTCAGGGAAGCACTCCCTTTCCCTGCTCATCTCTCGCCTCTACCTTCTGCTTACTACACAGACTGTTGGAGCATTAAATGAGACCACGAGTGGGAGCACATCCAGAACATGACTCCAAACACTAAAGTGCTTATTTGTCTCTCTTCTGTATTCCTTAAGGGTAGTCTGGCATTTGTCTAGACTTCCTCCTGCTATTTTCTATTCCAGGGGTTTCAAGGTAGAGTGCTTGACTCCCCAGAAATGCAAAGGGTGCTGCATTGAGATGTGAGATAAAAATGAAAACTTTTATTTAGACAGGCACACCTCATTTTATTGCACTTTGCAGATACTGTGTTTTTCACAAATGGAAGATTTGTGGCAACCCTGGGTCAAGCAGGTCTATTGACGCCATTTTTCCAACAGCATTCACTTGCTTCCTGTCTCAGTGTCACATTTTGGTAATTCTTGCAATGTTTCAAATTTCTTCATTATTATTATAGTTGCTCTGGTAATCTGTGACCAGTGATTATGACTTGCTGAAAGCTCAGATGATGGTGGACATTTTTTTGACATGACACTTTTGCCCTCTTGATAGACCATAGTATAGTGTAAACGTAACTTTTCTATGCGCTGGAAAACCAAAAAATTCATTTGACTCGCTGTGTTGCAATATTTGCTTTATTGTGGTAGTCCAGAACCGAACCTGCGCTATCTTCAAGGTATGCCTGCATTTGTTTTAAGCTTCAAGGGAAAGGAATTAAGCTTTCCTAATATTTCATATATGGATCGACAGGACTTTATGGATGTAATTGTGAATAGACATACATATACTGAGTGGGCACGCTCAACATTTTTTCTCTGACATAGGTAAGTGGTAAAAACGCTTGAAGGCCACTGCTCAGTTCTCACACCTTTGTAGCCACCGAGTTCTAGAAATGCGGTCACGTGTGTGATTTCTTCCTTGCTTCTCCTGATTGACACAGTAAATAATTGCTCCCCGCTTTATCTTCCAGGACAGAGCTTTTATAACTCTTGTAGTGAGACTTCTTCTCTTCCCCTTAACCTCATTCTTTCATTGTTATCTGCATAGGGTATTGAAGAGGTAAGCTCTTTTCCTGGAACATAATTTGCATAAGGTAATTTGTTATGATAAAGTCAGATTGGGATCTTTTTGGTTTAATTCTAGAAATTCAGTAAAATAAAGTAAGAATGTGGGCTCTGGGTCCAGGTGGCCTGAGCAGGATGACAGTAGCAAGTAACTTAACCTTTCTGTGCCTTGGTCTCCTCATCTGTGAAATGGGAATAATAAGAGTACCTGCCTCATTGGATTCCGGTGACAATTAATGAATACCCGTGACATTTTTAGAATAGGCTCAGTTGCATATTAAACACAGCAGAAGTTTTCTGCCATCAGCACTATAATCACCATCCTTACCTTCTTCCCTAGAAGAGCTAGGGGCCACACGCAGACGTACGCAACTCTGAACCGGAAATACTCATGTCAGTTCAGGATTCATCCACTTTCTCAGCAGATACATGCGGGTGGTCTCCTTTGTATTGGGCACTCTGCTAAGTGTTGGGCGCTCCACTCCATTGTCAGACCTTGTACGTCTGTCTGGTGGGCGGTGTCCCCCATGTCACCGACCTGTGGTCACATTGCCATGCCATAGCAGCCCACTTCACAGTGGATTCAGTTTCTGCTTCAATAACTGCTATAAAGGGCTTTACTGTTTGTTACCGAAATCACTAAATGTTTTACTGTTGCAGAATCACTGAAAGCTATGGATTTCCAGCCATTTGACATTTTTAAATAGATTTTCCCTGCATTATTAATTCCACATGTTATCGCTGTCAATTCCTTGGTGGTTATTCTCCCTCTGAACTGTTTGCTTATCGTTCCTGTGGACAGTTCCTCCAGGTTGATTCAAAGAGTATTTGGCCTCGTACTCCATCATCTGCAAAAAGGATGCCCTCTTTCTTACCCAAATTGCAATGTTAGGAGACTACTGGACATTCTTAGGTCTTACTATTTTTTTTTCTGACAAATTGCCGTATTGGTAGAGGGATAAAAGTTTTCAATGTAATGTTTTTTGTGAAAAGCCAGCAAGTTGAAACCTAATTATTTTACTATGGAGCACTTCTGTATTCTTTCATATCTCTCTGTGGAGAGATGAAATGGTTTTTCTAAAAGCGTAGTGAATTCACATTTTATGAAGGTCATTTGCATTCATCTAGGCATGCAGTCCAGGATATGGGTAGAAAGGAAGGGGTAAATGATAAAGACAGGAATTTCTTCCACATTTCCTCCTGCCAATCCTGTTAATTCTCATACACAAGCCCATCTAATCTGGGGAGCCATCCAGTTCAGGATTGAGTCTGATAAAGGGATGTACTTCCCAGACCAATGACTGATTCTCCCGGGCTTCAGGGAGAGAAGAAACGCAAAATTTTAAAACACTTGAATGTTCTTTAAATACTTATTTTGTTGTGAGTTCTTCTGTGGCCTAAGAAAACCACTGTGTTGGGCGCCTGGGTGGCTCAGTTGGTTAAGCAACTGCCTTCGGCTCAGGTCATGATCCTGGAGTCCCAGGATCGAGTCCCACATCGGGCTCCCTGCTTGGCAGGGAGTCTGCCTCTCCCTCTGACCCTCCCCCCTCTCATGCTCTCTCTCTCATTCTCTCTCTCAAATAAATAATAGGAAATCTTAAAAAAAAAAAAAGAAAGAAAGAAAGAAAGAAAACTGCTGTGTTTTATGTCATAACTCACACATGATGAGCAAAGGCAAATATTTCATTTTCCTGGCACGTGGGCCGGGAATGAAATCCTGGTGCTGGAATCGAGCATTGTATTCTCCAGGCAAAGGAAATGGACATTTATTGGATGTTATTGCTGCTTGCTTCACGCTAATGACATTATCAGAGCTCTTTGAATAATACAATTTGAAAACATTACTTCTGTGTTTCAGGTCATGCAAGACAAGATCATCTGCCTTCCAAAAAGGGTCCAGCCTTCTCAGAATCATTCTTCCGTGTCCAATGTCTCTCAAGCAGTTGCCAGCACCACCCCGCTGCCTCCCCCTAAACCGTCTCCTACCAACCCTGCCACCGTGGAAATGAAAGGGCTAAAGACAGATTTGGACCTCCAGCAGTACAGTTTTATAAACCAGATGTGTTACGAGCGAGCCCTCCACTGGTATGCCAAGTATTTCCCTTACCTGGTCCTCATCCATACCCTGGTCTTCATGCTATGCAGCAACTTTTGGTTCAAGTTCCCCGGTTCCAGCTCCAAAATAGAACATTTCATCTCGATCCTGGGGAAGTGTTTTGACTCTCCTTGGACTACACGGGCTTTATCGGAAGTGTCTGGGGAGGATTCAGAGGAAAAGGACAACAGGAAGAACAACATGAGTAGGTCCAACACCATCCAGTCCGGTCCAGAAGGCAGCCTGGTCAACTCTCAGTCATTAAAGTCCATTCCTGAGAAGTTCGTGGTTGACAAATCCACTGCAGGAGCTTTGGATAAGAAGGAAGGTGAGCAAGCAAAGGCCTTATTTGAGAAGGTGAAGAAGTTCAGGCTGCACGTCGAAGAAGGTGATATACTCTATGCTATGTATGTTCGCCAGACTGTGCTTAAAGTTATAAAATTCCTAATCATCATTGGGTATAATAGCGCCCTGGTTTCCAAAGTTCAGTTTACCGTGGACTGTAATGTTGACATTCAGGACATGACTGGATATAAAAACTTTTCTTGTAATCACACCATGGCACACTTGTTCTCAAAACTGTCCTTTTGCTACCTGTGTTTTGTAAGTATCTACGGGTTGACGTGCCTTTACACCTTATACTGGCTGTTCTACCGTTCTCTACGGGAATATTCTTTTGAGTATGTCCGGCAGGAGACTGGAATTGACGATATTCCAGATGTGAAAAATGACTTTGCATTTATGCTTCATATGATAGATCAGTATGACCCACTGTATTCCAAGAGATTTGCGGTGTTCCTATCTGAAGTGAGTGAGAACAAATTAAAGCAGCTGAACTTAAATAACGAATGGACTCCCGATAAACTGAGGCAGAAGCTACAGACAAATGCCCATAACCGGTTGGAATTGCCGCTTATTATGCTCTCTGGCCTTCCAGACACAGTCTTTGAGATCACAGAGTTGCAGTCTCTAAAACTTGAAATCATCAAGAACGTAATGATCCCAGCCACCATCGCGCAGCTAGACAATCTCCAAGAGCTCTCGCTACACCAGTGCTCAGTCAAAATCCATAGTCCGGCACTCTCTTTCCTGAAGGAAAACCTCAAGGTCTTGAGCGTCAAGTTTGATGATATGAGGGAGCTGCCCCCCTGGATGTATGGGCTCCGGAATCTGGAAGAGCTCTACCTGGTGGGCTCTCTAAGTCATGATATTTCCAAAAATGTCACCCTTGAGTCTCTGCGGGATCTCAAAAGCCTTAAAATTCTCTCTATCAAAAGCAACGTTTCCAAAATCCCTCAGGCAGTGGTGGACGTTTCCAGCCATCTCCAGAAGATGTGCATCCATAACGACGGCACCAAGCTGGTGATGCTCAACAACTTAAAGAAGATGACCAATCTGACAGAGCTGGAGCTGGTCCACTGCGACCTGGAGCGCATTCCCCATGCCGTGTTTAGTCTGCTCAGCCTCCAGGAATTGGACCTCAAAGAGAATAATCTGAAATCTATAGAAGAAATCGTTAGCTTCCAGCACTTGAGAAAGCTGACAGTGCTGAAATTGTGGCACAACAGCATCACCTACATCCCAGAGCATATCAAGAAACTCACCAGCCTGGAGCGCCTGGCCTTCAGTCACAACAAAATAGAGGTGCTGCCTTCCCACCTCTTCCTATGCAACAAGATCCGATACTTGGACCTGTCCTACAATGACATTCGGTTCATCCCACCCGAAATCGGAGTTCTACAGAGTTTACAGTATTTTTCCATCACTTGTAACAAAGTGGAGAGCCTTCCAGATGAACTCTACTTCTGCAAGAAACTTAAAACTCTGAAGATTGGGAAAAACAGCCTCTCCGTACTTTCACCGAAAATTGGAAATTTATTATTTCTTTCCTACTTAGACGTTAAAGGCAATCACTTTGAAATCCTCCCTCCCGAACTGGGTGACTGTCGGGCCCTGAAGCGAGCCGGGTTGGTTGTGGAAGATGCTCTGTTTGAAACTCTGCCTTCTGATGTCCGGGAACAGATGAAAGCAGAATAACTTATTTTCTTTAAAGCTTGACTGAAACGTGCTTCTACCAAATACAGTATAAATAATTAGGTAGTCTTAATGCCTTTCCTATTTTATTTTTATTTTTTTTCTTTTTCACACAAAACAAAATGTACACAAAGATTGAGTAAGGAGTATGTATTTTTTAATAAAAATTTAATTGTATTTTTTCAATATTAATATTTTAAAGTTTTATTTGTCCTGGAACCTAATGTATCTATTATTGTTTTCTACTGACAGAAACAGGTGGTTCCGTCTGGGGTTTTTTTGTTTTTTGTTTTTTGTTTTTTTTTTTCATTTCATTCTTGTGAAAGGGAGGGAATTTTAAGTTGCATGCTTTTTGGTATTTTTTAAATAGATATTTTGCCAAGGTCATTTTTTGCTTGTTTACACCTGTCCAGGGTCCTTTTGTTTTCATTGTGTATGTACCAAGGAGTCCGTGCTAGTCATTGTAATACCAGCTGCCTTCTGCTTTGGCCAAGTCCTTCATCCTATAGAAAACTCTTCTCTGGAGTGTAAATTCACGTAAGTGCATTGCCACAGGCCATTGTTTTCAAAATTTCTCCTCATCTCCAACAGAACCCTAACTTGTGTTATTTCATATACCTGACTCACAGTCAACGTGATCGTTAGGCTAGGATTTTGTACTGAATTGGTCATTTATCGTCTAACTGATTTGCGTTCTCACCAACATTTCAAAAATATCATTTAAAAACAAAATACAGAGGCTCTCCTCCCCCTGCCCTTCATCTTAATATTGCTATGTAGTACTGCTGAACAACCTTAGAGAAGCTAGATTTATTTTAATTAAAATAGGTAATTAAATTTAAAAATCAGAATCAGAAGCCTGGTTTTTAAGTAATGTAATAACCTTTGATATCTTGATATGTGTGTACATCAGATGGAAAAAATATTCCCGGCTGAAGCAGTCTATGAAAGGGCTGGTGCACTGTAGTCAGGTGCACTGGTTGCTTCGGGCGGGGGGTGGGGAGGGGGCATCTCCTCACATTCAGCCTGGTACACAGAATAACCCTCATCTCCATAAGTGGAGCTCCCGTAATCCTGCCCTTGCTGCGGATGCAAGGGATGCGAGCACAGGAACTCTTTCTGCTTTTTGGCTTAAAATAAGCATCTCATCTAAAATGGTTGTTACTTTTTTTTTTTTTTTAAGGGGTGAATAAATTGCTAAGTGGATGTCACTTAGAAATAATTTGTACTTGATGGTTAGCAGAGCTTTTATTTATCTTTGTATTTAAACCAACATAGTATAGCATCTTGGGCAAAATTTGTTACTGATTCTTCAGCTGTGTAGGACAGGAAAATGAAAACACTGTGCCCTCAATCCAGGACCAGTATTGCTGATCGTGGGAATTTTGTTTTATGTAGTAAATTCACACTGACTGTTTTCAGAGCTCTAGTCTGATCTAAGAGAGTTTTGTGACTCAACAATGAAAGAAAATAGGAAGATGATTTGGGGTTTCAAAATAATTGCTTTTAAATTTTGCGCCTTGATCCTGGGGATTTTGTGCAGTGCTGCTTTGAGTCATGTACAGAACACAGCTATAGGAACTACTCAGCAGACACACGTACCTCAGTCGTGTTTGAGATGCTATGAGATGTCATGGAGTGAAGGATTTGGGAAAGAGATGCTTTTCATTTGTTTAATAATGAAATCATGCAGTCTGGGATGCTTTATTGTTTCTGCTCTATGTCCAAGTGTTAGAATGGTGATTTTGTGTAACTTATTTCCCACCTAGAATTGAAATGATATGTTTAAAATAGTAACATGGCTATATTTCTTGTAGGAGAGAATATTCGATTCCAGAATATAGTTAGGATCCTGATTATGAACAATGTGTTGTATTTAGAAACAGAGCCCTCTTTGTTTTAAGCAAACAAACAAAAGACTTGGAAGATTCTCCATGACTGAGCATGACAAAAATACCCTGTTGAAAGGTAAGCTTAAATAACTACTGGTGAAGCACTGGGTGCACTATTTTTCTGGATAAAATTTATAGTTATTTTCTATATCACCCTTCAAAAGGGATCTATTCAGGTTAAAAATCGTATTTATGCTGAAGTCTTTATCTGGTGTTAATTCATAATCTCACATGGGGTTCATAACTGAAGTAAGTGACTAGTAAGTAGTTTTATCACTTGTAATAATTTGCTCCCAATTCCAGATGACTCTGATTTGCTTGCTTAATGATTTCACAGGCTGGCCCCTAAACCAAATTCTAAATAACATCCAGTAAATCAGTATTGTTCTATGACTTTATGCTTTAACTATGAAGGAAATACGAAGGAAAATTCATGGATGTTTCTATTAGATTTTATAAAAATTCCAAAGTCTCAAACTTCATCTTGAGTCTCAATTTTCTGACTCTCTGGCCCTTTTTAATATTGTTAAGTTTTTGTTCACATGTATAAGCAAAAAGTATTTAATTACATTTAGCCTTTAAATGGGAAACTCAGGTAAATGAACTGCTGACTTTTCTAAAGTCCTTTAATGGATCAACTCAGTGTAAAAGGGGTATTTACCTAATCCCTTTCTGTATTTTACAAGTGCTCTTGCTCAAAAGGAACAACTAGCTCTATTTCTGCAACCTCTGTAAGATTCATGAGAAACTGCTTCTGTAAATCTAAAAGCACCGTACGTACTCGTAACTCCTGTGGCCGCTTGAAGCCCATGATGGGTATGCTTGCTGGTCGGTTTTCACGGTTAAGCGTAAAACAGATAATTGTCTGGTGATGATCTGGTTGAAGCAAAGCATAGAAGTATATCCCAGGGGAACTCCTCTAAGAAGACCACACCTCAGAAAACTAGTTATGTGTTAGGTTTTTGTTTTGTTTTGTTTTGTTCTTAACACAGCACTTTTAACATAAATGTTCTCGATACAGTGAAACAATTGTAGATTTTTCTTGTTCACCCGCCTTTTCCCGCATTTCCCACGTAGCTGCTGTAAAGAGTTCCAGCAATTTACATGGCATCCTGTTCGGCAGGAAGGCTCGGAAGGTATGCTTGGTAGGAGTATTTTGTTCATCCAGAGGTGCCTCTTTATCTGCCTCTCAAGCCATCTTCTTAGAGAGGGTTTTAAACAACCTGGTATCTTTCTCAGGCTACTTGGGATGAGGACGGTCCAAGTTCTTGCAGTATGCTGTCTTATGATTTCTGATATTAAGAAAAAAGAAGGCAGATTCTTTATATCTCTTCTTACTACTTCCCCCAAGAGGAGTTTTGCTGTTGTTTATTTTTCTAATTCTATCGTTTTAAAAAAAGTCCATTTTTAAGTAGTTTATTCTACTCTCCAATTTCCTACCAAATAGCTGATCAATGGTAATGCTGTATTTACATAAACAGTGAACATTCGTGATCCATCACTATGAAAATGGTCAGCAGTACTTAGTAGTGAATAGATAAGATAAATTTTCATGTAATTTCAATGTGTGTCCCCCCATTAATTCTGATGTGATGCTAGTCAAGCAGTTACATTTTTGGTAGGATCTCAATAACTCACAGTAGGGTCCCACAGTAACCTTAAGTTAGTAAAACAAGTGAACAAAACAGCACAGTTATGAGTGAGGGGAATGCCTCAAGAGTCTGTACGAGATTCTCATCTTTTCTTGTCAATTCAGACACATTGTAAGAAAACTTAGGCAGTCTCAAACAGACCTGCCACTCATTTTTTAGATTTAGGCCTCAGTGACATGCTTCTAATACAGTTTCATCCCAGCCTTTCAAACGAGGTGTCCCCTGTTACTGCATCTTCCCAGAGCCATGCACTGACAAAGGTAACATCCTGAAGTTCACTCTGGAGAGAGGGAAGAGTGTCCTCCCCACCAAGGAATTTTTTTTTAATCAGAAGACCTTGAAAAGGGGTACTTTGAACAACTTAACTTGTTGACCATGTTAAGTAACAGTCCCTATGCATGGTTTTTAATGTAGTTATAAATTTGCTCTCTGCTGAATACTAGTCCCTCTCCCACCTGATTCTGCCTCTTGAATGAATATTTTTACTGGGGTTGAAACCCAATGCCTTATGTGCTCCCTCAGTTGTTTTTCCTGCCACTTGTTTTCTCTCACTGTGTTCAGATTGTGTCAAATGCTGGTAAAACCTCTAAGACTGTCAAGAAAATGCTTGAAAGTTGATTTGTCATAGTGCAAATTCCCGATGAAATGTCTTCATGTTATTTGGCTATGTAGTACATAGGAACAGAAAATAACTTAAATAAAGTCATTTTTTGTAATTTAAAATTGAGATTCGTCCCTTATTGGATTATAGAAGTCATGTTTATCTTTTGCATTTCTCCTGGTTTTTGCATCTGCCGTTGCAAAGACTCTGTGCTCCGCAGGAAATGGGCCGTGTGCCTTCTTTCACTTCGTGTTTAGCTAGTTTCTGCAATTGTGACTAATTATTTCCTTCCTTAATTCACTGTGCTGCTGCATCTACCTCAGGTGCCCCTGGAGTTCCATCTGAGTAATTAGCACCTGGATATGGAGTCTGGCTTGCAATGGCTGAGCCTTTGCCAGATCAGATTGTGCGATTGCTGTCCAGCGCAGCTTTTCACCCAACACTGTTACGGTAATGGCTGTGGTTACTTAAAGGAATCAGAATGGTTCTGCTCAGCTAGGAAGCCTCCCCTCCTTAACCACACACACTCCGAGCTTATGGAAGCCCTTTTACAGAAAATCTTCTATACCACTTAGGCATAAGAAAATTGTGATTGGTAACTTTTGAAGCTAAATTGTCACCGTATTTTTCTGTAGTCATTTGTGACTCCATCATTTTACTGATAATCAACTGATAGCCCTTGGGAGAAAGTCTATTGAGACAAGGAAGGGTTCTGAGAGTGGCAAGAGGCCCCATGAATGTGTGCGTTCTCACAGGGGGACGCCTGGGTGGCTCAGTCGGTTAAGCGGCTGCCTTTGGCTCAGGTCATGATCCCAGGGTCCTGGGATTGAGCCCCACGTCGGGCTCCCTGCTCAGCAGGAAGCCTGCATCTCCCTCTCCCTCTGCCTGCCGCTCCCCCTCCTTATGCTCTCTCTGACAAATAAAATCTTTTTAAAAAATAATAAAAAACTCACAGGATTGTGGGGCAGCTTGAGAAATTTTGGAGTCATGAGCTGAGAAATGCAATAGAATGGAGACAGCTGGTGATTCAGTGCAAGTGCCATACAGAGAAGACTGTCCACTGGTACCTTCCAGTGTCCCATTGTCCAGTCCTTTCATTTATACACAATATTGAGATGAACACTGATGTTGAATAAATTGAGTCAATTGTTCAGGCTAGCAAGATACAAGCATCTCTGTTTGGGTGCAGAAGTACATAAGAGGAGGGTGCCTGGGTGGCTCAGTCGTTAAGCGTCTGCCTTCGGCTCAGGTCATGATCCCAGGGTCCTGGGATCGAGCCCCGCATCGGGCTCCCTGCTCCGCGGGAAGCCTGCTTCTCCCTCCCCCACTCCCCCTGCTTGTGTTCCCTCTCTCACTGTGTCTCTCTCTGTCAAATAAATAAATAAAATCTTTAAAATAAAAAAAAAAAAAAGAAGAAGTACATAAGAGGGAAGTCACTAAAGACAATTTTAGACTCAGTGGGGGTACTCACATGGCCCCAGGCCTGCCTAAGTTTGAGTGTTATCCTCAGTATCCAAGTAGGAAAAAAGTGAGAGGCTGTACTATTTTTGTGTGTAAATCTTTGAATACAGTAGATTTCATGTTTGAACAAAGCAAGGTACAAACATTTTTATGATCAGGCATACCATAGATGAGTGTTTTCCGAGTTTAAATATTTTACATAAAAGACACAGCATTAGGCAAGGTGTTATTACCAAACATAAACCAAACTGGCCATTGTGATTATCTTGATTCAGGGAATCTTGTTAGAAAGTTTGCAAACAAGTAGAAAATGGGCTTTATTTTTTTAATCTTTCAGGGAATTTATTTCAACTCAAGTTACATCTAGACATCACCATTTAAAAAAGTGTTTATTCAATTCTTAGTAATAGTTTCAGGTAATATAGCTCTTGGGAATCGTGACACAAAAGAGGCAGCATGTAACTCTTGTGTTTTATATCTCCTTTAGAGTCTAAGAAAAAAATAATAGACTTCCAACAGTGATTTTAATATAAAAATTATAATAGTTCTTCAGTCTTAATTGCAATGGTTCTGGGGATTCCTTTATGATTTCATATAGTCTTTGTGGAGTAATTTTGTTAAAATCATACTCTAACATTTGGACAGCCTAACTCTATTAACTGATAGCCTTGGGGCTCTGAGGGCCATCATCCCTATCCAAACTGGTTCTGGGATTGATTATTTTCCTACAGCTGCCATCACAAACTACCACATGCAGGGTGGCTTCCACAAACAAATTTATTGTCTCAGTGCTAGCTCAAGGTGTCAGTAGAGTTGGTGGTATCCAAGGGCTATAAGAGAAGATCTGCTCCCCGCCTCTCTCCTGTCTTTCGGTGGTTTGTCGGCCATCTCTGGGAATCCTTGACTTACAGATGCATCATCACTCAATCTCTGCTTTCATTTTCATTTGGCATCCTCCCTGTGTGTCTACCTCTGTGTTCAAACTCTCCCCCGCTTTTAAAGATTTTATTTATTTATTTATTTCTTTATTTGAGAGAGAGAGAGCATGAGAGGGGGGAGGGGCAGAGGGAGATGGGCAAGCAGACTCCCCGCTGAGCAGGGAGCCTCACACAGGGCTCAAGCTCAGGACCCCGAAATCATGACTTGAGCCAAAGGCAGTCACTTAACCGACCGAGCCACCCAGGTGCCCTGAAACGTCCCCTTTTTAAAAGAACTCCGTCATATTAGATTAGGGCCCACCCTAATAATTTCATCTTAATTTGATAATCTGCAGAGACCCTATTTTCAAATAAGACCACATTCACAGGTACTGGGGGTTAGAACTTCATCATTTTGAGGGTGTTGGAGAGCAAAAATTCGTGTCCTCTTCAAGGTCCCTCTAGCTGGACTAAGAATCAAATTGATATGAGAGAGATTAACAGGAGAAATTCAATTTTAATAGCATACCTATGGGGAATCCACACAGACTGGAAGTTCTAAAAACAGGAAAAATGAGATCTACATGTCATCCTGAACTAAGGAGAAGGGGGTAGAGGTCTGGGACTTCGAAGGGAAGGAATGCAACTCACAAGGTAATAAGAAGAGCAGACATTTGGTAATTAGATATTTGCCCATCCATATACATAGGTCAGATAAAATTCCTCTCTGCTAATAACCCTTATTCTGGGAAAGACCCCAATTTAGATTCTTCTATGTAATTAAGGGAGAGGCAAAATTTTCTCTTGAGCCTGCAGGATCTCAATTGCCTTCAGCTCAAAACAATCTTCATGCCAAAGTGGCCCATCTTGGGGCAGCCTGTCCTTGTCACTACGGGAGACACAATTCAATCCATAACACTAGGCAAGAATCTTCTCTTTCTTAATAAAACTATTACATTCCGGGTTTATTAGAAACATAGAATTTGGAGCCCTTAAAGACTGGTTAATTCAGAGTTTTCAGACAGTGTTCCAAGAAGCTCTAATGAAGTATCTCAGGAAGACTCGGAGACTAGATAGGGCTCCTGGTTTCATATCTGTTCCAATTACTATTGTCATGTAACAAACCACCCCAAAACTTAGTAGGTTAAAACAACTACTTTCTTACACTCCCAGATTCTGTGGATCTGGAATTTGGAGGGCATAGCAAAAACAGCTTCTCTCTGCTCCACAGCATCTCAGACCTCATTTGGGAAGACTCAATGGCTGGGAGCTAGAATCGTCTGGAGTCATCTTCACTCCTACATCTGGCATTTGATTCTGGCTGTCGCCTTGAACCTCAGCTGAGCCTCTCCATACAGCCTGAGCTTCCACACAGCATGTCAGCTTCGGGGTAATCAGAGTTCTTTTGTAATACCTTATGGCTCCCAAGAGACTATTCTAAAAGGCAGAAAGGATTAACATAACAATAAAAAAATTTTTTTTTAATTTTTAAAAAATCTATGGGGATTAACATAACAATTTAAAAAATTTAAAAAATTTAAAAATGTATGGGGATTAACATAACAATAAAAAATTAAAAGGCAGAAAGGATGCTGTATCACCTTGTATGACATCACTTTTGTGACATCACTTCCGCCATATTCTATTGGTTGAAACAGTTGTAAATCTTGCCCGGGTTAGGGGCAAGGGAGAGGGGATACAGACCCCACCTTTCAATGGGAGGAGTGTCAATGTCACCTTGGAAGAATAAATGGAACAAGACACCCAGGCGTGGCCTCTGCAAAAATGACAATGTTCCATTATCCACACCAGTCTCTTCAACCAGAGGCAGCACCCCTCGCTGACTAACGTTCACTAGCAACTGTAGCTAGTAAATACAGGACCCACAGAGGCCAAATGCCGCTGAGGCATTTCACATACTCCTTCGCAAATCCAGTGATTACTGTAGAAAACCAGAAAATTGAGCTGGCTAATATTCCCTTCACCCTTTTCCTTTGTTTCTAATTTCTTTGGGCAAGATGGGAGAGCCTGGCAGAATTTGTTACGAAATAACTGCAAGAGAGTCATCATTTCATTGTATTGAATTGCATCGTAAAAATCATCAACTTTGGGGGCACCTGGCTGGCTCAGTCGGCAGAGCATGCGACTCTTGATCTGGGGGTCCTGAGTTTGAGCGCTACTTGGGGGTAGAGTTTCCTAAAATAAATGTACAGCTTAAAAAAAAATTTTTTTAAATCTTCAACCTATTGACATGGTTTCAGTGAGAGGTGTTTTCACAAATTTTATTCAACTGTCGTATGTTTCTCCCAATGACAGCCAGAATTTCCTGCAGTGCTCAGAGATGCATGTGTACATAGGGCATGCACAGCCCTGGTCTATGACTTACAGGAATCGGAGGAAAAGTCTCATCAGTGTCTGTGCTGAAAGGTGGGGAGAGCTGGAGCGGCCCGTCAGCCACTCTTATCCAGGCCCCGGAGGTGGCCCGGTGCCCAGCTCCCTGCCCTCCCTGGGCCCCCCGGCGGCCTCCCTGGCAGCCTCCCCGGCCTCCCTGGCCTCCCCGCAGGAGCAGGGCTCGGCAGTCACCCACCCCCTGCTTCTCTGCAGCCTTCTCTGTTAGATCTCGTCCTTTCAGCTCAGAAGGAATATTTGGGGTTAGGAAAAGTTTTCTAGGAAACAATTACTCACAAGCTAAGGGACCAGAAAAGTCCCAGAGATGTTCTCCAGCAGACAGTTTAAACTAATGACTCGCAGCTGGGCAGCCTGCCCCATGGGGGCCTGTGTGAACCGAGTCTGTGTCAGGCCGCCTCAAGATCGGTGTCCTCCCTCCAGGCTACTCATCTTCAAACCATTCACTGAGGGCTCCCCTCGCTCTGTTCACTTTTGTAAAATCCACCAGCATACTGAGTTCATTCGGAAAATATAACTATTTCATGGCACGTCTTCCCTCATAAGGTCATACCGCAGAGGTTAGCTGGAGTCTGGATGTCTCTTAAGATTTAGAGGACATTGGCTATACCCCCATCCCAGGGGTCCCGCGCCCTCCCCAGACCTCCACACATTTTCGGTGTGTGTATTGTTTCAGGCCACTGGCTCTGACCCTCTGCTTCTATGGAATGTCTTCCAGGCATCACTTCACGGTTCCACGTGTTTGATCACGAACTATTCCTCCACCTCCCCCCCCTTTCCCACCTTTCCTCCACCCCCCTTTCCCTTTCCCCAGCCCCTCTCTCTTGTCTGCTCCACACCCCACCCCCAGCTCAAATTCCTCAGTCCAGTGCAGGGCAGTCTAACTTTCCCCATTCTTCCGTGGCCTTCCGCTATGGACCTCCTCACTCACCTCTTCCACCCTGGCAGCTTATCAAAGATTCTCTCAGCACAATTCCCTAAGGGGGATGCTGGCTTCTGCTGTTAAATTATTTTGTCAGCCTGTTTGCTGCAAGTCCTTGCTCTGGGCTGCACCTCTCTGATGTTCCTCCCGTCTTCTTCGAATTCCCTGCCTTTCTTCTTCCCTCTGAATATGCCAAATCTCCAAGTTTCATCCTCAGCCCTTTGTCCCCTTTGGTCCTCACAGGAGCCTTTAGTGACCTCATGACTTTCAGGGTGATGTCTGCTGCCTTTCCATAGCAACTCGCAGAGCTGCACCCCTGGTTATCACTGCCCTCCGCCTCTCACCTCCAGCTGCCTTCTGGGCATTTCCTCCTGTCCTGTCATCTCAGGCTTGATGTGTCTGAGAGCAAACTTCATCGAAGCACAGCTATTGACAGCAGCTCCCTGAATGGTCTCCCCACAAGCTGCTCATCCCTCCAGCCTCACTTTCTCCTCTTCTCTATTGCTAGACTGGTTTTCCAAAGTGTAATTCTGATCTTACAGCTCCTCTGCGCAAAACCTTCTCGCTGTCTTCTTAATAGAGTCTGTAGACCTTAGTCTGTATTTCAAGGCCCACCAGAATTTAGGTCTGACCCGCATTTCCAACACAGGCCCTGGAATCCAAAGTGAATTCAAATCCTCACTATCCATTTACCTGATGTATAACCTTGAGACAGTTAATGTAAACTCTCTGGTCTCTGTTTATATTAAAGGCATCCATATTCTGCCCCTCCCAGGAAGCGCTAAAATGTTAGGTATCCCCATGCTGGTATTACCTCCAATTCTGTCCTTGTTAAATTACAAATCTATTTTCATAGTTTATCACTAGTACTGGTTCCAATCAAGGTAAAGACAATCTGTGCTCTGGAAATTCTACTTGTATCCTCAGCCATAAGTCATAGCTGTTTTCAGGGTCTCTATGGTATGCCCCATGGTTTGATAGCAAGAGAGTAACATGAAGTGACAATGTAATCATATATATAGTCCACCAAGTGGATGGTTAGCTCTATCGTGCGGCAGTTACGGGGCTGTGAGGAGACATGGGTGGAGTTAGGGAAGGATGACTTGTTCCCTTTTCTCCAGAAGTTCAAATGGTGACAGGTAGTTGGAAATTCCAGGGGTGAAGGCTAAGCCAAAAGTCTGGCCACCTCATAGCATCTGAATTCAAACCAGAGTTGACCTCTCATCTCTGTCACTGTCTGGATGTGTGTATTGGAGCAAAGCCCTTCGCTCCTCAAATCATGGTCTCCTCATTTGTAAAACGGACAGCAGGGAGGGGATACCCACCTTAAGGGCTGTTGTGATGGTTAGTAGTGTCATGCACGCGATGTGCCTAGCTCAGTGCTTGCACTCAGGAGATTTGCTAGCATCACAATGACTGGGAACTGAACTCTGGGTAATGTAAGAAGTAGCCTACGGTATTGTACGTTTTCCTAAAGCCAACATGTATTTAACACCTAGATGTGCTAGACATTTTCTTAAAGGTAGTAAGCTTGTAGCTTTGACCTCAAGGAGCTGGGGCATGCCGGGAGAGTCACAGGGAAACAGTACCCATGGGCAGCATGATGAGTGGGGTAGCAAGTATGTAAACCTGGTATTCTGGAAACACAGGCTCTTTCTCCACCAACTGTGTTTTCTAAGCTCACTCCAGGTTCCAGACACTGTTCTAGGTGCTAAAGGATCAAAAATGAATATGATCCTTGTTTTCAAGCAGTTCCTAATCTGACAGAAAATGACAGACAAGTATTTGATAGCTAGAATGTGTTACAAGAGCTCACACTACACGAGTGCAAGGAAGGGTGTGGTCAGATTCACCTGGAGATAGGAAAGCTTTCTGGAGGCAAACCTGAGCTGACTCTTGATGCATGTGACACCCTGGGCAGAAATGAGAGGACTGTGGGGGAAGAGCTTTCTGGGTGGGTACAGAAGCCTGCAAGACCACATGGTGTCAGAGAAGGATCATGAGCCACTGAAGAGATGGAAGGTGCAGATGGGAAGACATGGTAGATCAGCTTGCGGGTGTCCTGTGTGAGCCACCCGTACCAGAGAGCTCTTGAGCTCATCCTTCAGGCAATGGGAAATGGGAAAGAATTTAAGCCCATCCTCAGTTACATCCAAAGCCTGGATAATCTTACAAAGTCTGTCTGAGAGCTTCCTCTCTGTTTTCAAATCCATGTAAAAAGAAAAAAAACTACCATCTGGTCCTGCAGAAAACCAAAAGCTGCAAGGGGAAGCCAAGCATCGTCGGCAGACTGACAATGCCCAGAGCAAACTTGGCCACACATAATGAGACTCACAAACAAAGTGTTGCTTGAACTTGTCCTTGGCATTAGGACACCTCAGGGAAACCACCCAGCAGACTCATTCTCCTCTGTCCCTGCTTCTTCCTCTTCTTTCATACCCTAGTTTCTTCCTTTGCTTTGCCGCCATTTTTTTTTTTTTTTTTTTTAAATATCCCAGCTAATTGCAGGAAATTTGCCCTGTTTCGAGTCTGGAAAGTCATAAAGGAAACCACTCAATTAAACTGAACTCTACTTGTAAGTCTCAGGACCTAACTCTCCTCCTTCTTCTGCCCCTGCCCTTTGGGGTATTGGGGTCATCATTTGGAGGTACTGTTGATCTCAGGGCACACGAGGATGTACACACTTTGTATCTGCCCACCCCTTCTGAAGCCCGCTCCTGGGTGAGCCCAGGCTGCCTGCTTGCCCTGCAGGCTGGATGGTCCAGACCAAGAGATGTGGAGGAGGGCATGGCTCGGCTCAGCCAAGCGTCCCCATCTGACCTCTTGCTCTTTTTCTGTCCCCAAAGGAAAGGTGGAGCTTTCCTGCCCACAGAACTTAATTTCCTTTTCCCGTCCTTTACAACGCTGCATTCCTGTCCTACCTCCTGGGGAGACTGGGTCTTGGTGTTTCATGTGGATAGCCTTCCACAGAATCCCTTTTTTCTCAAAACCAAGGGCTTTGATGGGCCTCCAAGGAAAAGTACAAGTTGAAAAGCTAGAGGTAGTCCCCCTCCTCTGCTGGTACCATTTCTCAGTGTATTTCTCACTCCCTTGCTTCCCCCAGGGTGAGCCTCAGATCCTGGCAGGACCCCTGGGAGCCTGCCACAGTGGGAGCATCTCGGTCACCTGCGTTCTCCCTGATCAGACCCAGGGAGCCCCTCCCTCTTCCAACCACTTTCAGACACAAAGGAAGCACAGCACCCCAGTGTCAAACTGCTTCGGCCATGGCTGTCCAGAGGGACCAGGTGACAGAACCCGGAAGTGGGGGGAGTCATGCCTAGTGGGATTTACCTGAACCAAAAACAGAAAGGAGACCACAGGGAGCTGGCAAATATACTCTTCCTGCCTCCTACCGATCATCTCCAAACTCAACTGTTGGGTGCGCCCTGCTAGAGATGTCCCACATCAGCAAGAAACTGGCTGTATTCTACCGTGAAGCTGTGACCAACTCATTAACCAGTATTCACTTTCCTCCTTCTCTACCTCAATTGTTTTTTTCCCTCATTTTTATAACCCTGCCATTACACCTCCCAAAGAGGCATTAGCAGGTAAGTTTTGCCCCAGACTGTTTTCTAGGGAACCTACTACCAGCAGCCCACTGACCTCAGAATAATGCTCTGGACCCATTAATTTGGTTGCTTTGTTCCTGGGTTGGCCTGGGCAGGTTTATATCCACCTCTGTCCAACACACTCTAAAACCCCAAAAGAAGGGCATTGCTTGTTTCTTCCTTGGAGAAGTTCAGATCTACATATCTCTGGAAAACATTTAGTCAGAAGGAGAGCCATCCAGCATAGCACTGTTATCAAGAGTGGGGGCGAGAGGAAGTTAGAAATCATCTGAACTTGCAAAAAACAGAGAGTGATTTTTTTAAATGGTACGTTTTTACAATGAAACACTAGATAGACATTGAAAATTATGTTATAGGCATATTTATTGACATAAAAACTTATTCATGATGTGTCAATTGAAAAAAAATCCAAGTACAGCATGATCTCACTTTTGCAAGAAACAAAAATATATATATCTGTGATTTTAAAAAATTGGGGGGTTATGTGCCAAATGCAAACAGAAATTGTCATTTGGTGGTAAGATTGAGTTATCCATTATTCTTTATATGTAACAGTATTTTTAATTTTTTTCCTCTAAGAAATATGTATTAATTGTGATTTTTTTTTTAATTTAAAAGGAAAACTATATCTTGGGCCAATTGCTCAAAAAAGCCTGTTGCTCAAAAATGCATATTCTGCCAGTAAAATATGCTGTAACTTTAGAAAGAAAATGAGATGAAGACCCGGAGAGACTCCAGAAGACTAATGATAACAGATAAGTTTTCATAGTCTTTTATTTTTGGTGAAAATTATTAAGAGGATATGGTTTGTAATTTTTCCAATGATACACATGTGTTGAAGCATAAAGATACTATGTCTATATCTCTAACAGGAGAAAAGGTATGATACTGCCCTTGTAACTATCTTCCCTGAGGCAGCTCATAAAGTACACCCATGTATTTCATTACTTTATTATAATCGTTGTATTATTCTTTAAAACATGTGTTGTTCCTTGAATACTTCTTTTTGTATGCATTTTAGATCTTGAGAATTTTTTCTAAAGATTTATTTATTTATTTGAGAGTGAGAGAGCATGCACACACAGGGGAGGAGCAGAGAGAAACTCAAGCAGACTCCGCGCTGAGGGAGCCCAACATGGGGCTTGATCCCAGGATCCTGAGATCACGCCCCAAGCCAAAACCAAGAGTTGGAGGCTTAACCCCTGTGCCACCCAGGCACCCCTAGTTCCTGAGAATTTTTAAGAAAAAGCCATTGCATTTGCACGGGGTGGGGCAAATTGTGGGCAGTCCATATAGTACACCAAGCTTTGTCCATCTTTCAGAAACTATGCTGGGTTCTGGGGAATCCGAAGTTAAAGGCATGTACTCCTCCCTCACTGAATTGGTAGGGGGCAAAGACAAGTGAAGTGACGTCCGTGGTTGGCCATAGCAGGCAGGCTGTGGCCAGAGCTCTATGGGCCACAGAAGAGCCTGCCATCCAGACTAGGGACATGCGTGGTCAGGAGACGCTTTCCCAGAGTAGGTGGCATCTGAGCTGTATGTTGAAGAATGTGTGGAAATGAGCCAAAGAAAAGGAGAAAGGCATTCCAAGCATAAGCCAAGAGAAGTAGAAGGGCGCAGACCCAGAGACTGGAAAATGAAATCTGTTGATCAGTGCTGTCCAGAACTATCTGCAGTGATGGAAAAGTTCTATATCTGTGCTGTCCAAAATGGTAGCCACAAGCTACATGTGGTTATCAAGCAAGTGAAGAACGAAATTTTAATTTTATTTCTTTTTTTAAATTTAAATTTAAATAGCCACATGTGACTAGTGGCTACTGTATCTTTTTTTAATTTTATTTTATTATGTTATATTAATCACCATACAGTACATCATTAGTTTTTGATGTAGTGTTCCATGATTCATTGTTTGCATATAACACCCAGTGCTCCATTCAATACGTGCCCTCTTTAATACCCCTTTATTGAAGTATGATTTGATGTGATTTGATGTGGGGTCTGGTAGTGAATGGTCAAGAAAGAATTCATGAGGCATCTTCAGTGCAAAAAACGTGGTTTTATTAAAGCATAGGGATAGAACCCATGGGCAGAAAGACCTACACTGACCGGGGTTTTAAGGAGCTATTGGTTTTATACTTTTAAGTTGGGGGGGGTAGAGACAAAGAAGTTTCCAAAAACTGATTTCCATATGTTAAAGAAGATTTACAGGATGCTGGAGGCCTGGCTATTATCAAGCCAAGGTTGCTTTTTGCCTTTAGCAAAGCATTAACACTAAGACAGTTGGGAGTTCCTGGAGGAACGTCATACTCTGCCTGTCCCAAGTATCTGTCAATGGGCTGCAAGTTGTAAGGAAATTTAATTTTGTCTATATCTCCTTTTGCCTTTGTTCTCCACATCATGATTGACATACAAAAAACCGTGAAGAATCGATGTATTCAACTTGATGAGTTTGGAGATAAGTATACACCTGGGAAATCATCACCTCCAAAGCTTTGCTCCTGCCCTCTTTATTTATTATTATTCTGTGTGTGTGTGTGATAAAAGCAGTTAACAAAAGAGCCACTCTGGCTACTGTATTAAACAGCACAGCAGCAGGTGAGGTCTGCTGCTAGATCCTCGTTTTTTCTGGTAAGTTTCATTTTCATTCTAAAGGTGGAAAGGAGGGCGCCTGGGTGGCTCAGTCTGTTAAGCATCTGCTTTCAGCTCAGGTCATGATCCTAGGGTCCTGGGATCGAGTCCCGTTTCCGGTTCCCTGCTCCGTGGGGGGCCTGCTTCTCTCTCCCTCTGCCTGTTTCTCCCCCTGCTTGTGCTGTGTGTGTGTGTGTGTGTGTGTGTCTCAAATAAAGAAATAAAATATTTAAAAAATAAATAGATAAAGGTGGAAAAGAGTCGCTGCAAAATTTCAAAACAGAGTAATTACATGAGTTCGCTTAGAAAAAAAAAGATTACTTGTAAATTAAGAAGCAAACTAATTTGGCCAGTTTTTAGCATGGGTTCATTTCCATGAACTTCCCAGAGAAGGTGACAAAAAGGAAGCATGTAAAACAAACATTGCCATAAAATTCAACTTTGGAAGTTGTCTGACTGTGGAAAAGACCAATTAGCTACCTACAAACCAATCAGTAAAAGATAACCCTCACAGAAGAAAATTGAGTAGATGGCATGAATGGACCATTCCCCAGAGCCCGCATACAAATAGCCAATTAAATGCATAAAACAGGGTTCACCTCACTAGTATTCAAAGTCCTTTCAGTGAAAATGAGATTCCCATTTTCAACAACCAAATTAGTAAAAGACCATATGTTGTTGAAGATGGGAGTCACTCTTTTTTTTTTAAATTTTTTTATTGTTATGTTAATCCCCATACATTACATCATTAGTTTTAGATGTAGTGTTCCATGATTCATTGTTTGTGCATAACACCCAGTGCTCCATGCAGAATGTGCCCTCTTTAATACCCATCACCAGGCTAACCCATCCTCCCACCCCCCCTCCCCTCTAGAACCCTCAGTTTGTTTCAGAGTCCATCGTCTCTCATGGTTCGTCTACCCCTCCGATTCCCCCCCTTCATTTAAGAGAATGAAAGTATATACATCCATACATTCTGGAGGCCAGTTTGGCAGTATTTTTAGCAAAAGACTTGAAAATGTTTCATCCCTGTCAGCCGGCTATTCTGTTTCTGGGACTTTGCCATAAAGAAGTGATTAGGGGGCACCTGGGTGGCTCAGTCGGTTAAGCGTTTGCCTTCGGTTCAGGTCATGATCCCAGGGTCCTGGGATCAAGTTCCACATCCGGCTCAGCAAGGAGTCTGCTTGTCCCTCTCCCTCTGCCCCTCTCCTTGCTCATTCTCTTTCTCTCTCAAATAAATAACTAAAATCTTTAAAAAAAAAAAAGAAGTGATTAGGGATTCTTGAAAAGATTTATGCACAATGCTATCCAAGTCTGGGTTACATACAACAGTGAAAAAAATGACAACAATCTAATTGAGGTTCTCAGTAGATTTATTAAATGAATTACAACTAACAACTGAGAACCACATAGACATTAAATGTCCTGTTGCATATGAATACTTAACTACATGGGCAAAATGTTTGGGATCTATTTTTTAGTGGAAAAAAAAATCAAATCCCTATGAGAATGTAAGCTTTCAGTTGAATAGTAAAAAATTGTATGAATAGAAAAAAGTACTGAAGGATATTCACCAAAATATTAATGGTATTTATAACTTAGTTGATTTTTATCTTCTTCTTTGTTTCTCTGTATTTTATACTTTTCTACAATGAAATTCTGTGGCTTTTAAAATAGAAAAACTTTTTTTTTAATTGAGGTTGTTAATTATGTAGGTAGTGTTCAATTATAACAGAAGTAACTTAAAGTATGTAATTGCCACACTTCTGTTATACTAGATGGAATCATTAAAGCGGTGGTAGGCATTTACCAGTCTAGACGTGTGGACCACAGAGCTTTTAAGGAGGCAAAATGACTTTGGAGTCCTTTCCAGAAACTCTTCCCTGCTGTTGGGAGCAGCAGAAGTGCTTTAATTAATCAAGATAAAATGTTTCAACCAGAGATAATTATGTATATGAAGATGATTTTGCAGCCAGATATGTGGATGGTTTATGTAAATAGAAGACATTTTCCCCCTGTTAAGTTCTTCCCAATATTTTAACCCTGATGTATCTGGAAAAGAAGAAGACAGCGGCAAGGAAAGCTTCTACCAGAGACTAAACAACCAGAAACCAGCTAATCAGAAATTCTTCTGCCTTTGACATTTAGGAGAGAATGAAAAATCTCTAGAAAGTGACTGTGAATTAAGAATTTCTGACAACCAACTTTCAGGATATTTCTCAAGGTTTTGACAATTCAGACTAGTCTCCAGACTTTCTACATCAGTGTCTGTCATTATATCTGATGAAAATAATTCCTAATGGTGAATTTGAAATTCCAGAAGGATTTTTATTATCAACTGAAACAGATTAAATTATGTTCTTTATACTCTACTTACTACACAGAAGGAAGGAAGGAAAGAAGGGAAAGAGGGAAGGAAGAAAGGAAGGGAGGGAGGAAGGGAAAAAGGGAGGCTGACTACGTATATAGACTGGGAATACTGGACCCCATCCAAGGCTCGCAGGTCAGCATCCGAGATCTGGCTTCCAAGGGCCTGGCACATCTCTGTGTAGTCTGGACAAATGTCTAGTATCCTACTCTGCCTGGTAATTCCCTGGAGGTGTAAGTGTCCTGCCACCTCCCTTCTCCTCTAGCTCATCTTGGAGGCTCATAGATTTCTCCATGGATAAGGGTGATGGCTGTGCATCAGAGATGAACTTCATCACTGAGGGCCAAGTGGGAGGTGGGGGAGGTCCAGAAATGGCAGGGGGACCTGGTGGTTCTGTCCTTGGGAAGGGGATTGGGTTTTGCTATTTGCGTATTTATACTGTATCATAGGCACCACACTTCTCCTTATTGTCTGTGTATATATTAATTATCTTGTTTATGATATTTTCCCATGCCAGGGTTTATTTATATTTTTTCAATGTTAATTAAATTGATTTGGGGGGCACCTGGGTGGCTCAGTCGGTTAAGCGTCTGACTCTTGATTTCAGCTCAGGTCATGATCCCAGGGTCGTGAGATTGAGCCCTGAATTGGGCTCTGCGCTGGGCATGGAGCCTGCTTAAGATTCTCTCTTTCCTTCTCCCTCTGCCCCTCTCCCCCTGCCACGTGTGCTCTCTCTCTCTCTAAAAAAAAAAAAGGCTGATAAGGCTGATGACATGCCATTCTTTAAAAAATAAATTGATTTGGGTAATTTTTCTTAAAAAAAAAAAAAGGCATTTCATGTCTTTCCCATTCCTCCTCTCCTATGAGTCAAGCCTCATACTTACTGTCACAGCAGGAGCCTTTCTCTGCTCCTGAATCTCCCTCGATGCTCTCCTGGGATTCGCAGATGAACTGTCTAGGCAACTCTACTCACACATTTCACCTCCAGTTGTGTTTAGTGACAGGACTGATTTCTGTTTTGACATTTGGAAACTTCATTAATTAGCAATGACTTCTTCATCTCCTCTGGTTCTGGCAGATCCTTAGAGGAAGAGAAAGCCATCTTTTATTTTTAAGGTTACCTTGGGTGGGTAATGGGGTTTGGGCCTAGAAGAAGAGGTGGAGGTTAGTCGATGACAGGCAACAGCAACTAGAGGTCCCAGAAGACTATTCTGACCGTTACTATTATGTGACCACACCAGTGTGGGGCAGGACTGGGTGTTTTGTAGGTCTCAGTATGAAAGGGAAAAGAAGGACAGTATGAGAGGCCTGTAAATAAACAGATCTACTTATATTATTTTTACGTGTATTTTAAACAGATGCTGAGACAGAGGCAGTGTAAATGAATGAGCGATTTCGCGATTTTGAGAGCTCAACTTAGTAAGTCTAATCCTGCCGCAAGGGGGCAGCAGGACTCATCTGTTGCCCCCTCCCCCTTGTCCTGCGGCTATAATTAGATTCCTTGGAGAATTCAAATGTACAGTGTATAATATTAATTTAAGCTCCACAAAAGCCAAACTTGACTGTATCCCCAAGGCCTAGTGCTTAGCACACAGTTGATGTTCAATAATTATTTGTTGAATGGGATGAATGAGTGAATGTGAATAATTTATGTGATCACTCCTACCTTTTATTGTTTCCATAGTTGCTCACCTATGACATTGTTTCCAAATCATGCCATTGATCTCTGCCTTTGTCTGAGAAAATGACTAGTATGTCCTCTTGGATGAATAATGTAGCCTTAGAGCACTTCACCTGAAGGTAGTCCTGTTAAGCAAGCCGGCTGCCTGATGGAGCCTCCTGCTTCTGCGCAGCGCCCTCTGTCTGTAGGGAAGGCAGGTGCAGTTCTGTGAGGTTCTCTGAGCCCAGTCCCAGGCGGAGCATCTCAGTCAGGCAAAGTGAGGGCAAGGGAGCTGGGGGTGCTTCGGCCCCAGATTCCTTTCTGAAAGTGAGGAAAAGCAAGCTCTGCAAGGAGGAAGGCAAACCTCCACGTGGAGGCTAAGGAGCTTCACCACCTCCCCAGCCTCTTAAATGAGGTGCATTCTAGTATGGTGTACCCTCTCCCCTCACTCCTGGACCCCAAATAAAGGACACGCAGCATGATCTCATTCTTTCTTCTCCGGAATAAGGTAAACCCAAGTGTGACCTCATCCCGTGACTCTCAAGTAAAGAAAGCTCATCAATGAGTTCAACTCCTTTTCCCTAAAATGTCAAGCTCAAGCATGCATGACCTCCCCTCAAATCCAGCAGGACCAGGCATGATGTCACTCCCACCCCCATGCCTCTCTTCCACCCTCCTGGTGGCTGACACATTTCCACCCCGACGGCTTCTTAGAAGTGGCTCTGTCCAGAGGTGTGGACGTCTGGCTGGACGCTGCTTCCTGCCAGCCACAGGGCAAGCCCACCCGTCTGAAAGGCAGCTTCCAGTCAGTGAGGAGTCACATCACCATGACTCAGCGTGCTGTGGCAGATGAGAATTTTACTCAAGGTTCAACATTAAATAAGGAGCTTTTAGGCAAGTCTGGAGGGCAAGCAGAGCCAACTTAGGATGAGAAACTCAAAAGCAAAAGGGGAAATCCAGGGCTGGGAAATTCCTAGAAAAGAAATCATAACCTTGGCCTGGAGGAGAAAGTTGCTTGAATTGACAGGGCTACTAAGCGGGGATGGCCTCAGCTGCAGCTCATGGGCATGCCAGCACTCAGGAACCCGGCCATCTGTCTGCGATCCCTGTGTGTCCTTCTGACCCCCTGTACAGGCACCGGGCCCCCCATTTACGAGGGACAGTGGCAGGCCCCCGACAGACAGGGCAGCCCAGGTGTGCATGGGGGGACTCAGCATCTAGTGAGTAATATTATTTGCATCTGTAGCCCAGATTTCATTCCTAAGAAAGAAGCAAGACAGGGAAGGAGTAAATAAAAAGTCTAGCAGGATGTGAATAGTCAGGGAGGCTGTGTGTGGGGGGGGGGTGGCGGACAGGGGGTGTATGGGAACTCTCTGCACTTTCTGCTCGGTTTTGCTGTGAATCTAAAACTGCTCTAAAAAGTAAAATCCACTTTTTAAAAAAGATTTTTATTTATTTATTTGAGAGATTGAGACAGACAGCATGAGCCAGGAGGAGAGGGAGAAGCAGGCTCCCCGCCGAGTAGGGAGCCCGATGTGAGGCCCCATCCCAGGACCCCGGGACCATGACCCAAGCGAAAGGCAGACACTTAACCGACTGAGCCACCCAGGTGCCCCTAAAATCCACTTTTAAAAATTGGCTGTGATTTCTTTTTTAAGTCTATTCTATGGCCACAGAACCCTGCCTAGCTTCATGCAGAGGTTGATCCTCGCTCAAGAGGGAGACCGGGTCAGCAGGCCGACTAAGCCATTCTGACTATAGGAACCATAGGAAATGTAACTTTTCCTCTATCTCACACCTTTGGCGTATCCCTAACCCTCATGTTACAATTCCTCAACTGTGTACAATTGCTTTGCATTCTGCAGCTAGGAAGAAAGCGATAACAAATACTTCTGGGAGAGATAGACTCTAACCTATGAATAACTAAGAGATCTATTTTTGCAAAAAAGTTTTTATATGCTAAGCCTCAGTTTCTTCACCTGTAAAATGAAGATAACAATATTACATGTCCTACAGAGATGTCCTACGGATCACTCTTCAGGAAATCTTCACCACTCACCCTATTTAAGAGCCACACTCCCCTCCTGGACCCTCACCAATACTACCTAGCACCCTTCCTCCCTTGATTTTTCTACAAAGCATTTACCATCTTCTCCCTATCCAATATTTTACTTTTAAAATTCTCTTTATCTCCCTCGAGAATGTAAATTCCATGAGGGTAGGGATTTTTGTCTGTTTTATTCTGTATCCCCAGCACCGGGAGCATTTTCTAACATATTATAATCCTCAGGAAATATTTATTGGATGAATGACTTCTGTAAAGTGCTCAGCAAAATGGTTATACATGCCAAGTGTGTAATACATGTTGGTTATGATTATTTGCATTATTCCATGCTGCAAGGTTCTAAGAGTAAAGAATGAAGAAGTTCCTGAGAGGAAAGAAAGGGATGCAGACAAGAGAGAATTAGTGAGGACCCAGAAACACAACAACGCGTGTGGCATCATGTTGCTGCTGTGGGTTGGGCCTACGGATGTGGGTGTGTTAGTCACTCCATGCCAGGCCCCCTAAATAACTTGCAGTACCACCATATAAGGATGGTTCATCATGTCTCCATCAGAGAGCCCTTCAAACAATGGTATGTGCACGTTAGCCAACTGGTACACCTCTTTCTGATTCTTAGAGCAGAATCTGGTGTGGGCCAATTGTACTTTCCATAGTCATTCTAATCACAAGCATTAAAAACTTTCAGTATTTCATTTGATGCTTAAAAGGAAATATGAAGAATTGCTCCAAACCAGCTCTGGTTAGCCGTCCCACAATAGCACCACCAGGAGGGTGCCGGGCTATAAGAACCAAAGCGGAAGCTCCGAGGAGCATCAGAGCAAAAGGCTGGAAGTGCTACAGCAGGAAGAACTGAGCTGTTACAGGCAGCAAGGAAAAAAGTCATCCCAAGTAGATAGTAAGCTATCAGGGCATCCTGACAAGGCGTGTTCCCGCTATATGAGCTCACAGGCCATATATAGCCCAAATCAATCAACAGTCTGCCTTCTATCTTGATAGGAAGTCGGTTCTTTCAAAAGGTACTTGCATTACCTCACTTCCTACAGCACACACACACACACACACACCCTTGTATTTCAAGCTCAGTTTTCTTATTGAAATGCTCTGCGGACCCTCAAAAGAGAAAGGAGGAATTCTTCAAAGTCTTGATGAAGGTGTCATTGTCTTGATGCTTTGAAAGGACTAGTGTGAAATTATTTGTCTGGTTTCTTCATCTCAGCTCTTACTTTCCTCACATGGAGGTACACTCAAGCTCCACACAGGGATTCCAGGAGCTGAGCTAGTTGTGGGCAGTCTGTGAAGTCCAGGGGCTTTCTCAAGGGAGAAGAAGAGAAGTCTTGTGAGACAGCTATAGGCAAGTGATTCAAGGGACACAGTTACACATCCAGCACCTTTGTGTGAACTGTAAAAAGTTGCCTCCTCTAGGCCCGTGGATTGGAAAAGTTTTCATTCCTCAAGGCTGAAGCATCCCTGAGCCTGGTGAGAGAAGCAGGGCTATATTTTAGCCACTCCCATCCCCTCCCCTTGTTTGGACCTCTCTGTGTGGGACGGAAACTGCCTAATTGTACTTGGTGACTGGCTATGTGAGAGGGGGTGTTGCAGGGCTAGACATACATGAGGAACAAAATACCTGACCCCTACTGTATACACCCCGCAGATGAGACCTTTTTCCTTTGCAGCCAGAGTTTAGCCTGTTCTTGGATCTACTCTAGAAGATGTTGAACTCCTATTCTTTCTCATGCATGCTGCCCCCAAGCCACTAGCCAGCTCCTCTCGAGGCCTGTAATGGTATCATTACTCAAACTAGGTGGAACTAGGAAGAATGTCTTTTGTGGGTTTAAAGGTTGAACAAGTAACTTAAAAGTTCATTTGGAAAGGGACAATGTGGTGTTATGGAAAGGCCACAGGACATGGAATCAGCTGACCTGGAATGGTGGCTTGATAAGGGTTAACTTGGTGAGGCTGAACTACATTTCCCAGAATTCCCTTCCCTGCATGTTTCCCATTAGAGTGGCCACAAGAGATGTTCTTGGGTGAGATTTGAAGGGGAGCAGTGAAGCAATAACCATTTCATAGGTTGCACATGTTGTCACTAATCTGTGACTCACCTCACTGGTTCCCCCAAAGAAGTGTCTTTTATTGCTGGTCCTGCCTTCCCAGAGCACTCCATTGCAAGAGCAATTGCGTGCTGACCTACTTCACCCACCCCATTCCAAACTTCCTAGTTAAAATTACACTTGCATTTTTCTCTGACAGCGAAATAAGCCAAGCCCGATCCTGTCAACTGACCTCCATCCCCTCCCAGGTGAAATAACAGCATTTTTTCAGGGTTTTTGAGAGATGGGGCTTTTACACAAAGAAAGGATGTGAGTAGAGTTTGTAGACACCAGACCAGCTGGTGGAGGAGGTATTTTGGGGTATTTGCCTTCAAATCGCGACGTGACTGACCCCATATGCTCTATTTGGATTCACAATCAATGTGATTACTTATGACCTTACTAGCAGAGAATATAAATACCTCAAAGAAGGCCTCCACTGTTTAAATTCTTCTCCAGCCTTAGGGACTTGCTGGAATATGGGGTATTGAGACAAGGAGGCCTTTTACCGCTCCCTCAGCTCTGTCTGCACTGTCTGCACCCAACGGCCATGAATACACCCTTCCTAAGGTCACTTTCTCCCTTTCATCCTGCTGTGTTATCACCCTGCCTTCCATCTATCTTGTCAAAAGTGAACAAAGCATATGAGCTACCCTAGGACGGCTTGACACAGAAAAGATGTCCTATCAAAATCCCAGAATGTCACGATGAACTAGTTTAGAAACAGTATGATGCACTGCATTGGCTTTTCCAAAGTCAGTCTCGGGGGAAAAAATATTGAACCTTTGACTCATTCACTGACAATGTGGGAAATTAAATGGGGAAAGAAAAAAAAAAGAGAAAAAGGAAGGAAGCAATAAATGTCTTCCTTTTTGCCCATACGTATCTGATTCAGGGCAGCTCAAGAATCTTGGACTACAGTCAGCCACAATCATGGGGGATTCCCCAAGTGAAGAGGCTAAACATTGGCAAAACAAAAAGCAGATTTGGTCCACTGCATTCCTACCCTAATGGATGCTGAGAAATAGATGCTCTATAACCACCCACAAATTTCCTGGTACTGCTGCTATCATTGCAAAATGCTGGCTCTTTCAAAGTATCATCTCTTGCCCCTGCCAGAGAAAGCCAGCCTTTAAAAGAAACTAAATCCAAGGTCACTTATTTCCACATAAAGAGACTATTTCGTCAGCTGCCAAATTCATTTTTCTAATGTACTCTTACCCAATAACTTAAGCTTCGTGTGCTGGGCAGAGTCCAACTTGGGTAATTCCATTCTCCCAACCAAATTCTCCCAAAGAGTTTGAACTGGACATGACATTATTCTTCACTTCTTCAGCTATCCCATTATTAATCCAAATGCTTTTCATCCCCAAAGCATAATGGAGATATGAGGATAGAATTTCTTAGAATTTAGTGATGAGAGATTCCATTATATAAATTTAGTAAAGTTCTTTGGAAGTCAAATCTAGATTCGTTTATTCAATGAATAGTTATTAAAGTATACGCCAAGTGCTGTTCTCAACACTGCAGATGTAGCAGGACACAAAGAAGGTTTTTGCCCTCAAAAAGTAACTATTGGAGAGAGGGGCAGGAATCAGACTATTTAAGTCATGATACAGAGTTTGGATATTATTATAGGTGCAGTTGGAGAGTATTGGTGGAAGGATATGATCAGCTTTGGGGTTTTTTTATAGGATCACCATGAAGAGGAGAATCCACTATACAGAATATGTATGGGCCAGAGTCCTAGCCTTCTGCTACTTTCCACTGGAATTGAATCATTCCAGGATCAACAAAACTGTGGCCATAATTTCCTCCCAACAATCCTTCAAACAGCATTGACTCTTGGTTAGCTCAAAGGGTCAAGGAGGCCAAAGCCATGGTTTGATCATGTGGCCATCAGTATTGCACTGTTCCATGACAAATCCTACCCCTCTTCTTTTCTAGCTGGCTGTACTTCATAGGCTCCCGTTGGTCATATAGGACACCAGACAAGAAGGTAAATGAGGAAGAATTATCTCATCTCCACTGCTCCAAGAGCTGCCTATGATCTGCTAAAGGTGGTTCAGTGGCAAAATCAAGGAGCAAAAGTATCTCTACATATATGTGACTTAACTGAATGGTGGTGTTCTTGGAAGAGCGTTACTACTGACAAAGAGTCACTGAAAACTTTCTATGTATTGCCCTTCCTGTGAACAGTGACAATAATAAATAAGAAAGTCGCAGAATCTGAAAATAAGGGGCACCTGAGTGGTGCAGTCGGTTAAGCATCCAACTCTTCATTTGGGCTCAAATCATGGTCTCAGGGTCATGAGATCAAGCCCTGTGTCAGGCTCTGAGCTCAGGGGGAGTCTGCTTCTCTCCCTCTCCCTCTATGCCCCACTCTCTCTCTCTCTCTCTCTCTCTAAGTAAATGAGTCTTTTTTAAAAAAAGGAATCTGAAAATAAAGGGGGACATTAGTGGTCATGAAGTCCAACCTCCCACCTAATGTAAGATTCTTCTATGCAGTGCTGATAAGGAGTCTTTTGTGTTCTATACACCTCCTATGTCAGATGGGGGCCAAATGAATAGCAATTTAATTGCAAATTGTTCTGTTAGCTAGGAAAGATCACCAACTGTGGTACCTATTGCCCAAAGTTGTGGTCTGAAGGATCAAAGGACAGATAAAGTCACATCTTAAAGAGGGGCCAACATTAAGACCCGGAAAAAGAGGACCAAATAAGTTTGTCAATCGCAGAAGCAAGAAGGAGAATAAAGGATACTGAGCCATACAAGAAGATACCCAGGATGCTGATGGATGAGGAATATAGAGTAGGTGGATTGGAGGTAAGTAAGTCTGAGGAAATTCTTACGGGTGTGTACATGTTCTCATGATGGAATTTTTAATACAATTCTCACACCAATATGTATGATTGTACCAAGTACTTTTGGAGGGGCTGGAAGGGAATTTATATCCTGCTTCCCCTAAATGGTCACTGCCTCACATGGAAGTCCATTGCATCATTAGGAAGTACCAGTGTTCACAATATTCTCTGTATCCTCTTCCTTCTGGCCATAGGTCTGTTCTTGCATGACATACGGAGCAAATCTAATTCCTTTTCCTCATGACAATCCTTCAAATAATTAAAAACAGTTTTCATGTCCCCTTTCAGTATTTCCTGCTGTAGGCTCCACATCCCTAGATTCCTTTGACCCTTCTCAGATAGCATAATTTCATAGCTGCCAAACTTTCAAATTGACAAGGACTTCAGAAACTCAAGTCCAGATCTCCTTCTTTACCCAGGAGGAAGATGAGATTTAGGGGGTTCAAGTGTAGCTGGGTAGGGAGTGTGTTCTGCCCGGCGTCACCTGGAAGTGGCAGATCCAAAACTTAAACCTCTTAATTCCCAGTCCAGTGTTTTCCCCACATCTTTCAACAACCCTTCCTATCCCACTTACCTTCCTCTGGATTCATTCCAGATTCTTAGATTTCTTCTTCAAATGTAGCCCCTGATGTCAAACCCACTTGCAAGTGTGTTCCAAACAGCCAAGAGAATAAGGCAATTGTTATCTACTTTATAGTAAACTCTATACATCCATTAAGGCTGTTATGATTACTTTAGGTTTCTTTGGCAGACCTTGATGATTCATATTGCATATGTAGTTAATTAAAACCATTTGTACATTTCTCTTTAACTTGAAATGCGTCAAGCAAGAAACTTTTCACCTCGTACTAGAATGGTTCATTTTTAATTTAACTTATGTATAGGATTATATATTGAATCCTCCTAAATATCTCTTTGTTAGTTTAGATATATTCTTTTACCTGGTTGAAGTATTTTTGAATGCTAATTGTCCTATCAGGCATATTAACTAACCACCCACATTTTATGACATACATAGACTCAACAAGCACACTGTAGCAAAGACAGTTCTTGCCAAATATGCCATGTCCTCCCTTACTTTTCCCAGACTCTGTTGTAATTGGGCTGGAGCCATGTGACTACCTCTGGCCAATAGATTGTGAATGAAGGTGACGTCACTTCTGGGCCAAGTCATTAAAGAGCCAGTGTGATTCTTCTCTTCTTCTATTCGCCTGATATAGAGATCTTGCAGGCCACGTGGTCTGGATGCCATGACTTCAGAGGAGTTTACATGAGCCCATGGCAATCCATTAAAGACCTTTAACAGTATTCCATTAAAGACTCTACCTCCAGCTACCAATTCAATTTATTGCCCAAAGATATCATAAAAGACTGAATTAAATGCCTTGTTAAAATTCAAATATATGAAGTCCCAAGGAGCATGGTAATCCATTGTAGGATTTTAAGCATGGGTGTGATATACTCAGATTTGAATTTTAGAGATGCATGGGAGTGGGGCGTGATTGGAAGGAGCTAGGACTAGAAGGAGAGGCAGCTAAGAGGTTGACTTTTGAATGTCTAGAAGGGGAATGTGATGACTGGGGCCCATACGATCTTACTAAGAACAAAGTTTTGTCAGTTACTTCATTTCCACTCTTGCCAGTGTTGCTAAGCTGGCATAGCAGAGAAATAACCAAGTCCACAGTCCTGAGCCTGGCTCTGGCCTGCCGCTCAGCTGGTCCTGCTCCATTCTCCTTCTCACTTCCAGCCATTTGTACACTTTTCCATTTACTTCGATGCCTTGAGCATTCCCTCTGATGCTGGGCTTTTGCATGAGTCCTTTCTTCTGTTTAGAATGCTTTCTTACCCTGTCCCCCTGTCCACCCTAATTCCTCAAACTTCAAATTTCAAGTTTTTCAGGGAGGCTTCTGACCCCCGCTAAACTAAGTTAGATCTCTTTGTTTAGACCATTTGCCCCATACACTTCCCTTTTCAGAACATTCAGTACCCCTGAAATCACTTCTTATAAGATCACCTGCTCTCTCCTTGAGACTAAAGGTTCTTTGAGGGCAAAGGCTATCTGTTACCACTGAGAATTTAGACAGTGCTCAGTAGGTATTCAAATAATATTTGTTGAATGGGATTATCTAATCATTTGTTCTGGAAATGTGCCAGAAACCAATGCTAAACTAAATGGATTGTAAATTTTAAAATCTCCTCTTCTTATCCTCTGTCCTTCTCCAGATTCGAGGTATTTGCTACAGGACTCCTCAGGAATGACCAAGAGTGATTCTTTCAGGTTTCTGGGGTTGGCATTGCTTTGGTGCAGAGATCTATGAACACAAATTAAATGCCCAAATCTGGCTGGCTGCCTGTTTCATAAATAAAGTTTCATTAGAACAGAGGTACACCTGTTTGTTTCTAAATCACCAATGACTACTTTCACACTACAAAAGCAGAGTCGAGTAGTTGCAACCAAAACCATGTGGCCCACAAAGTCTAAAATATCACCTTTACAGAAAAAATTTACCAACTGCTAGTCTAGTAAAAATATTTTAACTCATTGAAGACAGTTAGGTGATTTTTTTTCTGTCATCTCATCTATATTTGGCTTCTTTTCCTTTTTTCCCTAGCTTTGATCTGCCTTTACAATTTGAAATTTATTCTTTCTATTAAAGAATCCATAACAAAATAGACAGATGCCTACTGTCATCTGCTGATATACTTTCTGCTCCATATAGTGTCTCTTCCACATTTGTCTTTTTATAATAAAAATCATTTATTAAAAACAAAAATCAATATTTTTCTTTCTTTAGTTATTCAATTCACATTTTCTTTTCTTTTCCAGTTTTATTGAGGTGTATTTGTGGGGGGGCGTTGTTTTTTTGTGTTTTTTTTAAGATTTTATTTATTTATTTATTTATTTTTAAAGATTTTATTTACTTATTTGACAGAGAGAGAGATAGTGAGGGCAGGAACACAAGCAGGGGGAGTGGGAAAGGGAGAAGCAGGCTTCCCGCTGAGCAGGGAGCCTGATGCGGGGCTCTATCCCAGGACCCTGGGATCATAACCTGAGCCGAAGGCAGACACTCAATAACTGAGTCACCCAGGCACCCCTATTTGTGGGTTTTTTTAAGATTTTATTTACTGTGGCACCTGGGTGGCTGAGTTGGTTAAGTGTCTGACTGTTGATCTCAGCTCAGGTCATGATGTCAGGGTTGTGAGATCCACCCACACATTGGGCTCTGTGCTCAGTGCAGAATCTACTTGTCCCTCTCCCTCTGCTCCTCTCCCCCACTTACGTGCTCTCTCTAGTAAATATTTATTTATTTTTAGAGAGAGAGAGAATGTGCACGAACGGGGAGAGGGGCAATGGGAGGGGGAAAGAATCTCAAGCAGACTCCGCGCTGAGCCCAACACGGGGCTCGATCTCATGACCCCAAGATCACGACCTGAGCCGAAACCAAGAGTCAGACGCTCGACTGAGCCCCCCCAGGTGCCCCTTATTGAGGTATATTTGACATATAACCTTGTATAATAAGTTTAAGGTATATAACACAACAATTTCATCTATGTGTATACTGCAAAATGATCACTTCAGTAAGCTTAGTTAACGTCCATCACCTCTTCCACATTTGTTCTCCTTGCTCTACACGTGTATAACAAAGCTCATTTTATTGCCCTCAGAATTTTTATAAGATGCGTTTCACTCTTAGCTTCCTTGTACAGGTTATTGTGCTTTTCTGTACTCCTTCCACCAACAGTTCTTCCATCACCAGGGACTCTTCACAGTAAGAACTCACCAAAGAACTCTTTGCAGGCACAATAATTCCTTCAGGATCATTTTCACTTGTGTTATCAGAATTTTATTTTTGAGAGTTACATATGTCTCATGGTGGATCTTTCGATTATACCTGTGAATTTTTCTTTTTCTTTTCCAGAGATTTCCAAATGTTATATTTTTTTAAAAAGATCTGTTTATTTATTTTAGAGAGAAAACATGTGTGCACGTGTGTGTGTGTGGGTGGGGGGAGGGGCAGAGGAAGCCGAAGAGAGAGAATTCAAGCAGATTCCCCACTGAGCATGGAGCCAGATGCAGGGCTCGATCCCAGGTCCCCATGATCATGACCTGAGCCAAAATCAAGAGTCAGAGGCCTAACCAACTGAGCCACCCAGGTGTCCCTCTCAAACTTAAGAGTTTTGAGAGCATGTCAGAAGCAGCTCTCAAATTTTGGACTCTTATAAGAATCTACTACCTTTCTACAGTTCCCCAACCAATTCTACCACTTGGTCAGTGTTATGGGTTGAAATATGTCCCCCCAAAGAGATATGTTGGAGCCCTAATCCCCGGTACCTCGGAACGTAACCTTTTTTGGAAATGGGGTGTTTATAGAGGTAATCAAGTTAAAAGAAGATCATAATCCAATAATAATGACACTTTTATCTCCAACGAAGAGGAGAAATTTGGACACAGAGACAGACACACCATAGGAAGAATGCCATATGAACATGAGAGCAGAGATGGGGTGAGCCTCTGTGAGCCAATGAACAGCAAAGATTGGAAGCAAACCCCCAGAAGCTAGAGAGAGCATAGAACAGATTCTTCCTCCCAGGCTTCAGAAGGACGCAATCTTGCTGACACCTTGATCTTGGACTTCTAGCCTCTGGAACTGTGAGACAACATGTTTCTGTTGTGTAAGTCACCCAATTTTGTGATACTTTGTTACAGCTGCCCTAGCAAATGAATATAGGCAGAATTAGTCCACAGATGGGAGAGTTTGCCCGCTGATTCCAACGTGAACTCTGCCTCATTTTCCTGGTTCTGCCTGCTCTAGTTCATCCTATCAGAGCCCATTGTTACCCCACTAAAGATTCTCAGACTTGAGACCTCATCTCCAGATGTTTTGTTTTGGTAACTGTAAGGTGGAGCCTAGGAATCTAATTTTTATTAAGCCCTAGAGGCAATTCTGAGGTATAAGAGTAGGAAGGACTTAACAAACTTTGTGTAGTTGAGTCTCCTTCCTGGCCCCACGGCCTTAGCATATCTGAAAACGGATGGATCCACTTCTGCTGCTGAGCTCAGCCAGGATCCAATGGTCCCAGTGGCAACCAGTGGGATCCTGTGCTCCTTGTATTCCTCCTCAGGTGCCCAGGCTCAGGACCAGGCCTAAGCTGGGGGCCTGCTATTCCCTCATTCCCTTATTAGCCCTCCCCCTGAGAAGAGCCCTGACCCTAAACCCCAGACTGGTGGCTAGGCCACTAAACTCTGAGGACAGATCTCCCAAATGACTGACTGCTCACTCTCCTGCTTCTTGAGCACCTCCTACCCTCAGTTTCCAACCATGCTCTGGTCATTTTGGAGGAATCATGTACCCAACATGGGAAATACTCTCAGTAACTGCTGCATGACTTATGAAGGGCCCTTCCCTACCCTCTAGACACTGGATGTACCAACCTGGCTACATCTCCATAACCAAGCTCAGCAACTCTTTGGATGGCTCAGTGTGCTAGATCTTGTACTATACACATCCCTTCTGGTTTTCATGTTAGGCTTACAATCGAATGAGGGTTACAAAAAGGTACATGGATACACATTATCTATGAATACAGGGCTCTAAGGGCAAAGAGCTGGAGCACCTGACCAGGGTCTGGAGGGGTTGGAGGTAGGGAAAGCAGCTTGAAGAAGTTCCCATTTAAAACCAAGACCAGGGATGCCTGGGTGGCTCAGTCAGTTAAGCATCTGCCTTTGGCTCAGGTCATGATCCCAGGGTCCTAGGATTGAGCCCTGCGTCGGGCTCTCTGCTCATTGGGGAGCCTGCTTCTCCCTCTCCCTCTGCCTGCTGAGAGCTTGTGCGCTCTCTCTCTCTGTGTCAAATAAATAAATAAAGTCTTTTAAAAAAATTAAAAAAAAATAAAACCAAGACCAAATAAATAAATAAAATTTTATATAATATACCTATATATTATTAATTTTATGTTATGTATAATATTGATATTATTATATAATAACACACAATGCTAATATATAAATGTACAAAAACATATTATTAACATATATTAATGTAATGTTAAGAATATAATATATTTTCAATATATTATTTATTATAATTAGTAATTCTTAATGGGTTTGGGAAGAGAGAGATCTTCAGGCTCAAGAGCCAGAGAGAGCATGATGGTTTCTGGTAAAAGCAAGTAGCTGGAGGCGTGGGCAGGAGGCAAGGGTTTCCCAGCCCCATGGTGTCCCGTAGGAGATCTTTTCTGGAAGAGAGGTAAAACCGACGGATCACTCACGTCAGTCATATTTGAGAACACGTCCCCTGTCCAGCAAAGCATCCCAACACCTGCATGAGGGGAAAGTGGGTGGATGCACTTGAACTGACCCTCAGCCCTCATTCAGTCTCTGACTCTCCTCTTGTCAGCTCTCTTCATCTTCTCGATTTAATTTCTCTTCCACGCGACTCAACCAGCCTCAAAAGCCACAAAAATAATCTGTTATTGTTATAGGCTGCAGTTTCTTTCAGACTTTAGCAGGCAGCCTCTTCAACCTGATGTAGCTAAAATCTTAGGGATAGCCACCTTGGCCACAACCCTGCACCACCTTTTCCCCATCCCTAGCCATTCAGGATGGTCCTTACAGGAAGCCTGCAAGGAAATGAATTCCTGCTTGGAATTAAATAACAAGAAGTTTCTAGCAATCTAGATTTGACACTCACCACTCAAGAACTTGAGACACTGGACATAAGACTGGTCATGAAAGACCCTCCCCCAGTCCCAGGTATTTGAACTTGCCTGTGATATAAGTCTTAACTGGGACAGCTTGGGACAGATGCTCTCTTGAGCTGCGGGTTATACCTTCCTATTTAAAGGACTATTGATCAGCACAACATGGCCCCTAATATGGAAAGCGAACGGTAAAAAGGAAAGGCAAGCATTTCCTCACTAAACGAAAGAAGAGATCTGAATCTGAGGAGCCCAATCTGGCACTGATTGAAAGTAAATTACCAGCTGATTAGATGGCTGTAAATACAGGGAGAGAAGGCTCAACAGGCAGCTGGATTGCGTAAGGAAGAGGGAAATTAGAGAGCGCACGGGAGGTGCTGAGCACAGACAGGGCTCGGCAAAGAGGAGCAGTGGCAGCTCTGTACCGCCAAGATTATAGAAGCAGGAAGGGACCTGTAGGAAGTGTTCTGTAGATGGAGCCGGCGTGAAAGTGTAGCCCCCCACCTCCCACTCCAATCCCCCCAGCCCCACATCCCTAATGAGCCCGAAAGACGGATGTTTGTTATTGCAACACAGGAAGTATCAATGACTTCTGTTCAGTGAGGAAAACCTGTTTTAGATTATGTGCAATCTGGAAGCTTCTCACTTCCTACCATAAAAGCCACTCTCATAAAAACCACTCACATCCCTGCAGTCTACAGAGACGGAGTCCACGCAGATGTCAATGAGAGATACCATCCCCCAAAGAGCAGCTGGGCCTGTTTCTGCAGACAGCAAGCACTGAAAGAAGCGAGCCCCTGTGAACTCAGAGCTCTGCAATTAGTAGAAGGAGCTTGCCACAAGGAAGGATCGAGTAGTGTAACTAGGAAACTAGGGCTCTCCTGTGCATACCAAAAAAGATCCCCTCTTCCTCTGGCAAATCTCGGGAGAGAGTCGGGCCAGCCTGGGAGGAGGTAATTGGGGCAGAAATGGTGGGGGAGAAGGAGGATGGCTGTAATTTTTGCATTAGTGATGGAAGTGAGTTTAGCAAAGGACAGACAGTGGATGCCTTAGTCACATGAGTATTACTGTTTCCATAGCCCTGAGCCCTCCCTACAAGCTTCTCTAAGCCCTAAGCGAGGCGGCTGTATGCTCTCATTGTCCAAGGGGAGAATACAGACAGAATATATAGCTTCTGGGTTAGCTCAGCACCCTCATTTTCTTGGGGTTCCAGCCCACAGGCCCTGGAGATGCTCTCACAGGAAGGAATGCCTGGGGGACATGGGACCAGATGACCACATCAGTTACAGTTTACGTTTAGAAGGAACCATTCCAGTGTCACATGGCAGAAGACGTAAGAGGATGGGTAAGTAATACAGAAAGAAAACTGGGGGGAGGAGTTGAGAAAGAGGTTATTGAGCTTTGGTAAAGTCATTTCTTTAGCCAGATCCGACTAAGGGTGTCACTAATTCCCTAAGATCAGACATTTGAACTGACAACACACTGGATACTTCTTGAAGCTTCTTGTGTGGCTACCACATTTGGATGTTCCTCATACAATTAACTGTTTAGATAACTGGATACAGTTCTCATTCCACATGGGGAGTTAGTCATTCTCCACACATCTTTCGATTACCTCTATACAGTTCAGAATTAAAGAGCATCTTAAAGCACTGGGGGTGCTTTAAGAAAACTGTCACTGTCAAAATTAAGGTGTGTTTTTTTTTAAAGATTTTATTTATTTATTTGACAGAGAGAGACACAGCGAGAGAGGGAACACAAGCAGGGGGAGTGGGAGAGGGAGAAGCAGGCTCCCAGCGGAGCAGGGAGCCCGATGCGGGGCTCGAACCCAGGACCCTGAGATCATGACCTGGGCTGAGAGCAGACGCTTAACGACTGAGCCACCAGGCGCCCCAAGATTATGTTGTTCTGAGGGCAGATTCCAGGTATGTAGTCCCTTTCATCAAATGTGTCCTTGCCGTTCTCTGGATGTCACAAAGGCCGGGATGCTGCAGATCACTAAAGGGACACACAGAGCTTACACTGGCCAAGGAAAAAATCAGAGATTCTTTGAACTAGTTTGGGGCCAACTTTGAGATGAGGACAGAAATGCAACTGGGTTCACTTCATCTGGTGTTAACATGAACGTTAACATGCCAAATATCTGAGTCACTGACTAAAAATAAGAACAGATTGGAGAACTAAGCGGTGTGACTGGGAGGAAGAGTGATGCTGAAGAAAAGGAGTTCCTCATGTTGACAGCTGCTTCCCTAATGGACAAGGAGTATGAAGAACAGACACTGCAGAGTGTGAGGGTTTTTTGTTTTGGTTTTTTGGTTTTTTAAAGATTTATTTATCTATTTGAGTGTGAGAGAGAGAGCATGAGCAGGGGGAGGAGCAGAGAGAGAGAGAGAGAGAGAGAAGCAGACTCCCTACTGAGCATGGAGCCTGACGAGGGGCTCAACGAGGGGCTCAATCTCGTGACCCTGAGATCATGACCTGAACTGAAATCAAGAGTTGGACGCTTAGCTGACTGCACCCCCCAGGCCCCCCTCGGTGTGTGAAGTTTTAAAAGACCTTTGACAAAACCATCTTCTTTGCACCACCACATCTCCCTGCCCTGGAACAATTCCCTCAAGTTCATTCAGTTCTCTGTCTCTGACAAAGTCAAGGTGAGGATCGAGGGAATGAAGTAAACATTTGGTTCTCACAGACTCAAGAAGTACAACCTCCTTCTCTTCAGGCATCTCTGTTCTGTTTTCTCAAGACAGCAGGGGAATCCCAAGAAGCTACAGTGTGCCCTAAAGGAGCCAATTGAAAGCATTGAGTCTACTTAGTTTCCAGGAGTCTAGGTTGGAACAAAGTTTATTAGTGAACCTTGCAGCAACTGTAGCTGCTCAATTTTTCCACATAGTTTCTTCTCTGTAGCTAGAAAGTATAAGTAAAAGTATATCTCAGGCAAGAAACGTTTAACAAGGTAAGATTTTAGAACTGCTTTGGTTAAACCTTGCTCTCCAAAAATTCTGCTGCAAGAAAAAAAGTACAGTCCTTTCCTAAAACTGATCAGTATTCATGTAATTCCCATCGAAATCTGAACAAGTTTCTTTGCTGGCCTTGACAAGTTTATTCCAAAATTTATATGGAAAAGAAAAGGCTCTAGCATAGCCAAAACAATGTTGAAAAACAAAGTGGGAGAGGAAGTGGGAGAAACCACTCTTCCCAACAGTAGGGCCTCGTGTGTAACTACAGTATTAAGACAGCATGGTACTGGTAGAGGGAAGAGGCACATAGATCAGTGGAACTGAATAAAGAACCCAGATCTAGAGCCACACAAATATGCCCCCGACTAATTTTGATAACGGAATAAAAGCAATCCAATGGAGGAGAAATAGCCTTTTCAATAAATGGTGCTGGAAAAATTGGACCCTCAGAGTGTGAGGTTTTAAAAGACCTAATGAAAATTAATACGAAGAAAAGACCTAATACGAAAATTAACTCACAATGGATCATGGACTCACATGTGAGCATAGAACTCTAAAACTTGTAAAAAAGAACACAGGAGAATATTTTTGGGACCCTAGGGCTAGGCAGAGTTCTTGGACTTGACCCTAAAAGCATGATCCATAATAGGAAAAATTTATAAATTGGACTAAACACTTTTGCTCTATGAAAGACTCTGTAAAAGGATGAAAAGACAACAGGCCAGGAGGAAAGATTTACAAATCACACAACCAACAAAGGCCTTGTGTCTAGAATATATATAAAAATTCTAGAAACTCAACATTTAAAAAAAAAAAAATGTATCCAAGGCATCTTTCAGCACCACATTTCACAGCATGTATTCTTTTTTTTTTAATTTTTTAAAAGATTGATTTACTTATTTTGAGAGGGGGGCGGGGGGAGGGCAGAGGAAGAGGGAGAGAATCCCAAGCAGACTCCCCCCAATGAAGGGCTCAATCTCACAACCCTGAGATCATGACCTGAGCTGAAATCAAGAGTCAGACAGTCAACCAACTAAACTGGACCACCTGACTTAGGATCTTGGGGGTGGGGGAGGGGTTGGTAAAATGCAAATTCCTGTGTCTCCAGAAATTCTGATTCCATAGATCTGAGTGGGGCATGGGAAATCTGCCTTTATTTCTTTGTTTGTTATTTATTTATTTTAGCAATTTGCTTTTAAAACAAGCTACTCAGGGTGTCTGGCTAGCTCAGCCGGTAGAGCATGTGAGTCTTGATCTCAGGGTCATGAGTTTGAGCCCCATGTTGGGGGTAGAGTTTACTTTAAAAAAAAAGAAAGAAAGAAATCTATTAAAAATTAACAATGAAAAAATTAAACAAGCTCCTCGGGAGATTTATTATTATTATTATTATAATTAAAGTTTGAGAGCTTCCACAACTATTCAATCTAGTGAACCGTGAAGGAAGAGCCACATTAGAGAGGAAATCGGGATGGGGCCACTTGTGCCCTGAAGGGTACTATTTAAAGACTAACAGGGACTATTTAAAGAACAACAACAAACCAGAAGTGTTATGAATAATTTCTAAGGAGCAGCCACTCTCTAGATTTATTAGGATGTAAATGAAATGATGAAATGCCCTCCCCTCCCCAACTCAAGTATACAACTATAAGGAGAACTTGCCACATATGGAGAGATTTTAAAAAAATTCTCATAGTCATGCTGCTCGAGGGGCCTGGTGTTCACAAAGGGCTTGTGAGAGCCCAGGAAAGACCCTGTTCTCTGAGGATAAAGCATGCACTTTAGCAAGTTGGGGGACAATCATGCTCCAGCCGAACCAGTGTCTGTGGGCCTGTGGGGAACCCACAGCCAGGGACCCCAGCTATGAGGGGTGAAGGCCCGCCTCGGGGTTCTCTAACATCACCTTCTATCACCCTTTCCCACTCACTCACACATACATATATACACAGGTCTAGAGATTAAGGAGCAGCTCCTTCTCACCAACCCACCAAATAGTCCCTGTTTCTGCCTTCACTGTTTTGCCTCCAACGCATCACAGGTGGCAAAGGAGAGCCTAAGGATGAGACAACATGACTGAGTGCAGACCCAGGTCACAGCCAGGCTCCTCAGAGCAGCTGGGGAGTAAGAGGGCAGTCGCATCTCTGGGAAACATGCCGGAGGCCAGCCTGACAAAAGGAACGAGAAAGCTGCCAGGGGAAGGTGAGCCAGGTAGCTGTCAACCCATGAAAAATGAAGTGGCCTTTAGGAGGACCAAGGCCGGCCCACAGAGCTGCTGGCCAAGAACGCACGGATCTGAGGGCAGGAATGACCCATCAGCCTGATCCTAAGACGGCCTTTGCCCTCCAAGGACACTGCTGCGTGGCTTTTCAGACCCCAGTACAACCCAGGTCCCTGAGTTTTCCAGTCTTTGCTCACTTGTGTCTGTTGTATCTCCTCTCGGTCACAGTTGATGGGAGCTGATTGGTGCTGAAGCAGACTCCAGTTCATTTCCGTTCACCTCATTATTTGTTTGAATTCTGGGCTGAAGCCAAGCGACAAACATGAACATTCCCCCCGCAGAGCAGGCGCACACAGACACTTGGAGGCACGCTCACACGTGCCGCACTCTCCCAGGCATGCACACGTGTTTACACGAGCGCGCATCCTCACCCGGACACACTCGCACACAGGCGCTCACCCATGCAGACACCCCCTACTTGCCTACACGCACTCCTGCACACGGGCACACACAGCTGCTCCAGCTGCGGTCAGCTGTGCAAGGTCTCTGCCTTCCATGACTGGGGCGTCTAGGAGAACTTCAAACCTGAGAGTTCCTCCTCTCGCCCTCCTGTTCCCCTGGCCGCCTGGACACCGACGCTTGCCATCTGTAATCCATCACTACATCTTACGCCCTGTTTCCAGCCATTGTCAGTCGAGTGGGAGACCTTCCAACCTTCTGTCTCAATGAAAGTCAACTGTTGTCAACCCAAGCTCCCGTGAAGTTCCAGGGACTAGCCTGACTTGGATTTTAAACAGTCCTGCTGGCCGTCCTGCCTGTGAATCAGGCTGGGCTCCAGACGAGGTGGGGAAGCCCTCTAGTGGCCAAGGCTGAAGTGACAATAGGCGTGGAGGGCTCCGGGATGCCGCAGGAACCAGTCCACTCTTCCTGAAACCACAGTCCCTAAAATCTTTACAGCCTAAATCCTCCCTCTCCATCACCCCCAGATCCTTCTAGTCATCAGGTCCTATCAATTTCCCTCCCAAACAGCTGTCCCCGTTGCCCACCCTAGCTCTGCCTTATCACCCATGCGTCGTAGGGCTGCAGTGGACCGTTGCCTGGACCTCTGTGACTGATCCATTACGGACCTCGCTGCCAAATTCACCTCCCAGACCCTCACTGTTGGTCTTCTATGTTCTCTATTTAAGACTTCCAGACTTCCCCCATAGTCTCTAGTGGTGATCCTCAAAAGGGAGACACACTGTCTCGGGACAGGTTGAGCAGCATTTCCACACACAGTCTAGAGATGTTGATGTTTCTCCCCACACCATGCTCATGTTGGACCACTTCTATCGAGGTGTCGTTCCTCACGGTGCCCTATTACTCAAATGTAGAGGGCTGAGGAAAAGATGGAGAACCACAAGTCCTTGGGGCAAAAGTTCAAACATCTCAGCCCCCCACAGCCTGGCCTTGAATTTCTTTTCTAGGTTTAGTGTTACAGTGTAACATCGAGGTTAAGGACTAGAATCAGTCTGGCTTAGAACCCCGGGTGTACAACTTGTTAGCTCTGTAATGGTATGGAAGGTTCTAGATCCTTAGTTTCTTTACAGGGTTCTTGAGATGTTAATGAGGTAGCCTGTGTATGAGACTTAGCCCAGTGCTTGCCCCACAGTCAGTGCTCACTTAAGGACAGCTGTAATTAGTACTCCTCTGTCTGTAAGCCGACTGGTTTGCTCACAGGTCAGACATGTCCTTGCACTTTCCATCTCTGCACTTCGGCTCTTGACGCTTTATGTGCCTGGAATGTCCCCTCCCTCCTCTCTAATGTCAAGACCTCACCTGTTCTGCTGTGCCCAGCTCAAATTTCTTCACCTGCTTAGGGAACTGAGCTAATCCTGGACTTACGGACCTCATACATTATCTCTTGTGAGAGGGAACAAATACTTTGTGGTAGTGCACCGTATAAACTTATGCAAGTGTGTAATAGACAAATATGTGGGATATTTAACTGTTTGTGCCATCATTCTAAAAAATTAGATAAAGCCTTATAATGTGTTTTCATGTGTTACTAGAATAGTTATTCAAATTGTTTTAATATCTTACTTTTCTGCATAACTAGATTATAAATGCCATGAGGATAAAAGCTCTGTTTTATACTTATATTCTCCATAGAACATATCTTACATGATACTTTCACTATATTAGGTACTTAGTGATCATTTAATTAAGAAGTGACTGCATTTTTTATAATAGTAGTAACATGCGTCCTTGTCCCTTAAAGCAATTTTCCATTCATTATCTTATGAGCTTTGATTATCTAACTTCTACAACATCCCTGAAAGAAAAGCAAATCCTAGGCCTATTTCACAGGGAATTTCTTATTGTAAGTCTTGCAAGCAAGTTGTGTTAGTTATATGTGTTACATCACAATAACACAATCTCCAAATGGAAAGGTATCTGGGTCAAAAAGGGCAGGGTGGGTAAATTTTTTTAAAGTATGCCTGTACCATGTTTATTTACAAATCATTTGGAATGTAGCCTATAAATTATATTCTGGAGTCTAAAAACGCTTTCAGTGTAAATTGCAAAAATAATTGGTATCCCATGATGAGACACCACTGCACACCTATTAGAATGGCGAAGATATATGTAAAAGACAAAATTGACAAAGATGCAGAGCAACTGTGCTGGTTGACTTGCACAATGCTATATCTGCTTTAGAAAACAATTTGGTAGTTTCTTAGAGAGTTAAAGAAACATGACCCATATGAACCAGCAAACACATGCCTACGTTTTTACCCTAGAAAATTGCACACTTGTGCTCACACAGAAACCTATACGCTAATGCTTATTTATAGTCGGTAAAGATAAAGAACGGATTAGTAGTTTCCAGGAATTATGGGTGGGAGAGAGCTGGCTACACAGGTGCAGCATAAGAGAATTTGAGGTGGGGGGAAGGGATGAAAATTGTCTACATCCTGATTGTGGTAGTGGTTACACAAATCTACACATGTTAAAAGGTCATAGAACTATACACCCAAAAAAGTAAAGTTCGCTGTACATAAATATAACAGTAAAACCATATTTCTAAGAAAACTCAGAAGCAAAGTTCAGGAAAAAGTGAATGCTGTCAATGAATTCAATATAAAGATATCGATCACCTATTATGTATAAGGCACTGACTGGGGTAGGAGAAAGGGAAACCAGAGCCTAGCGATAAAGCAGTTTTAGGAGCATTAGCTTTGAAATCGGTTACAGCTAAGATTGAACCCCTGGTCTCTTACAAAATGTGGGTTCTTAGGAAGGTTGCCTAACGTCTTTGAGCTTTAGTTTATGAAGATAATAAAACACAGAGTACAGACACAGTAAGAGGTTGAGAAATGCGAACTATTACTACTACCATAGAATTGCTAATGCTAAAGCTGGTGATGTCAGTAAAAATGATGTCTCTGAGGCGCCTGGTGGCTCAGTCAGTTAAGGTTCAACTCTTGGTTTTGGCTCAGGTCATGATCTCAGGCTTGTGAGGTGAAGCGCGTCCTGCGGTGGGCTCCAGGCTCAGCGGGGAGCGTGCTTCCCTCCCTCTCCCTCTCCCTCTGCCCCTCCGCCTGCTTGTGTGTGCGCATGCGTGCTCTCTCTCTCAAATCAATCAATCAGTCAATCTTTTTAAAAAATGATACCCAGAATCTAACCAGTCTCAGCACTGCCACTGCCACCGCCCTGATCCAAAAGCCACCATCCCCTCCTGCGATAGCTTACTAACTGTTCTCCCTGCCCCCATCCTGCAGCCTGTACTTAACCCAGCCACCACAATGATCTCTTTAAAATGTAAGTCCAGGGGCGCCTGGGTGGCTCAGTCGTTAAGCGTCTGCCTTCGGCTCAGGTCGTGATCCCAGGGTCCTGGGATCGAGCCCCACATCGGGCTCCCTGCGCAGCGGGGAAGCCTGCTTCTCCCTCTCCTACTCCCCCTGCTTGTGTTCCCTCTCTCGCTATGTCTCTCTCTGTCAAATAAATAAATAAAATCTTTTAAAAAAAAATAAATAAATAAAATGTAAGTCCGATTATGTCACTCATCTGCTCAAAACACTGTTGTGACTCCCCGTGTCACTTAGAGTAAAGGGAGAAGTCGTCCCCGTGTTTTTGAAGACCCTGCATGCTCTCACACCATTTGCCTCTCTTATATTATCTTCTATTGCTTCCCCCCTCCCCCGCTCTTCTTCTTTTTTGAAAAGATTTATTTATTTGAGAGAGAGAGGGAGGGAGGGAGAGAAAGCAAGCAGGGGTAGGGACAGAGGGAGAGGGAGAGAGAATCTCGAGCAGACTCCCCGCAGAACGGGCAGAGCCAGACCCGGGGCTCGATCCCACACCTCCGTGATAACATGAACCGAGACCAAGAGTCGGAGACTCAGCAGACTGAGACACCCAAGCGCCCCCATTCTTCTTCTTCCACACTGACCTGTTACCCTGACACGGCCTCTGTTAGCAGCCGTGGTACTGGCTCTTTCCTCTGCCTCGGACAGTTGCCACGTGTTTGCACCGCTCACTCCCTTGCCTCCTTTGTGATTGGCTCCAATGTCACCCTCTCAAAAAGGAAAAAAAAGGGGCGCCTGGGTGGCTCAGTTGGTTGGGCAACTGCCTTCGGCTCAGGTCATGGTCCTGGAGTCCCGGGATCGAGTCCCGCATCGGGCTCCCTGCTCAGCAGGGAGGCTGCTTCTCACTCTGGCCCTCCCCCCTCTCATGCTCTCTCTCTCATATAAATAAATGAAATCTTTAAAAAAAAAAAAAGGAAAAAAAAGCCTATCCTAATTGCTGTATTTAAAAGTTCAGCCTGCTCCGCTTTCCCCCAGCCCTAGCAATCCCCCTTGTCTTGCCCAACTTTTCCTTTTCCATATGTCTTATCACCTTCTCTATAACAAAACCAAACATTGGCAGATGGTTCTCTCATAAATTGCTGGTGGGAGTATGACTTGATACAACCACTTAGGAAATCTTTTAAAAGATTTCAAAATATTTAAGTATTGAAAATTTAAAGATTTAAAAATCTTTAAATGTAAAGAATATCTACTAAAGCTAAAAATATCCTGTGCTGCTTCTGCATGTAAATCCAACGGAAAGGAATGCCAAAAGACACGTATTAAGAATGATAAAAGCAGTTTTATTCATAATATCTCTGAACTGGAAACAACCCAAATATCCACAGTAGAGTGGGTAAATAAGTTGTGATATTTTCAAGCAATAGAGTAATACACAGCAATAAAAAATGAATGATGATACTCTTAACAGCATGAATGAATCCCAGGCCTAATATCGAGCAAGAGACAAAAGAGAATATTTTATATGATTTATTTGATGTTCAAGAAAGGCAAAAACTTTAATGATAAAATCAAAATAGAGCTACTTATTTCCCTAATGGGGAGGTAATCTAATCTCTCTGAAAATAATGATAATATCCATCTTGCAGGCTAACTGCAGGAAATGTATCTCTAACATCTAGCACCAGATCCTGGCACAGAGTATGGGCTAACTGAATGATAGTTTGTATTCATGTATGTTCTCCATTTGCAATAGTTTAGTAATTGGCAAGTAAAAGATCGGTTTAGGTTACCTAACACAAAAGTTTCAGTTGTATATATATACCCTTAGTTGCCTCCCAATAGCCATTCCCTTTTTCTTCTTATTAGTAGAATCTATATTTTTGTTCAGAGAAGCCATATACCCAGCCCAGAACAATGAAGCATGACTAAGCCGACCATGGAACTCCCATGCTCCTTTGCCAGACCCACTTTCCCAATCCCCCCTTACACCTAGTGATGCCCATGTGCTCAGTTTGGGCCAATGAGACCTAAAGAGGAATTCTGATGGGAAACTCTTTAGAAAAGATTTGTCCTCCTTGCTAAAAGGAAAGGTACACATTCTCTCACTGCCCCTCTCCCCCCGTTTTCTCCTTTTGGATGGATAATGTACGGAGCTATGGCAACTGCCTTTTGATCATGAAAATCAGAGAGAAAATGACAAATAGTCCCAACTTATCAGAATTAGCAAATCACCTACCTTCAAAGTTTTTGTTCTAAGAATTAATTATCTTTATTATTTAAGCTCTATTATTTAAGCCATTGTTAGTTGTGTATTCTGTTACTTCCAGCTGAAATCATTCCTGGGACTATTCCCTTATAGAAAAACAAGTGTGCAAAAGAGAATGCTTATGCCAATGATTAGGACACCTTACCATGCTCTCTTTAATTTGCCCAATGTCAGAGCACAGCCCACTCCTTTCATGGTCCTTCCACGAGTCTCTTCCTTGCCACTTTACTAAAATGCCTTCACTTTCTAAGGCAAACACCTTTCAGTGGCATGTGAACACACTAATGAGGTCAGTAACTTTCCTTAGGCATTGAGGCTAAGGAATGAAACTTAAAACAGGAAAATTCTATTCAATTGCTGAATTTGTTGGAGGGTAGCCAACTGCTAAATGCTGGTGGGAACACATACTAACCTGCATTTGCCCACAAGCACCCCAGTGCACCAATGCTGTAAATATAAATGTACCGTGAATAGGTGGCTCATTCAGGACTCATTCCTGTGTGGCAGGGCAGATGTATCTTGAAGTTAATGACATTCCATGGCCCTCGTGTGCCCACACCTCTTTCCAGGCCCTGTTTGGGGCCCAAGCAATGTGTTCACGTGGTAATACGCCTTTGTAAAACTTGGAAGTATGTTACCCACAATCAGATAAGACCTCTGTCTCTGTCCTCTCCAACTCACCCTCTCTTGCACTTGCCCTGCTGTAGGGTGGTGTTAGAGAGACCATGGGCTGTTTGGGATTCAGCTAAAGGGAAGTTGAGTTGAAGATCCACAGAGTTTGGGTTACGAAGGTTGTATTTATGTGGTTTACTTTCACATCTAGTTAAGTTATTGCTAGCTATTCTGGTGCAGGAATGGCTTCTGGCATTATTCCCGCTGCCCTCTTTGGCAATGGCAGGGGTCACACTGCAATATGAACATGACCTATTGCACTGGGCATTGAAAGTATATGGGGATTGAAGAAGAAACAAGTTTCCAAAATAATAAAGCAAGAAGCTAGTCTGTGAAAAATTCTGCCAGTCTTCAGATATGTACAATTATAAGGATTTGATTCTCACACATGCCCAGTCAAAACAACAGTTCTGTCCTGCCAGGAATCTACTCAATAAGCTCTGTATACAGTTATAAGCCCACAATATTCTTTTATGTAAATCACACAAAATAGAACTTACCAGAATTCCTGTGCTTGTGGGGCACAAAGCAACACCAGTTCTATGGTGACTATGTTTGTTTAATCACGTATTTTAAAAATCCAATATATTAGGGGTGCCTGGCTGGCTTAGTCGGTAGAACATCCAACTCTTGATCTCAGGGTCAGGAGTTCAAGCCCCATGTTGGGTGTGGAACCTACTTAAAAAAATAAAAATTAAAGTTAAAGATTAAAAAATTTTAAAAACCCAATATATTGGATCACATCCTGAATAGGACAGCATTTTAAACAAAATGAGATAAAAAAAAATTATCCATCAATGGAGCACAACAAAAAAAACCCAAAATTACTATACATATTTATAAACAAAGCAATGTATATAGTATTAAGAATAATGTGATTACATGGGGCACCTGGGTGGCACAGTCAGTTGTCATCCGACTCTTGGTTTCGGCTCAGGTTATGATCTTGGGGTGGTAGGATCGAGGCCTGCATCGGGCTCCATGCTGAGCCCAGAGTCCGCTTGAGATTCTCTCTCCCTTTCTCCCTTTGCCCCTTCCCCAGCATTCTCTCTCTATCTCTGAAATGGATAGATAAATCATTAAAAAAAAAAAAAAAAAAGAGTAGGGTGCCTGGGTGGCTCAGTCAGTTAAGTGTCTGCCTTTGGCTCAGGTCATGATCCCACGGTCCTGGGATTGAGCCCCACATTGGGCTCCCTGCTCAGCAGGGAGCCTGCTTCTCCCTCTCCCTCTGCCACTCCCCAGCTTGTGCGCTCTCTCTGTCAAATAAATAAATAAAATCTTTAAAAAAAAAAAAAAAGAAGGTGATATACAACCAAGTAGCTTAATGCAATGTGGGGGTTTTTAAATGTATTTTAATTACTCTTTTGTACGTCTTAATTTCAGATATCTTTTATATTCATTCAGAATTGTTGATCATATCAAAATTCAAAAGAAACTATAGAGGTATGTGTTTAAGACCATTCATTCATAAACACATTATGTAATTTTTCTGGATTTTTTATGTTTGTGGTACAGCCAGCATCTTAAAATTTGTGATTTGTTATAATTTTTTTCTCATTCTAAGTAAATATTTGTTTTTATACCCAATTTTGTTTTCCTAATTTTGCATTTATTTCCTTCAAGAGTGTCCTCTTGAGGTGTGAAATGTACACACCCCCGAGCTGGAGCTGCAGGCCACGTACCAAGTGCGATCAGTGAGGACTGCAAACATCATTTACCAGTGTGGGGGCTTTTCAAGCTTTGAAAGGACAAGAATATTAAATGAGAAAAATAAACTTACTTTATGGAATGCCCTACATAGAATTTGTTAAGTGAATGTAACCTGATGTTAAATAGAACCCTCTCTCTTCAATTTCTCCAGAGGGACTGATATTATAGCTCTCACCAAATATATGAGACAGAGTGCCATAAGAGGAATCTTAAAAAGAAAAAAAAAAATCTGATGTTTAGCTTCAAAAATTCCAGGACTTCTTTTGCACTTCAAGAATATAAAAAGTTTTTGGAGAGTGGGAAGGAGGAGGAAAGATTCTGGTGGGAAGGATTTCTTGGGGGAAATTTGTGCTGAGAACTTCAAGTCCTATCCTCCCGTGAGGAAATAAGAGGGTGGGTGTGCCTGAACCTCCCCCCGACCCCAGCCTTGGGGAACTTTCAGTATGACCGCTTTGAGAGTCAAATATGTGTGGCGTGGAGTTTGAGGAATGACGAGCTGCCCCAGAAAATACGCAGGGTGGGAGAAAAGCTGGTAAAGCTGGGTTAGGGCTGGTGGAGTCAAGGCAAGTAACTGCTTCATCTGGAAAATTACCTCGTCTCCTCCTGTAACAGGACACAAAGGTGCACAGGATCCAGGACCTGCCCTCCCGAGGCTGTTTTAGGGTCTCCCTAGAAGACCACGTGCAGGAGGCAGTGGGGTTCCAAGAGTGTGTGAGTGGGTCCTCAGAGAAAGTGGGGAGCATCAACACATCTCCAGAGAACCCAGCAGGGGGACCACCACAAGGGTGCTTAAGAGAATATCAACTTTAAACACAAGCCTAACTCAGCACAAAGCCAAGCAATGGCAGATACAACAGAAGTAAGACTGTTTCCTGCTCCTGTCCTTTCCTTTCTCTCTCTGTGTTCCAGCCCTAGGGGTGAGCCCAATGAAGGAAGAGGAGCAAGAAAAGAGAAATAAAGGAAAAATGTGGGCCACCAAGCCACCAGTGGTGTGGTCTGACAAATGGAGATTTGACATTAAATAAAATTCAGAGTTTTAATTATTTCCGGAGCTGGTTATTTTTTTTTTAAGATTTATTTTTTATTTATTTATTTGAGAGTGAGAGAGAAAGAGAGAGCATGCACGTGCACATGGGGGAGGGGCAGAGGAAGAGAGAGGGAGGATCTCAAGCAGACTCCACGCTGAGTGGGGAGCCGATGCGGGGCTCAACCTCACCACCTGAGCTGAAATCAAGAGTCTGGTGCTCAACCAGCCGAGGTACACGGGCTCCGCACCAGAGCTGGGCATTCTGATGGGTACCTCAGACTGTGCTTGTGACTTAAAATGACAACAGGGCTGACTGTATATGGCCTATGGGCGAATCGTATTTATCCAAGGCAGGGAAGGATTACCACAGAAAAAAACTTCATAGGATCAGTATGAACAAAAGTAAAGCCATTTTATCACATTCTACAAATCAAATCTATTTTGCTACATTAACTTAAGAATAAAGGAAATAGAGAGCTAAAAGTAACCTAAAGCTGTAGTTACGGCATTGACTGACCATTTTCTAATCCTTTCTTCAGAGAACTCTATTGAAATCCATATACAGAAGTGGCCAAATCCATGTCTCTGCCTTGTTTTTAATCTGAATCACTCATTCAACAAATATTTAATGAGACTTGACAAGTTCAGCTTCCTAAATGCTACTTTCTGTCGTGCCACTCCCCTACTCAAGAACCTTCTTTGACTCCCCACTGCTTACAGCCATGATTGTCCAGGGGATGAACACTCCTCGGGTGGGGAGAGGGGATATCAGTAGGGTGGAGCTTAAATCACCCTCACCTCCCTCTCTTTTCATTCTGAGACATGCCTTTGGGGAAGTGGGGGGCATCTTTACCTCCCTCTCCAGCCCACTGGCCTCACTGCCCTAAAAGCCAGATGCATCAGAGGACTCATTTAATTTGCTTTCATCAGAGCTCCTATCCTTTGTCCACTGAAATCACTTGGATAAAAAGGAAATAGAATTATATTTCATTTGGATTCAACTTACATTTTCTTTTCTTTTTTTTTTTTATTAAGCTGGGAATAGGATATTGTCTGTTGACCACAGCCCAGCGATAATCGTTTTAGCTCAGATGACCTCTCTAATGCCATATCCTGGGGAAGAAAAGCTTATGGCGCTTTCATGACAGCCTTCTATCTCTAGGGGCTCTTTAGCCTCTGCCTCTTGCACCTGGCCCGACAGAAGGTTTGGAGGCTTTTGAGGTCAAAGCAGTTTGGTTGGGAGAGGGAGGATGCGGCGGCAGTTACAAAGGTCTGACCTGCACCCGGCTTGTAGAATATCTTTGCCGTTCACACATTTACATGAATTACTCTAAGACAGTAAGCCTCCGCACTCTCTCCTCTGTGGTCTCCAGTACACCTTGTTTGGGAAGGTATTAAAATGAATTTTTTGAATCAAGTATGACTATCCTGTTGTGGCTTGTTCTATATCCCATTGGAAAGGCTAAAAATAGTGATGGAAAACATGTTCACATACAGGTGTTAAGAGAGAAGATTGACATTTGTATTATATGTTTTCTTTTTCTTTTACTTCGTTCATTTTTATTGTATTTTTATATTCGATACCACAATTACTTACTGTGTGCTGGACATTAACAATTAAATCAACAAGAAAGATGGGGCACCTGGGTGGCTCAGTTGGTTAAGCGTCGACTCTTGATTTCGGCTCAGGTCATGATCTCAGGGTCATGGGATCCAGCCCTTTGCTGGGCTCCGGGCTCAGCTCCCTATCCCTCTGCCCCTCCTCCCACATACATGCGCGCACGCGCGCACACTCTCTCTTTCTCAAATGAATAAAATTTTTTTAAAAATCAACAAGAAAGAGGCTGGGGGGGAGGGTCTTTGGGAGGAGCAAGTGGGGGGGGTTTGGCCTAATCATAATCTCCAGCAGCCACCCCAAAACCACACAGTTAATATCAGGATGATGATGATGATGATGGTAAATGAAAAGTGTGAAATCTTATGAAAAGAGTACAAATGCCATCCTCATGGATCTAAGCCTGTATTCTCAAAACATAAGCAAATGAAAATGCAGCTTCAAGACAAGATTTAGCCCCCTCTTCCCATCAGATTTGTAAAGCTGCCACAAGAGAAGCTTATGGTCTATTGGAGTCAGAAATGGATGTGTACACAGTTAAATAAATTACTAGAGGGTAAATGCTATAATGGGGTATTATTGTGTTTTCCTTTTTTTTTTTTTAAAGATTTTATTTATTTGACAGAGAGAGACACAGCGAGAGCAGGAACACAAGCAGGGGGAGTGGAAGAGGGAGAAGCAGGCTTCCTACCGAGCAGGGAGCCCGATGCGGGACTCGATCCCAGGATCCTGGGATCATGACCTGAGCTGAAGGCAGACGCTTAACGACTGAGCCACCCAGGCGCCCCTTATTGTGTTTTCCTAATGAACCCTTTCCATGGTGGGCCAAGAGTGCTCATTTTCTTCTCGTAAACAGCAATCTGGCCCCAAGAGATAATCCTCTCCCAAACACCCGGTCAGCACCCACGTCTTGATCCTTCCAAGGAGTGTCCTCCTGCGGTTTGATCTTCCTTATTAGGCCATGAAGACAGTTTTCCTGCATCGCTGAACCCATGGCTATGCCTTACTAAGTGCCTTCCTGGCAGGTCCTGCCCTGAGCCATCGGTCGGTCATGCATGGAAAAGTATCTGTATATCGCTCAAGACTGCTGGATTTTCTTCTACCTAGGACAAAGAAAAAAAAAAAAAGAACTGGTTCGATAAATGTATGCTTTGCAGGGTCAGTTGACCTTTCTGTCAATATTACTCCAGGAGAATTTTCGGCATGCCAGCACTGTGCGTCGGCCGTGCTATGATAAACGAGATGGATGTCCCTCACTCCCTGAGCTCCTCGCCAGACAAGTTACCCCGGCATGTTAGGTTTTCTCTTCCATCCTTTAGCAGAAAGACCCATCCAGGCTTCCTCCTCTAGGAGCTGCCCCCCAAAGACTAGTCCATACACCTGCAGACAGCTGCCTGTCACACAGATTTCAGCGCTTACGAAATAACATACTTTCCCCCATGATACTCTCTTTCACAGAACCCTATTTACCGCTTTCATGAGACTTATAATCTAAAGATATTTCATTAATCAATTTGTTCCTTTGTTCATTACCTCACCCTCTCATTAGTATGGAAATTCCATGAAAGCAAGGACTGCTTGGTCTTAGTCCCAGCTGAATCCTCAGTGCCTAATCAGCCCCTTGCACGTTGTAGGTGCTCAATATTTGTTGAATTAATAAATACGTGGAAGGAAGAAGGGAGGAGGAAGGAAGGAGAGGGGAAGAAGGAAGGAGGGAAGGTATGGGGGGAAGAAGAAATAAGGAATAAGAAGGGAGGGAGAAAAGGGAGGAAGAAGGAAGGGAAGGAGATAGAAGAAAAAAAAAGAGAGTCAGAAAAGCTTATGCAAGGCTTAAAGATAAGGTCACCTGGTGTCTTAAGGACTTCACATATCCTTGAATACGCTCCATTTATAAGGGGATTATGGGTGTGGGGTGGCATCTTCCACTAGTCTGAAGACTCACAATCAGCTCTCCCGGACATTCTCTCAGGGTAAACGTGAAATACTTTGGGCCTTGCAGACCTTGAGCCACACAGCTAAAAGAGGTTATTATTTCTTGATGTCACCAAGTAGAGAGACAGGAGCACAAAATCCTGGGGTCTCGGCGGGCAATTGTGTCTGATGGTTTGGATGTGTCCTTGGAGACAGAACACAAGCAAGGTTTGCCTTGTTTGTTTTCCTTTGACCAAGGCAAAAATTCTATTTCTTGGGGTGCCTGGGTAGCTCAATCAGTTGAGCAACAGACTCTTGATTTCAGCTCGGGTCACGATCTCAGGGTCGTGAGATCAACCCCTGCGTTGAGCTCCAAGCTCGGCGTAGAGCCTGCTTGAGAGATTCTCTCCCTCTCACTCTGCTGCCCAACCCCCACACCCTCACCCACTCATGCACACGTATGCTCGCGTGCTTGCTCTCAAATAAATAAATAAATAAAATCTTCTTAAAAAAGAAAAAATATTTCTTGTTTTATTAGATTATCTTAAATACATTTTTTCTAATATCCCTAAATATATTTTTCTAGTTAGAGTTCACATAGACTGAAAGCAAGCCTGTTAAATTGGCTAAGCAAGGATATGTGTAGACAAAGAGTTCATTGCTGGGAAAGGCATGTGATCAGCAAGGTATGATCCCTTAGAACCACAACCTAGTCCCGAGTTAAGAATTTTAGGTACCTGGGGCACCTGGTCGGCTCAATTGGTGGAGCATGTGACTCTTGGTCTCTGGGGTTCTGAGTTCAAGCCCCATGTTGGGTGTAGCGATTACTTAAAAATAAAAAAAATCTTTAAAAAAATTTATAAAAAAAAGAATTTTAGGTGCCTGAAGTCATTTGTTTATTCCTATTTCCTGCATTTATTAAACATTTATTGAACACATATTATGTCTCCAGTGGATTCATTATTCAGTGATAAACTTGGTGAAAAACCAAATCGCACTTTCTGGAAGAGATAGGGCAGTGGCCACTGCTGGATATCCTGGATACTTAGTATTGAGTGTTCCATGCTGTGCTGTGTGGGATGCACAGAACACATCACTCCCACACCTGGAGAGCAGTGTTTCCCAGCCCATGCCCTGTGGGGTTAAAGTGCTTTTTGATGCTACTAAGGGTACAGAGATGTCACTCAAAAATGATTACGCCAGAAGATATAGTGGGTCTTGCTGCTTTTTATTAGCCACCATTTATATAAAAATGCTGGAGAGGTCACTTCTTGGATAATGCAGTGCAAATGCAAACACTGATAAGCAGCCCAAATTGTAGCCACACTGTGTGTAAGAGAATTTCAGGGCCAGGCTGCCATTTCTCAGTCTTTCACATTCGCTTTTGATGCTAATGCCAGAATTCACCTTTCTCTGGGTTTCCCGTTCGCTAGCAGATACCGTGTACCAGGTTCACCTGCACATCCCACAGGGACTTACTAGTACGGGCAGCCTTGCTTGTCAAACGGCAACAACATAGCTGTCCTGTCCCCAGCTGACCCACCAGAATCATGTCACCGGGCAGCGCCGGGGGATCCCTCTCCACCATTGACTGATCAGCGGCTTTTTTTGTGATCCTGCCTGACCATCAGATGTGGAATATAACTAACTCACTTATACTATGAAGCATTAAGAATCCCCAAGTTCTCGATGGAGAGGGTACCTTGTATATGTTTTTTGACTGGTTTCTTTAGTCTCTGAGCTTCTTGGTTCTCTCAGCTGGAATAATCTTACCCTGAGCTCAGAATACTTGAGCGGTACCATCCATGATTTATTTTTTTGTTGTTTCTCCCGTGCCTATCTTTGAAGTTAGGAAGATATGTATGGTAAGTAGAACAATGACTCCCCAAAGATGAAAATGCCCTAATCCCTGGAATGTGTGAATGTGATTAGGCCACACAGACCAGGGGCGCTAAAGCTGCAGATGGAACTAAGGTTGCCAATCAGCTGAGGAGATAAGAAGATGATCCTGGGTCGTGCAGGTGAGCCAAATGTAATCACATGGGTCCTTATAAGTGAAAGAAAGAGGTGGGGCGGTCAGAGTTGGAGGAGGAAATGTTACAAGGGGAACAAGTCTGGAGGGTTCTAACAGCTTGTCTTTCAAGATGGAATATAGCCACAAGCCAAGGAATGTGGGCAGCCCCCAAAAGCTGAAAAAAAAGGAATGCAGCCTTTCCTTCTTTTTTGAACTTCTGATCTGCAGAACTATAAGGTAATACATTTGTGTTGCTTTAAGCCACTGAGTTTGTGGTAATTTGTTACCACAGCAATAAAATACCAATACAATGTTTGATTCATCTTTTTTTCTGTAAGTGCCCTTGCTTTCTGCATGTGTTGAATGCGTAAATACCAAAGACCTACTGTTTTATACCTATGGTTGATTTTTTTATTGTGATAAAATGTACATAATATATTATTTTTACCATTTGTAAACATACAGTTTGGTGTTACTAAAGTTATTCACAGTGTTGTAGAACCATCAGCACTATCTATACCCAAAAGTTTTTAATCCTCTCCCCCCAAAAATTCTCTACTCATTAAACAATAACTTCCCCTTTCTGCACCCCCCCACCCCCCGCTCCCAGTCCCTGGTAACCTCTATTATACTTTCTGCCTCTATGAATTTGTCTATTCTCTGTAATTCATAAGTAGGGTCACACACACTAGATGTCCTATGTCTGGCTTCTTTCACTAAGCATAATGTTTTCAAGGTTCATCCATTTGATAGTATATGCCAAAATCTGATTCCTTTTTATGGCTGAATAATATTCCATTGCATGCATATACCACATTTTTTTAGCCATTCATCCGTTGATGGACACTTGGTTTGTTTCCATCTTTGGCTATTGTCAATAATGCCACTATGAACATTGGTGTACAAATATCTGTGCAAGTCTTCCCTGCTTTCAGTTCTTTGGTATATATCCAGGACTGAAATTGCTGGATCATATTGATAGTTCTGTGCTCAACCCTTTGAAAAACTGCCAAAATGTCTGCCACAGCAGCTGCACCTTTTTATATTCCCACCAGCACTGCCTGAGGGCTCGTTTCTCCATATCCTCATCAACACTTTTTTTTAAAAACAAAATTATAGCCATCCTGGTAGTTGTGAAGTGGTGTCTTAGTGTGGTTTTGATTTTCATCTCCCTAATTACTAACAATGTTGCACATCTTTTAATGGGCTTCTGGACTTTTGCATATCTTCTGTGGAGAAATATATATTAAACGTTCTTTACTTATTTTTTGAACTATTTATTTTTGCCCTCAAGTTTTTGTTGTTGAGTTTTAGGTGTTCTTATATATTCTGGTTATTAATCCCTTATCAGATAAATAATTTGCAAATATTTTGCCCCATTCACTATGTTGTATTTTTGCCTTCTTGATAGTACCCTTTGATCCACTAATGTTCATTAAAGTTGGTAAAGTTCAAATTATCTATTTTGTTGTTGTTGTTGCCTACGCTCTTACCCTTTATCTCAACCTGGATGACACACAGATTCTATTGGAATGTCTCACAAAAAGCATCATAGGCTTCTTGATTTGGTTTTCCATTCTGTGTCTGTCATCATATAAAGGATTGTCCAAATAGCAGAATTTGTGTGTAGCAAGGTGTTCTTTTACATGTGAAAATCTCTAAGTAGCTTCACTCACAATAGTTTAAAATTGTAAGTAACCCAAATTTCCATCAGTAGTAGAATGAATAAATATAGTGTGGAATATTGATCAGTGGAAGAAGACATAGAGATAAAAAAGAATACAGTCTTACTACAGATACAAACATGGATGGATCTCAATGACACAGTAAAGAGAAAGACGTCAGACACAAAAGTGCACATGCTGAGTGGTTCCATTTATCATGAAGTTAGAGAACAGACAGAACCAATCTATGATGGGACATCTGGCCGGCTCAGTCGGTAAAGCATGCAACTCTTGATCTCAGGGTTGTAGGTTCAAGCCCCATGTTGGGTATGGAGATTACTTAAAAGCAAAGTCTTTACTGAGAAAACAAACAAAAGGGGCACCGGGCTGGCTCAGTTAAGTGTCTGCCTTCGGCTCAGGTTAGGATCTCAGGGTCCTGGGATCAAGCCCCATGTTGGGCTCTGCTCATTGGAGAGTCTGCTTCTCCCTCTCCCTCTCCCTTTGCTTTCTCCCCTCCTCCCATTCATGCTCTCTCTCTCTCTCTCAAATAAATAAATAAAACCTTAAAAAAAAAAAAAAGACAAACAAAAAACCAATCTATGATAATAGAAGTCAGTTTCATGGTTACCTGGAGTAAAGTATTAACTGGGAAGAGGTCCAAAGGAGACAAGAAAATCTTCTGAGATATCGGAAATAATTTATATCTTGATCTAGGCAGTCCCTCCATGGGTGCATATGTATGTATAATCCATCAAATTTATGCAAGATTTGTGCACCTCACTGTTAAATGTTATCCCTTGATTAAAAAAAAATTAAATCTCTGGCTAATAGTGAGAATCCCAGTGTTCATGTTCATAAGTGATCTCGGTGGTGTTTCCTGTCCGGACATGGTCTGAACTGTCTCTCCAAAATGCTCTGCCTTCTTTGGAAAGCTTAAAAAGAACAGTTGATAGAGCAGCGGCGAATAGAAGTTCCTTATGACTGTCTTGGAGTCTTGGAAATGTGCTTGTGGCAGGAAGACTTTCCCTGACGACTTGATAGAAGGGCAGTAAGTCATTATTCCTAGATTCCTGTTCTATTCCTAAAATATAAAAATAGGTTCCCTGGAAAAAAGTCAGCCAGCAACCAAGTAGGACGCTTTGAATGCTGGAATATTTGGAAACTATGCCCTTGGTTGCTGCTCAAAGATGTTGCTAAGATACTTTAGATACCAAGAAACACGATTCAAAAGGGTAATGAGCAATAAAGCAGATTTTGTTTTAAACCCAAGTGTAAGTTCAAGCATGTCCTGTTAACACAGACGCAGATGTGAAATTGAGAAAGCATGAAGTGATAGCACATGGCTGCAATTTGTTCATTGCCTTTTTCTCTCAGCAAAGTATGTGGAGATGTGGAAACCCTATAATACCTGATGTTTGAAGAAATTAAAATTTCAAAATCCTTTATATGGGGGCCTGGGAAGAGAGAAATATCAGTCATCAATCCACGTCAATGGAACAGAAATATGTTGAGTCCTTGAATGTAAAGTTTGTAGGGCAGGTGGGATGAGCAGGTAATGCTGGGCAGGATTATCCTGAGAAAATGAGGCTATTATTCAAAATTAGATTTATAAAATGGCACACCAAAACCAAGATGAAAGTCATACAGTAAGGATAGGGATATGAGGTTGTATATTTGATTCAATCCATCTTGGGTTCTGAGACAATACTGAAAAAAATGCTTTATCAATGCATGTTATTTCAAAAGTTTTCAAGATACTAGAATGCATTAACAGAAGTCTGACAAAGATGTATGGTACTCAAGTGCTAAAAGGGATCCTCCATGTGCAGATTATTGGCCATACCATATTTTGTTCGCTGATTATTTGGAATAGTTTTTTTTTTTTTTCTTATGGGTTAAATTATAAAGTAACTAGGAATTCAACTTGTATTAAGCAAGTACTATGGCGATAAGCATGGCAGTCCTGGGGTACTTTGATATGATTTAGGTACTACACCAATTTCAGAAAAGTTCCTCTAAACCATCTCCTTAAAAAGAACTGTTAAATAATTAGAGATTAACCTTATTTGGGGGGAAAATCATAGGAGTTACTTCATGATCTTCAAGTATGTAATTTCTAGGGTTATAATAAAGAGATCTGATTAGGTGCTGACGTCATTAATAGGGATCAAAACAGAACTGAGCTTAAATGCTACTACGACATTCCAGTGTATTGTCTGCTTTTGGATTGCACAGCAGTAAATGTGACAGCACCTATCTCAAAAGATCTTTAAAATAAGACCGGCTCCCTCCTGTTCCTGATGGCTTAGGCATTATATATTTTTTGGAGTCAAGGAACGCATGATTTCAAGGACCTCACACCCACAAGAGTTGTTTCTTCAAGTGCTCACCCAACCAACAGATGACAGAATTGGCTATTCTTCTGTGGTCAAATACCAATCTATATTGATACTGAGTAAACTAGATAGTTTTTTAAGATGACTGTGTATTTCCCCAGGAATCAGAATATCTTACACATTCACATGCATATACACTTCTCTTTCTCATTTCGAAGTGCATTTCTGAGCCTCTTTACCCAAAACCTACTGAAAGAATCTCCCCTTTGGCTAGGACTCAGGGCCGACAGCACACTCAGTTCAGAAAAGGATAAGGCTCATGAATGCGGATATGAGGTAGAGCTCTGGGCTCTCTCTTAATAGGGATCCCACCTAAACTGGGCAGTCCTTCCAATAAATGGAAAGTGTAAAATCATTATAAACCACCGCCACCACCAGGTCTCAGTATAACCGCTGGACTTTCACCATTTCCCTGAGAGGCCCTGGGATGGATCAGGCCTCACCTGGAGCCATATCAGACTTCTGACCTCTGTTCCTTGCATCCGAATTATGGTTCCAAACAGAGGTCCAGCCCACACCCTCCTCTCCTGTCCTTAATCACTTCCTGGATCCGGGTGAGAAATTCAGACTTTGGCTGTTAAGTTTATCCTAAAGGGAGTCCAACTCATCCCAGGGGTTAGTGCACACCTATAAAAGCCAGGGAACTAAGGTCCTAATCAGTGTGTGATTGTATTTATCTTCCTCTTCCTGCAGGATCACACGATCAAACGCTGTGTAACTAGCTTCTGAAACTCCGGGAATCTCATGACCCATTCTCTACTGGCAAAAACAATAGCTAACACTTAGCATTTATGATGTGCCAGACACTATTCTAAATACATTTATTTATAAAGACATTTATTCACTTACTCATTCAGCAAGTATTTATTGAGTGACCACTCCTACCAGGCACAGTCCTGGCAAACCAAACACTTCCCTTTTTAGATGGTATAGTCTAATAGGAAGAGAAAAACAATCACAAAATAAATAATTAAATTATATGGTATATTAGAAAGTTACAGACCCAGAGAGAAAATAATTCAAGTAAGAGGGATAAGAAGTACCGGAGTAGGATGAGTGGCAATTGCTATTTTAAATAAAGTGAGCAGGGACCCCACCAAAAAGGTGGCCTATGGGCAGAGGAAAGAGTCAATTCAAAAGTCCTGGGGCAGGAGTTTGTCTGGCATGTTCAAGAACAGCAAGGATGCCAGTGTGGTAGGAGTAGAGTGAACAAGGGGTAGAGACCTAGAAGATGAGGCAGAGGAGGTATGGACAAGGTGGTTAAGCAGATGACGAAGGGGACTTTCAGTCACTCTTGGGAAGTTGACCTTTATTCAGTGGGGGGAAAAAGAAGTTATGGATCTAAAAAAGCTTGATCTAATTTATGGGTTCTTTCTTTTAAGATTTTATTTATTTGAGAGAGAGAGAGTGCGGGAGGGGAGGGGCAGAGGCAGAGGGAGAAGCCGACTCTCCACTGAGCAGGGAGCCTGACTCGGGGTTCGATCCCAGGACCTTGGGATCATGACCTGAGCCAAAGGCAGACGCTTAACCAACTGAGCCACCCAGGCGCCCCTAATTTATGTTTTAACAGAGTTGTTGTGTCTGCTTTGTTGAGAAGGACTGCAGAGAGTTAAGGGTAAACATGGAGACCATTCGGACAAGGTGTCCAGGTCTTTGTATCCTTGCATCAGCCAGTCTTTGGTGAGGCTGCCCCTTGGGAAAGCATGGACATTTTGAATGAGGTAGTTCTCTTCAACCAAGGCAGCCTCCCTGAGGGACATACCCCATGAGGGTTACCTTCAACAACCAATAGTCCCAGCAGGTTGGGGAGGAGCACACTGGTCTCAAAGAGGACATCTGGGAGGAATGGGCACCAAGGAAACCACTGTAGAGACAAAGTCGCCAAAACCAAATGATAGCAGTGAACGTGATACAAAGCAATTAGATCCTGGATATATTTTGAAATTAGATCCAGCAGGATTTGCTACTGAGAGGAGTCAAGAATAGTCCATAATTTGGAGACTGAACAAGGGAAAGCTAAGACCACTATTAATTAGACAGGGAACACTGAGTCAGTGCTATCTCATTTAATCCACATGATTAAATTATGTGGCAAGTACTTTTATTAGCTACATAATGCAGCTGAGGAAACAGCAGCACAGAAATGTCAAATGACAAAGCCAGAATTTGAATCCCACTAGTCCCACTCAAAACACTGTTTTTATCACGCGAAAAAAGATAATGGGGGGCGCCTGGGTAGCTCGGTTGGTTAAGTATCTGACTCTTGGTTTTGGCTCAGGTCATGATCTCAGGGTCATGGGATCAAGCCCCACGTCGGATTCCACATGCAGCATGGAGTCTGCTTGTCACTCTCCCTCTGCTCCTCGATCTCTCTCTCTCAAATAAATAAATAAATAAAACCTTAAAAAAAAAAAAAGACAATGGGATCCCTTCTCTGAAATATTTGTTAAGGGGCCCAGAAACTGAACTTCTAGAACCTTGACTTCTCACCCAGTTTAGAACAGTGACTGGTACATACTAGAATGTTCAAAACTGTGTGTGGACTATGTGGAGGTCCAGCTGCAGATACAGAATGCCTGGATGTAGTGGCTGTTTAATGTTATGTTCTTGCCCAAAACTCTTCAGTGCATTCCGCCTCGACATTCATAAAGTCCAAATCTTAGTTCAGAATCCATGCTGTGGCTCAAGGCTCATCCCGGCCCCTTCCGTGCTCTTTCATACATCAACTCTTACTTTTCTTTCTTTCTTTTTTTTTTTAAGATTTATTTAAGAGAGAGAGAGAGAGAGAGAGAGAAAAAACCAGAAGGGGGAGGGGCAGAGGGAGAGAGAGAATCTCAGGCAGACTCTCCGCCTAGCCCAACGCAGGGCCTAATCCCATGATCCCGAGATCATGACCTGAGCCAAAATCAAGTCAGTCCCTCAACCAACTGAGCCACCCAGGCACCCCTTTTTCTTGCTCTTTTTTAGGCACTATAGACATGTGTTAACCATGCTCTACCCAGACCCACTGCTTTCCCACCTTCCTCAGAAGCCACCATGCTGGTTTTTCTTCCCTCTCATTGGATAGGACACACTCCATAACTGGGACATTTCTCTTTTCCCTCAATGTAGCTGAATATTCCTGACTTTCAAAGCTGAGGGGGTGACTCTTCTCCATGAAGGCTTCTGCACAAGTTAGGATTTTGTTCAATTGCCTGTGACAGAAACTTGACTACGTTGCTTTAACCCAATAGGGCTTTATTTTTCTAACACACCAGGAAGTCTAGAGGTAGGCAGTCCAGGACTGCTATGGCTGCATAAAGAAACCATCAAGGACCAGGTTGCTTCTAACTTCCTTGCCTGCCATCCTTAGCATCTGGCTATAGTCCTCATGGTTGTAAGATGGCTGCTCCACCCTAGGTGTTGTGTTGGGGTCCCAGGAAGAAAGAAAGGGCAAGGGCAAAGGGTCAAAGGTGCATATCAACTGCATCTGTGCCTTTGTTTCAGAAAAATAATAGCTTTCCAGGGAACCCCACCCAGCAGACTTCCTCTGCCATCCCATTGGCCAGAACTTGATTGCATGGCCACCTCTTAATGGGCATGCTCCTGTCCTAAACAAAACTAGCATTCTGTTAGAAAGCAAGAGGAAGAAACTAAAGGTGAGATGGACAATCAGCAGTGCCTGCCATAGCTTCAGAGCCTACTCCAGGCTGTTTGAACTTAACCCTTCTCTGAGCAGCGATTTATTATTGCAATTTGTGTGCAACTGAAGGACGGAGTCCATGTCTCTATCCCCCTCAACTGAGTACTGAGCATGTGGTAAATGTTCCAAGGACTAATATCACGAATGTAGAATGTGATATCACTAATATCACGATGTGGCATAATGGTTACTAGCAAGGTGGCCTGGGTTTGAATCCCAACTCTGCCATTTACCATTGACTTAGCTCTGCAACCTCAGTCAAGTTACTTAACCTCTCTGTTCTTCAACTTCCCATTGTAGACCATGGAGACAATATAGTCATACATACTTTATACAGTTGTGACAAGGATTAAATCAGTTTTACTAGAGCATGGAGACTAGTAAGCACAGAAAATGGGATACACAGTTGGACAAGTTAGAGCATCTTTGTGGACCGAAGGCACTGAATAGCTGAAGGCAGGACTACTGAAGACAGTTTGGATGCATGGTGATCACCATGTCTGAGACCAGGTGGCATGCTGGTCAGAGTTCAGGCTCTAAGGTCAGCTGCCCAGATTTGGTGACTTGCTTTTTCCCACTTATTAACTGTGTCCCCCTGGGCAAATCACCAGATCAGCCTAAGCCTCCATTTTCTTATACGTAGAATTGGGGTTAAAAAAAAAAAAAGCAGAGCCTACCCCTTGGGTGTGTTTTGATGATTAAATGAGATCAGTTGTATAGGGTGTTTAGCACGGCTCATGGTTTGTCTGAATAACTATTAGTTTTATTAAGAATCAGGAGCAATGGTCAAGAGGCAAACCGGACCATTTCACCCTGGCTGAAGGGGGTGCAGGAGTATAGAATGAGGCTTTGCCATGAATGTTGATCCTCACATTCGAAATCCCCTAGGAAAAGGTGTCCAAGCTGCAAAGTCCTGTGGTCTCCCTGTGGCACTAGGAGGCACAGTCGGGGGCCAGTGTCCTCTTCTTTGAGTCCTGACAATGGACCCTTTAAAAAAAATGCAGCAAATGAACATCTCCCAAGAAATACCTACTTTATTTGTTCTTAGAACCAGCATTCAGCAGACATTTGCTTGACTCTGGACGTCCCTACCTAACACAAATATAGGCTTATTGAGGCAGCCCTGCACCAAGAAGAACTCGTGGGTCTCGAATCTGGTGCAGCCTTGTTTGAGGAAGGTAGGGCGATGCAAATGGCCACCATCACCCTTCTCCAAGCTCAAGCGTGCATGCCTGTCCTTCTCTGTTTCTCAGTTTGAAGCAGGGAGTAAGTTGACTGCTACTAAAAACAAAGCAGGACACCAGAAGCTTGTGACATCACAGTTCATGATTACTAGACCTTTCTTTGTGCATATATAACACTTTTTAAAAGCTCACATTTACCATCCAAGAGCCATGATAAAATGGCTAATTTTGCCTATAATATTGTCATTGCATTATTGCAAGAACAAAATAAAATTCCAAATTGTTGAAAAAAAATTGAGTACATACTAAGCTGATCCTGTGTAACAAAATCTCCCTCGATTAGAATAATAGAGAAAACCTGGGTCAAAATAACTAATATACATTTGTAGAATGAAAGAACAAAATATGTAAGATACTTTTTGTGAGGTATTTTATCCTTTTAGATAAAATACACATAATTAGCATCAACATATTCTAATAAACTAAATGAGACTAATTAAATGACAAAAGCTACAGTTTAAAGTAGTTGTATGTCATAACCATACAAGTCTTTGAATATATAAGAAGTAATTGTTGGTTCCTAAAATAGACTGCATATTGAGGAACATAAGTTTTTAATTCCCTCACTTTGAAAATAAAAGAATGCTATGAATTTAGCAAGTAAGTCTTTGAAAATTCTCAAAAGAAATCATCTCAAAAGCTTAAATTCAGTAAAACGTGTTTGAACTATCATAGAAATTCAGTAAGTTTTCCCCAAGCACCTACTATTTGTATAAGGTATATACCGTAGCTCGTTTACTCCTAACTCCTTGTTACAATGTATGCTATAACACACACACTTCCAAGAAACCAGAGGCTACATGTCTTAACCAATATCACATAGTGGGATTTAAACCCCAGCCTTCTAACTTATTTATTAAGTAATCTCTATGCCCAACATGGGGCTCAGACCCACAACCCCAAGGTCAAGAGTTGCAAGTTCCACCAACTGAGCCAGCCAGGCGCCCCCCAGGCTTCTAATTTTAAATTCGTAGTTTGTTACATTTCAAAACAATTTCTTGTATTATAAAATGGAACACAGGACAGTGTGAGTTAATGTGCATTTCCATATTCTCTACAGAAAATCCTTCTCTTAATTTATGATGTGTGGTTGCAAGCAGAAAGATAGGTAACCTGCAGAGAACATCAGGTCATCTTCCCTAACCCTAACCCTCTGCTTACCCCTAACCCTTCCAAAGCCCCATAAATATGGAAGGCTGTGTTGAGCCAAGGAAAACTTTGAAACCTGGGCTTTGGCCTCAAATGCCACTGCAGTCCCCCAGCAGACAAGCCTGAGCCAGGTCACACCATCAGTCATACAGCCTACTTGACCCTCCTATCTCGGCACCCTTTGAACACAGCCCCCCATTCCTGCACTTGATGGTAAGGCAAGGCCAATCCAATGAAAATGAGGAATGAGGGTCAAGAAGTGGAGAACACACGAGCCCGTGTGCGCACTGCCGCCCAGGGAAGAGCCACTGCGGACGATCAGCCCCAGCCCTCAGCTGAACCCAGCTCTGCCCTTCTGACTCACCCAGACAGATGAGAAAAAAGGAGAGAATGAAGTAGCCAGGACTCTCCCTTCTCCCTCCAGAAGAAAACCATCCCCGAAGACAGAAGTCTTACTTAAGCTCCACCTGCAGTGCCCACACTGGAGAAAGCATGGCCCGGGAATATCTCCCCACATGTTGGACTGGCACAGGACAAAGCCATACAAACATCACTCCTGGGATGGACCTCGAGGTAGCTGAGGGAACCCAGAGAGCTTCCTTAGCCTACGAGCCAACATTTTATATTCTTGATGTAAAAGTTTTAGAATTTAATAACGTTAGAGAGCACAAAATAATAAATGTTGGGGGTTTTGTGGAGAACCTTGGGACTCCCCCCCACCTCCTGGGATGGCACCACGTGTGTCTCCTACTGTCGCCCTTACAAGCCAACACGATCCACTTTTCTGAATGAATTTGTAATGCAAAACCTTCAAAGGGTGGCGTGTAAATTCCACCTACTTCATTTCTCCAACAGGGGCAGGATATTTCCAGGAAGGGATTTTGAAGATGTGAATACTAAGTAAGCAGTGCTATTATGTGGATGTGAAATGGAAAAGTCTCCCAGTATTTGGGAGCTGATGCAGTGGACCAGAGCTGGTTTTAATTATGTAGAAGTGATTGGTTACAGTAAAACTCAAACTGGATAATTGCCCCAGAGTTAAAGAAAAGAATTCTTAAGATTCTAGAGTCGGCAGAGACGAAAGGGCTCATCTCATTCAGTGGTGCCCTGTACTCTATGTAATCCAGTCAACAAATATTTCCTGGACATCTATTATGTACCAGGAACTCAAATACAAAAATTCTTTTTTAATTTTAAAAAAGGTCCCCCCTTGGGGTGCCTGGGTGGCTCAGTCGTTAAGCGTCTGCCTTCAGCTCGGGTCATGATCCCAGGGTCCTGGGATCGAGCCCCGCATCGGGCTCTCTGCTCTGTGGGAAGCCTGCTTCTCCCTCTCCCATTCCCCCTGCTTGTGTTCCTTCTCTCTCTGTCTCTCTCTGTCAAATAAATAAAAATTAAAAGAAAAAAAAAGGTCCCCTTCTTCCCAATGATAGTGATTGTGATTCCAGATATTTAAGGAAGAAAAGGACCTAATGAGGTAACATTAACTTCAAACAGGGTTAAATTTTAAATATTACATTTTAATCATTATTACCACAGCACCTACATTTGAAAATTAGTAGTATACGTAAAGATGAGTCGTATTATTTTTCTCCCATTGACAGAAAGTGCTTGATTCACAAACATTTTCTACGATTCCTTGGAATCACACCACAGCTCCCTCTCAGTATAAAGCCTGTAAGTGGAAATCACTGATTTAGTCCCATGCGCTCATGTTATAGACAATAAAAACTGAGGTTGAGAGAAGTTATAAGGACCTTCTATCTGGTCTCACCTAGTTAGTGGTAGAGCTACATCATGCAGCTTCTGCTTATTCACTGTTTATAACGTAAGTGACAGAGAACACTATCTCCCATGATTCATTCTCTCCTTCTTCTGTCCTAACAGTTTGAGCTGAGCACATGGGCAGCCGCATGAAGACGACATCTCGCAGCCTCTCTTGCAGGTAGGCATGGCCATGTGACTTTGGCCAACTGGACGTAAGCACTGGGATAAGAATTGACGTATGCAGTCCGGGTCACATTCTTGTATGGGATTCTTTCACCTCTCCACACCCAATCCCCACCCTCATTTGTACTTGTGAGCCAGCTTTAACCCTGCAGATAAAGTCAGCACCCTAAGGACAAATGCATAAATAGAAGGAGCCCTGAGTCCCTGGATTCCCGGGAAGAGCAAGAGCAATACCCTGCATTGCCCTGCTCCCTTCTGGGTGGAGAGTTCTCTCTTGTCTAAGCTACTACAATTTGAGGTCTTTTGTTGCAGAAATTTTGTCGAAACCTAACAAAAATAAAATACTGTACACAGATAAAAGGCTGCAGGGTGGGAGGGTATGGGAAATAAAAATTATGCTCTTGAAAATAAGAGAGAATGGTATTTCATTTGTATTTCTAAATAATGACACCAACAGATCATGACAGAAATCTAATCTCTGGGGTGGCTAGCTCCCTAGTGTTTACACCTATGTGTAGTTCCCTCCCAACAGAACCCAATAAAAGCAATGGTGGGTGACGTCTGAGGGTAGGTCTATTTTTTTTTTTTTAAGATTTATTAATTTATTTGAGAGAGAGCTCGAGGGGCTCAGTGGGTGGCATCGGAGGGGCACAGGGAGAGAGAAACTCAAGCAGACTCTGCCTAGTGTGGAGCCTGACTCGGGGCTCGATCTCACAACCCTGAGACCAAGACCTGAGCCAAAACCAAGAGTTGGAAGCTTAACTCATTGAACCACCCAGGAGCCCCGAGGCCTTGTTTTCTTCCTCTCTCTCTCTCTCTCTCTCTCTCTCATCACCAGCTCTGGGGGAAGCCAGGTGCCATATCATCAGGAGACTCAGGCAGCCCTGTAGAGAGGCCCATGTGGTGAGAAACTGAGGCTTTCAGTCAGTGGTCAACGAACGAGCCACTGAGGTGAGCACAGAAGTAGATCCTCCAGCCTCAGATAGATCTCCAGATAATGGCAGCCCCAGAAGACATCATGTTTGCCTTATAAGGGAGTCTGCAAAAGAACCAGCTAGTTACGTCCCTTGCAATTGCTTACCTATGGAAACTGTGAGAGAATAACTATGCTCATTGGATATGTTTGCTACGTTACCTTCTTCGGGGTTTGGGAGGCGCTATCGCATGCTAAAAATGTTGGCCTGCCTCCCCTGGTGAATAGGCTAATTACATGGAAGGTTTAGCTAATCCTCCCTAGTTTTCTATAGGATTAGAGGTGACAATAGCTATAAACACATCTCTTCTTAATGAATTTTGAAAATGTGATTCCTGGGGGTGAGGGTGGGGATAGGTAATCTCACCACATACTACCTTAGACCCCAGATAAAAGGGGCAAGTTGGTGTCAAGTTATACAATTGATTTACGTTTAGATTCTTCCTGATGTTTTCATAAATTGAATTTATAAATGTAGAAGCCAATTCTTTCATTAATCCTGTAAACAGCTACCCAATGCATTGGGGCTAATACCTGGGACAATTTGTGGCAATAACTATAATAATCCTGGATTCCTCCCACTCCCTTATTCCACACCAAGCCGGTCACTGTGTGACTAATTCGGAATGTCCCCAGAGTCCCTCCTGCTGGCTAAGGCTTAGGCTTTCCTGGCGAGGTCTCAGGGGGAGGTGCTACCACATGGCTTTCTTGGGGGAGGGTGGTACCTCCTTACAGGGGCTCAAAGAGCATCTGAGCTTTTCGTGCTCCTTCCTGAAATGGTCGCCATAATTTCCAAATCCCAAATCACGACATATTTAAATTAAGAACTGTTTCACAAAATCCAGCACCGAGGGAGGACCATCATTACAGAGAGACAGGCTGAAATGCACACCAGCATCCCAGTGACTGACCATTCGTGCCCCAGATATGCCAGGAGTGTCCACTACATGCCAGACAGGGCACTAGACCGCATGCAGAGGACAGGCCCAGTCCCTGCCCTCGAGGCTCTTAAAGTCTAACTTTCAGGGCTACTGCCCATGACCCCCAGGGCTCCCTCAGCTTCTCCCTCACCCCCACCCCAAGCTGGAAAGTGGAGGCAGGGACCCAGCCTGTGCTTTTCCTTCATTTCCTAGAGTGGGGCCTTTATGGACAGTGTGGGCAGGAGGAGGTCAGAATGGTAGGCTCGTTGGGAAGCTGGATGACAGGGCTGTCACCCTCTACTATGTCACATAGCAAAAGAACTTGAACTAGGCGAATATTTTTTTCAAACACCAAAGGAGCTAAGAGAGCAGGAGCTACATTTTCAAGAACAATGTTTTGCTGTCCAAACACTCCTTCGCTGACTGCAGCAGTATGTAAGGCCACAGTTACGGAGAGGCCCAGGCTGGCCTTTGGAGGCCTGTGTGCCATGCGGTGTGTGGCTGGGACCTGCTCAGATGACAATGTAGTCTTCAATGCAGAGGAAGACCCTGGGTCTCCTACTGGTTACAAATACACCCTCTTTTCCTCATAGAGTATTTGTCTGCTAAGATAACGCAAAAACCAAAATGAAGATAAATATTACTTAGATCCATCTTGGGAAAGAGGCGAGACTGTTGAGGGGGGAAAGACTTTTTCCCATTGTTTCATCTGAGGGTAACATTCCCTACCTCATCAGTTTGTCCCTACTCTTCCAATAACCCCTGTGCTTGGAATAGCATCCCACAAAATCCATGTCTACCAGGACCGGAGAATATGACCTTCTTTGGAAATAGAGTCTTTGTGGATTTCATTAGTTATGATGATGCCCTACCAGAGCTCTAAATCCAATGACTAGTATCCTGAAAAGAAGGCCATGTGAAGACACAGGGGTGTATACAGAGAAGAAGGTCATATGGTGGCTGAGGCAGAGATTGGAGTGAAGCCAAGGAATGCCCAAGGCCACCAGCAGCCACCAAAGGCTAGGAGGAGACAAGGAGGGATTCTTTCCTGGACCTTCAGGGGGAGCATGTGCCTGCTGACACTTTGGTGTTTGCCTTCTAGATTCCAGAACTGAGAGATTGAGTCCTGCCCCCCCAGTTTGTGAGACTTTGTTGTCCTAGGAGATGGGCCCCCTTGCCTGAGGCCCAGGAGTCAGTGGGTGTGTCAGGCTGGGGTGAGGTCCTTCTTGTAAGAAGCTTGCCTCGATTGTGTAAAGCTGATCCAAGACCCAAGAACTGGCACAAAGAGGAGGGAGCAGTGGTCATGAGTCTTGGGAGCAGGCAGCTGAGGCAGGACCCGGGCTCTGGCAGGTGTAGACTGAGCCACGATGAGCCTCTGCTTAGCTGCCAAGCATGCCCTCCCTGCGCTCCTGGGGAAGCCCATGCTTAGTACTTCCTTCTTGGCAAAAGGTTAGGAAAGGCGCTACTGAGAGTGAACACAGGCAGACCTTTGGTTGTGGAGAGGTAGGCAGGCTGAGGCTCAGGAAGATGGGGTTGCAGCAAAGTCCTTTTATATACTCCACTCCCAGAACCTCTGGATGCTGTGGGGGGTTAGGAGGGGGGAGGTATTGTATGCCACAGACATGGACTCAGACTTTGTGGAGATTACCTTTGAGAAGGGCAGGAAATACGAATTACAGGATAAATGTGGCATTGCTACCACGAGAAGAGCTGTTGTCACAGTGTATTAACACAAGGTTTTTTTGACACAGTGTATTACGTACGTGCTACTGACAAGACAATAGGTGGCAAGGGCTCCCAGATTCCAGAAGGGCTTGCGAGCTCAGCCGTGCAGGACGTGCAAAGGAGGAGGCTAAGAACCAGTTTTGAGATCATAGCTGACTTCCCAGCCCCAGTCTGTGAAAGAGGCTGGTGAGTCTGAGCTCGAGGCCGGGGACCTGCAAGAAGAGGATTTGGTGGGTGGAGGATGTGTGGTTCACCCCAAGAGCCCACGATGCACAGAGGTGGCAAGCCTTCAGGGAGACTTTCTGGAGCAATCGACATGTGTGCCTGGAGGTGGGGCTTGGACCAATGTCCACCTCTTGCCTAAGAAACCTAAAGGGCAAGAGTCTGACTAAAGCTGCCCGTGGCGACAGCGTAGACGGTGCAATTCAGGAGGTAAGTTCACTCCACTGACAGTGGGTCAAAGGAACGTGTTTACCGTGAAACAGAAGCGCAGACACTGGAGGGTTTGCTGGGAATTGACCTGGCACCTCGGTAAAGGGACTTTGCCCCCAAGAGCCATTCCTGAAGGTGCTCCCACAGACAGAGTTCAACCCCAAGGACAGAGGCTATAGGGGGAGTCTCAAGTGGCCAGTGAGTGAGTAGATCCATGGAATTAGAGAAGTCCAGCTGAAAGATCCCCAGGTACTGGATCTCCGGGGAGTCTCAGAGCAGCCCCTGTGACAAAGAACCCACTTTGAACACTTGCCCATCCCAGAGGGCACCGACCACTGCTCCTCATCAACTAGTCAGTAGAACCCTTCTGGCCCCCTTCTCTCTACTTCTCCTCCAATCCTGGAGGGGTCAGAGATTGCACCTGGTGGAGGGAGGGGGGCCCTGGCATCATAAAGAGAGAAGAAACTGCCCATGTTCCCCTCTGCTACAGGTTCATTCCTGCCCAAAATGAACCAACTTTGAATGATTCAGTTTTATTATTCCTCGGGACTGGGCATGATTAGTTACTAAACTGAGACTGTCCTGAGATCTAAGGTAACCAGGTACTTTTCATGATCTTCGAGGGAGCACGAAGCTGTGGGGCCCGCCGGGGGGGTCTCATCTGAGGGAAACTCTCCCCTCAGAGTGATTTGTAAGGGCAATCAGGGGAAGAAAATAAGTGTGCTTTACAATTGACTCTTTAATTCCTACCCTTTCAATTACATTCTGAAAGAGAGAGATGTGGTGCAGGGGTGCATTCAGAAGAGGTCAGACCTAAGAAGAGAGGAGGTGGGGGACCTGGGGGCCTGGTTGGCTCAGTCAGTTGGGTGTCTGCCTTCAGCTCAGGTCATGATCCCAGGGTCCTGGGATCGAGCCCCATGTCGGGCTCCCACTCAGTGGGGAGTCTGCTCCTCCCTCTGCCCCCCACCCCTGTTTGTGCTCTCCCTCTCTCTGAAATAAATACATAAAATCTTAAAAAAAAAAAAAAAAAGGGAGGAAGTGAGGGAGAGCAGAGAAAGGGCTCAGGCTATTGGGACTCTGGAAAGTTCACAGCCTCAGCGAAAGGAGAGGTGAAGAGCGAACAAGGGGGAGGTAGCATAGGAATTGAGATCAATGTGGCCTTTCTGAAGTACTCTTATGAGAGATAGAATAGTTTGGGGTGACTTCCAGGTCAGGAACCTGGTCATAGGAAGCGGTATCTGGACTAAGCGAAGAGGAAGGTAAATTAGAGCTGGAGAACCAAGGAAGCTGGGGGCTAGGGCCATCCAGGAGTTGTGAACACCACCCAGGATGATGGCCGGACTTGAGACCGAGAGAGGTGGTTGTCAGTGAGTGAGGAAGAAAGGATAGGAATCTGCTGGAGCCTCAGAGAAACAGGGTTCCATGGATGTGAGCAGAGTTGAGAAGATGGATGGTCCAGATGGATCTACAGAAGAGCTTGGGGAAGAGGGAGTGAGTGGGAAACAGCTGCAGGAGAGGGAGCACCGATTTTGTTGGGAGTGAAATCATGGGGCGACAATAGGGAAGTGAGGCCGCGGTGATGCGGTTCAGAGCACCTCGCCATGCCAAATGTGCTCCAAGAACCCGCACCAGCAGCAGCCCCACCTGAGAGCTGCATCCGATGCACATTTGACAAGCTCCCTCGGTGCTTCTGTGCATGTTAAAGTTCCATTCTAGATCATGACAAACTTAATCCAACTATGGCTTAGAACGGGGACCATGAGGTTATTACATGTTATCTGGATATTCTTTTTCTTTTAGGTTTGCACAGGGCCATTACATTGGCCTCTTAGTGTGTGAAAAATAAATGTCAGGAGGCATTAGAAGTGGGCTTTGGGGCACATGGTCCCTCACAGGTGGATGGGCCCAGACCGCCATGACGGTATTGGAGAATCTGTCTGCTCTGTGTGCCCTTTGTGGCTGCCTGTTTGGTGCGGATAGTGTGGCTGAAGGGACTTGAAGTCAGTTTCATGTCTGGACAGAGTAAATAATTGAAGAGAGCAAGCAAAGATAAAGCCCAAAATATCTCTTCATCAGTTTTGCTTGCTTCATGCCTGACATCCCACATATCTCCCTCCAGCAGCCAATTCCACAAATATTTGCTGGCTACGAACCAGGGGCCAGGCAGGCACTCCTAAATATCCCTTCTCGTTTCCAGAGCCTTTGCATAAACCTTATCATGTTTTCATTTTTATTCTCATAACCCCCCCTTTCAGGTCAATAAGGAATGTAGGATATACTTTCGCTATTCACAGGCCTTGAGGATTTGCCCCTAATCACAGAGCTAATAAGTGCATGAGTTGGGATTTTCATCTAGATTTTCTGACTTCAGTCGGCCTCCGCAGAAAAGATGGGCTGTTTCATGAAGGGGCATCTTTCTTATTTCATAGATGTAAGAGTTCAATGGGCCTCGAATTGCTGTAAAGTGTTTGATTTCCTAATTATATGCACAAGGGAGTTTGAAATGCAGAAGGAGGGCCTTGTCCTGGACAATCTCCTTTCCCCATCCTCGCCAACATCTCTCATGGGATACCGTAAACAAAGCAAGAAAGCAGACACACCCGCTTCGATGGACCTATCTGGGGCAACGTGCAAAGAAGCCCTGATTTCCTTTGCAGAGGGAGAGCCCTCAGGAAAACTTAGCCATTGCTTTGCCGCTTACTCAGCCCCCAGATGTCGACTGTATAGCTGGGTGGCTGTAAACACACCACCATCTGGGCCTTCTGATTCGAAGATGAATGCACATCATGCTAAATATATCCCTGGCAGCAGTCTTAATGTTCAAAACAAGAGAAATGTGGGAGGGATGAGCCAGCTCACTGCACCGCTCCCAGACGCTCGCACCTGTCTGCCCACGTGCCCCACCCTGCCCCCCCCATGGGACGCCCCTGTCCTCAGGGAGGCACAGAGCCTCTTTCATCAGTTTCGTCGTGCAGCCTGGGCTCCCCCCTTTCAGTCCCATGGCCTGAAAACAGAAATTGTTTTTGAATATCCAGGGGAAATAATGCTGGCAGGAAGTTGCCTCATTGATATAGTAGCTACCGCTCCCTTCAGTCCACCAAGTACTGTCAGCAAATGAGGCCAGTGAGCTCTCATGGGGATTTTCCTCTGTTGGTGAGGCAGACATTCTTTACCCATGATGGGAGGGATGGTTGGGGAAATCAAAGACGGCAAGCCTACTTACAGCATCATAACCGGGCCCCAGAAGTGCCTGCCAGAGCCCACCGCTTTTTGCTCTGACCGTGGGCTTGTGGTCTTTAATTGGGCCTCCAGGTTTGTCTTTGTTTTCTTTTTTTGAAGAATACAGTATGGTGACCAGAATCTGGGTCAAGGACCCAGTGATAAGGAATGTCTGTCCTGCCACTAGTCCTGATGTTTTGCCTGTAAGGAAGCAGGATGTGGAAGCCTATTCTGGGTGAGCTGGTGCCGGCTCAGGGAGCCGCAGGGTCCAGCAGGGTAGAGAATTTAAAGTCCAGAGAATCCAGAGATTGAGGGCATTTTGTTTAATCATCCTGTTTCTGTATCCCTGGCCTCCTAAGATCAATCGGGGTACTGAATTTCTGAGTCGGTCATTCAAGGAGATCGCCAGAATTGTTTCTAACCCGGGCATGGACCTCATCCTGTCATTCCAACACAATTCGAGGCCTTCTGATGATTTTCCTATTAACGGGTTCCTAGAATTAAAGATGTACACTTCGTAGCGGGTCAAAAAGAATTCCCTTCAAGGGTCTGAGAATAAAGTCTTTGATTACTTACGAAAACTCATTTAACTTTTCTTTCTTAGCTTCTTTACCCTTTAAATGCTATGATGAAATTGATCAGAGAAAAAGAAGAGCACACACTTAGTGAACTCATGTTTTGTGCCAGGCACTACACTCAGCCCTTTCCTGTATTTTTTCTTTTCTTTTTTTCAGTAAAAATGACTAGGATTTGGGGCACCTGGGTGGCTCAGTCATTAAGCGTCTGCCTTCAGCTCAGGTCAGGATCCCAGGGTCCTGGGATCGAGCCCCACATCAGGCTCCCTGCTCAACGGGAAGCCTGCTTCTCCCTCTCCCTCTGCTCCTCCCCTCTGCTCTTGCACACTCTCTCTCTCTGTCAAATAAATAAATAAAATCTTTTTTAAAAGATGACTAGGATTTAAAGTCCATTTTAATGAGAACACTTTCTTACTACTTTTAAATAAAAATGACTTACATTTTTTAATATGAACATGCTCTGGCCTTCGGACTTCACTCCTTCCTAATGGACGGGGTTTCGGTGCCACAGGACTCCTGAGTCCCCAGGGCTCCTGAGGCTCCTTCCTCTGCTGGAAGTCCTTGTGGCAACTTTGGGAGCCTGATTCTGGTTACCAAGTGTTTAACCACTTGCCATTCTGCATTCACTGAAGGGATGTTCTTGAGAACTTGAGGAATATGTGCTCTTTCTCATCCAAGCATCTTTACGATATCTTTTTCCCAATATGGACATCTTTTTGTACTTTTTAAAAAAGATTTTATTTATTCATGAGAGACAGAGAGAGAGGGAGGGGGAAGCAGAGGGAGAAGCAGGCCCCCGCAGACAGTGACACGGTGCTCGATCCCAGGACCCTGAGAATGACCTGAGCCAAAAGCAGATGCTTAACCGACTGAGCCACCCAGGTGCCCCCTTTTTGTACTTTTTATTCTGGTAATTATATGCAGCTGTGGATCCCCACCATATTTTTCATGATCTGCAGGTAAAGGCTGAAACACTTTATCTGGAATTCTTGACTTGGTAAATGTGTGACGAATCCAGCCTGTACAAATGAGAGGCTCCACGCGGTTTGTCACAGTTTGCAGTCGGCCTAGGGGCCTCTGAACTATTGAGTGCAAAATGCCTGCCCTGAGTGTGGTGCTGTTCTCTTCAGAGGTGAGGGGAAGCAGAGCAGAGCAAAGACTCAGCCCTTTCCTATATTTCTTATATTTCTTATTTAATTACCACAACAATATTGATCTCTCTTCCTTTGTAGTTTATAAATATGAGGCTGAGATTTACCTAAAGTTACTGGAGCTACTAACTGGTGGGTTTAAAACTCAGATGTGTTTGTCCTTAAAGTCCTTAGCTGCCATATGTTGTTTACAAGGAGATGACTAGAAAGGGGTTCTTATTTTAGAACCTTGTGTTTTCTTTTGCATTTTATAGTATTCAATGTATTTTGTGAACAGCTCTTTTCTGGGGGGTCTTATAAGAACTGTAAATAAGACAGAGCAGGTCTTTCTCCCATTTTTTTCAGGTGAGGAAACTGAGGTCCAGACAGGTTAAATGCTTGGCCAAGGTCCCAGAAGTGGTAAATACTGGAACAGGAAAGAGGATGTAGGTCTTCTGACCCCCTTTCACAGCCCCTCTAATTAGGCAAAGAGCCCATGCTAGAAGAGACCTGAGTGACCATAGAAACTCTGGCTCTCATTTTACATTTGCAGAAACTAAGATCCAGGGAGGGAGTGTTACTTAGCCAAGGTCATCCAGTTAGCCATCAACAGAACTGGCACCAAGAATCAGACCGCTGATATTCCCAATTTAATGATATTTCTACGCTTTCAAAAGAAACTTGTAGGTTGAAGCAATCAATAAAAAAAACATTTGAAGGAAATATTTCTTAAGTTGCTTTGGAAGCACAGAAGGGGAAGCCTCAGGATGGCGAACCTTTGTGTCTTTGGTTCTATCCTCAACCCCAAAGTATTTCCTAAAAGATTTTGTTTAGAGAAGAAAATCACTAATTGGTCATTGATATGATGGCTATAAATTACAAAGTAATTTTCCCTTGGTGACAATGGGTAACTTCCTACTAAAAATGTTATTTTTATGTAGGCTCTATTAGCTTTTAAGGACAGTTTCTTTTAAGATCCGGAAACTTTATCCTCAGTTCGAAGACTGAAGGAGTCATTATAGCATCCAGCACTAGAGGGCGCCCTATGAGAAGGCTGGCTGCACAGACTCCCAGGAAGCCACCTGGGCAGCTCCAGACAGGCAGAGAGGAAAAGGAAGGGAAATAAGCAGTAAACAGGTTGAGCAGCTATCATGGGGCCAGACATCACAAGCCACATGACGGGTTATGAAAAGTTGTGTGTGTCTTTGTGTCTGTGTCTGCGTGTTTGTTTTAGCTTTTGTTATTATTTTAATATAGACATGGTCCTGAAAAAAATTGATTATTCACATATATACCATTTAATCCTTACAACCCTGAAAGGTAGATATTATTAGCTCCACTTTATTGATGAAGAAATTAAGGTTCAGTGAAATTGAGTGATGCAGTCACGGACAGTGCAATGGAAGATCTGCAATACCAAAGTATCTTATTATTATTAACCATTCTTCCTATGGTATTTCCACTGCGCTGGGGCTTTTTCTGCTGAAGACCATGTAATGTCCTATTGTCTAAATAAATGCCTTTCTTTTGCAGACCTTCTTAGAATTTTTTCAGCTAAAACTTTGAGATAGTGTCCTTGCATATTTAACAAGCGTCCTGGCTGACTCTGATGTGGGTAGTTCGTGAACTTCATTTTGACAAACTACTCAGTGCATTCCTCTGGAGGTATTCACACTCATATATCACATCTGATGCGATTTGCCATTTGTTGCTGTTCCTTTAGACATTTTCTCAAGTTACCTCATTTCTGTACATTTTGTTTTTTAAGAGCAGAAGCTCCATTCCCCCGCTTCAGACCCATTAGATTCCTATTGGGTTAGCAGTTTCCCAGCACTTCTCTCTGCCTAAAGCATAACTCCCTCCCTGTATCCCTTACCTGTGTAGTTCGTACTCCCCCTTCAGGCCTCAGTTTAGGCTGCTCTAAGTGATCTTGTTGCCCGAGTCCCAGAGGTGCTCCTGCTTTGTGTTCCCATGGCACCCCGCGCTTCTCCCACCAGAGCAGGGCACGGGGTACACACACCTTTCTGTCTCACGTGCGGGTCATTTCGTATTTCCTTAGTGACTTTAGTCTGGCCTTACCTACTGAATACTTGCTGTATCCCCTTGTGAGAGCAGGAACTTTGGTTTTCTGGTTCATTATCGTATTTCAGCATCTAGCACAGAGCCTGATGCCTAGTAAGCTAATGCTTATTTATAGAATAAGCATTTATAATCATTTGTAGGATACATGAATGAACAAACTGAGAAGAATGACTAAGAAGAGAGAAGAAATTTTAAAAAGCATCCTAACTCACAATGGGCTGGGATGTATGGAGACAATGACGTTTGGGGCCAAGTGGGGCACCTAGGAGATGGCCAAGGGGAGCCATGAAGCCCTAGTTACTTGGCCAGCTTCATTTTCCCTGTGGATACAGTCGGTTCAACTCAATGCGTACGTAATGGTGCCTTTGATGCGACAGGCACTCTGCTAGACACTGGGGAAGAAAAATGTGTACACCACAGCCCCTGAACTTGTGGATGTGATATTTAGAGTGAAACCATTTTGTGATCTCTATGCCAGTGTGTTTAACTATTAATAGGAAACAAGAGATGACATTATTCCACTCTCAGGAGAGTTCAAATGACTGAGTCTTATAATTGCACATAATATAAGGGAAGTCTGAAAGAGCAATGCAGCATAATGGGGAAAAGCCAGGCTTCAAAGTCCTATGAGGACATGAAGACAGAGTTGCAGGGAGCCTCAGCGACATGTGTGAAATAGTTCTGATGATAACATGACCACTCCTGGCCCGTGATAGCAACGGTTAACATGACGGAGCACTGTGCCAGGCACTCTGCTTAGCCATTTCCATGGATTAATTTATTTGATCCTCTCAGCTATCCAGTGTAAGTGTTTTTATTATTCACATTTTACTACTTGAGGAAACTGGCTCAGAGAGGTTGGGTAATTTGCCCAGTGTCACACCTGATACCAAATGGCACAGTCAGGATTTGAACCTGGGCCTGGCTGATGAATACATGAGATAATGCATGGTGCCTGGCAGATAATAAGCTTTCAGTGAATGGTTTCTCATATTCTTATTGTACTCGAGAAGTGGGGCCCACAGAATTATTGCTGTTGAGGTGAGTCGCTAGTCAGTGGATAGGGAGGAGGGCTGGGTTCCTGGGTTTGTGACTCAAGCCAGAGGCAGGAGAAGAGTCCACTCAGCTATGAGTGCTTCTGCAATTCCTCTGGCACTGTGCTTCCCAGACCCCATACCTGGGGAACTAGAACACCTCAAGGTTACAAAGGCCTCGCAGGCCACCCAGTTGGGGTCCCAATCCGATGCACGTGTCCCCGGACCACATGCCAAGTGGCCTCTGCTTGAATCTGTCTCAACTCTACCCACCATCCACATGCCACCTCTTCATTACTCTCCTGCAGGGAGGGCTGAGGATTGAGCCCAAGCCCCAGAAGTCACCGCTGGACCACACTTTCAAGATCTCCTAAGTCGACCCCATGTGTTATGCGTGTGGTCCTCCTGGAGTGGGGATTAGCAGGGACGTGACCTTGGGAGAGGCTGGAGATCTTCCCACTCTTCTACAGAATGAGTCATTCTTTCCCACTCCCACTTCACTCCTCCCTCCAGGAGGCAGGGAGAGCAAGAAAGGTTCCCATGTTTATGAATCCAAATGAACATTGGTATGGGCAGCAAGGCCCTAAGTCCTGGGGAACTGGTGTGGTCGGCGCCACAGCTGGGAGCTGGGAGGCGTTGCCGGAGCAGAGCTGGCTCAGCGCTCTGGAGTCCAGAAGGCCCGGGACACGCAGACCTGCGTACACCGAGTCCAGAAACAACACCTCCCCAGCTGGCACAGGCCCTCGTGAAAGCTCCCGGGCTACAGACTGCTCATTGATGACTAATTTCCATCTCCAAGGCTCCCCTCGCTTTTCCTTTCGCCAACTTGAGAACCTGGGGAGGGAGGTGTCAGAGCATAATTTGCTGCCTCCAGAACCCTCCTGGTTTAGCTCTCAGCACAAGGGCTGGTTAGTGAGGGACCGGTGGATAAAACCCCACTACCTGCAGGACTCACACGGGCGGACCTGTTTGTCTTGTCTTGTCTTTCCTCTCGGCACACCGCAGGCAAAGCCTTATCATCCCCGGAGGAGTCAGGACAGTTGTCTTCTTCAAAGAGCCGCTGCCTCCAAGGGGAGCGAGCTGTCCTTCGGGTTCTTCAGTCCCAGCTGTCTCGTGAAATTGTGCCAGGACCCTGACATCCCAAGCAGACTGAGTAAGAAATGTATGTTATGACCATTTGGTAGCTTATAGGTTATATGTTAATAGGTGCTTGATAAAAGCAAAATCAGGAAAAAGAAAAAAAAAAAGCACAATCGCGTTGACTCTGAGTACGAGTCCATTCTGGAGCAGGGGCTCTGCCCCACACCACCTTGCTCCCGGAGACCCCCAGCTCTCCCCTCCTGCAAGGGCTTTAAATTTCAGTTGCAAAAACCCTCCCTGGACCTCATCCCCAGCTCTTCCTAACAACTAAAGCTTTCATTGTCTCCAAGACTTGTGCTTAGGCTATTTTTAACTTGTCCTTTCTTTTTTTAAAAAAAAAAAGAGAAAGAAAGAAATTACACCAGAGGAGCTTAATGAGCCCCATTTAGCTTTTTGTAGAGAAGGAAACTTTGCAGACATTAACCAGTAAGTGCCGCTGAACGCCTTGGCTGCCCAGGACGCCTCTGAAAATCAGCCTTTCCCTTCTCGTTACAATAGCTTATTTTTGGACAGCGGCCTCCGCACCGCATCACAAACTTGCCAAACCAGGGGTTCATCGTGAACTTAGCAGAAGGTAGAGATTTAGGTGAGAGGTTCAGAAGACCTCAGGGTTGCTGAGGGCGGAGTGGTGGAAGGAGGGGAGAGGTCCTTGCGCTGGGAAGTCCAGGAGGCTCACTCTAGCTGCTCTCTGCACCTCTCACCTACACCCTTCCCTGCATCTACCCGGCAGTGTCACGGATGTGAAGCAAGTGGGAGAAAGAGTGACATTTCACATTTGGGTTCACAGTCATGTAAAACTAACACACACACACACACACACACACACACACCCGCGGCTAGGGCCCCCGCCCTTAACAACAACAACAAGACCAACAGAAAAGAGCTCAAGTATTCTTGCAGGGCATAAAAAATTCTGGCCATACACATCCCTGCCGTCCATCCACCCAAACCCGAGTCCTCCCAGGTCAAAGTTGATTCCAGGGAAATGTTCTCAGCTATTCTGCATGGTAAGAAGTCCAAGTCACAAATGACAGGACTGCCCCCAGCAGGGTCAAAGCGGGCAGGACGCGGCCATTGGCCTTCTGGACTTTTAAGGTAAAGCAACCCGGAGGCCTTTCCAGGGGGGAAAGTCCAGCCTCAATCCCTTTGATGCCCACACCCAGCCGTTGGGTTGGTCCAAAGTCTGCTGCTGACCTTCCCGGGCACAGCACGTGCATTCTTCATTCGGGTGTGGCCATGCCTTTGCTTCAGGGACACAGCACAAATGCTCTCTGTGGCCAGATGTTTCTGTATACAGTTGGAGGCACATAAATACAGTCTCTGTAACTGCTGCTGGTGTGTCTAAGGTCTACGGATGGGAGAGGGAGAGACGTAGACTTCATCAGGGGAAGAACTTCCTCCTGGGTAAATAGCCCACTCTCTGAGCTGTGTTAGTGTTATAATGCACCATTCTTTAGAATCCATGTTATTTCAAGCATTCCATGGTAACTCAGGAGATAAAAATGCTCCCTCAGAGCCGGAGAGAGGGCTGTTGGACCATCTTGGCTAAATGAAAAGATCTGGGGGATGCTGGGAAGTAAAGGGTAAATTTGTAAATACCAAGAATCTTTTTAAAGTTTATTATTGTAAAAAAAAAGTTATTTGCAGTCAAGATGAATGTGAAGTATGTATTGATGATGTATACAACTTCAATTAATTAATCAAAAGCAGACAAGATGAGAAGAGGAGGTCTTTTGAATTGACACTCAAGTCTAGTGCTCATAATGAAGAAGGCAAAGATTCTCATGTTTAGACTCTCGATGAGAAATTTAAAGCTCAGCAAAGCCCCATCTAAAAAGCAATTGGCTGTGAGGTCTTTACTTGCATGTTTGCTAGCAAGGCAAAAGAAGAAAGCCAACGCTTTTGCTTTATAGACAGTATAAACAGAAATTGTGTATTTATCCTCACTCAAGCCCTCATTGAATTTCGGGTAGAAGAGGCCTTGTCCCTTCTTCTATGATAGGATAGGATGACAAGGATAGGATGGAGATGGAGAATCAAGCTCTGTGTCTGTGCTCGTACTCTTCCCTCTTTCTGTGGGACTTTCCCTGCCCTACTAGGTGAACCCTTATTCATCCTTTGGGACCCAGCAAAATGATCACCTCTTCCATGAAGCCTCCCCTGATACATCTGGCAGAGGATCATCTTTGTATGTGCATCTCTGTCCCTCCCCACCAGACTGTGAGCTCTTCAAGGACTGGGATTAGGCTTTACTGAAACGTGTGCTTCAGCACCCAGTACAGTGCTCGGCTCACAGTTCATAAGTACTCAGTGCGTGTTGTTATTACGTGTAATGTATAGAAATAAATTCTTGTTGAATGCATGCATGGCAATGGCAGGCAGAACAAATAATAAAAAGGGTTGATGATAGGTATTAATATATAAATTCATAACCATCAATCAGCTCATCACTGTGCAAGGCAGTGGGAGAGAGGGAAGAAACATAGGACAGAGTTTAGGTCCTGGTCAGGAGAGTTGAAAGAACACACATAAAATAGCAGGAGAACATAAAACAGTGTGTGATACAGTTAGTGGTTCAGAGTAGAAGGAGGTGGGTACCAGAGCTTGGCCCTATGAGTTCTTACCACCCCCACCAACACATGCACAAAAAATTACCCCCAAACCAATGTTTAAAAATCAAGTAGCTATCAGATCTCTTTTCTGGGGTGTTCCTGACCCCACTTTGCACCTTGTTCTGCTGTGCCTATTCTCTGAACAGCACAGCCCCTTTCTCATCTCCCCCAATCCCTCACACACCTTCCTGCTTTGCCCTTGAATTCTCTGTTCCTCCACCCCAGAGCCTGTGGCCAGCCGACTCCTAGACTGTGACTCCCCTCCTCCTCCTTGGTTGCCCTTGCTCAGACTGACACCCAGCAGGCACCTTCCCTGATGTGACCTCAGAACCCTTGCTCCTGAGCCAGGGCAGACCTGGAGGGTTTGGCCCAGTGGCCTGGTGTTCCCCCTTTGCTTGGCACTAGAGGAAATGTCTCTGAGATCCAAAGGAACTTGGGACTAGAGGAAAGGTCTCTGAGGACCAAAACAGTTATGAAAGATCCTGGAGGAAGAGCTGCTTCACCCCACCACCCCCTCTAGGCTCCACATAAAGAAATGTTCTGCTCCAAGCCCAGTGTTTGCAGACTTGGTGTCCCAACTGCTAAACCTCACCCATGCACACTGGCTCTCACCATTCTTGTCTCCTTTTCTGGCCAATGATTCTACTTGCTGTCTACAGCTTCATGCAACGTTGTCTTCTTGGTGTCCAATTCCATCTCCCCTGGCTTCTGATCCTAATTTGCCTCTGGAAACTTCTGAGCATCCCCTTTCCTCCCTGGTGCAGACTAGACCAAGGAACTCATGAGACAGCTGCCTTGGGGTTTAGCCGGGCCCCTGCATTTGCTACATTCCACCTCTGTTGGGCAGTTTCCCACCATCCCTCCTGATATCCTGAAAAGTGGGAGGCTTCATGAGAAAGGCAGGTCTTAAAGACTGGGTCGGATGCAGAAAGGTGAATAGGGAACATTGGCAGGTGATGAGAATAGCAAGAAATGGGACTGAAGAAAACAGGATCTTCATGAGATGGGGACCTTTGGATCAGTCTTCTGATGGTCTCATCCTGGGGCCGAACCAGGGCCACTGCCAGAGCTGCCATCTAAATGAAGGACACCACAGTGCTGAAAGCCACCAGCACAGCAGCTAGAGTTTAAGTCACAGAAATCACCTAACTTTGGGCAAATCATTGCTTACTTTATTTATACCTCTCTAAGAAAGAAGTTGTAGATATTGAAGCTTGCAACCCCACATGTAATCCTGAATGGCTGGATGTTCAAGGGAACTGCTGTTTGATTAGTGCACCAACCACTTGGTATTAAGGGCCAGGTTGTATGATCATTCTATTGTGTGAACAAATAGACAATCTACAAGGTTCTAGGTTTCCTGTTGCCGTACCCTAGAGAACATAGGCAGAGCCAGTGATCTCTGACTGAACCCATCTTTGGGGATTAAGTTGATACCAAGCAAAATGATGGGTCCAAGTTAAGTGGCTCTAATTCAGAAGGCCTAGAAAAGCTGTGGACAGCATACACCCCAGTACAGAGCCCTGAAAAAGGAGCCTAGTGTGTTGGGTCAAAGAAACAGACTGCTTGTGGAGGCTGCACCAGTCAGCTTTCTCTGGGTTACCCCAGGACAAATAGCATCAAACTCTCAGTAAAGGTTGATTTCTTGCTCATGTTGTATGTCACTTCATATGAACAGGAGATTTGACTGTTTCCTCCTCTAAGTTCACATTGCCCTAGGATCAGCCCCCATGCTGGCTGTAACTCCGTTCCATGCTTTCTTCATCCCAACATTCAAGCTGAAAGAACAGCTCCAACTGGCACCTTGCCATTTTCAAGGAAGAGGGGAAAGAGAAATGATGAGAACCCACAGTGACTCTTCAAATTCTTTCTCAGAAGTGACACATGTCACTTTCACTCACATTTCATTAGTCAAAACAAGTCTTATGGCCAGGCCTGACTGGGTGGGAAAGTATAATTCTCCTACAGAGAAGGACAGCAGATACTGGGAACAATATTGTAGCTAAGAGAAGGATGGACCTTGAACATGAGACCCGGTAGGTAGTTTATAGCTAATTACTTAGGAAACCACTGCAAGTTTCTGAGACAAGCAATGGCATCAGGGAGCTCTATTACAAGGCCATTTACTTCACCTGTAAATACAGATTGGAGTGGACAGAGAGTGCTGTGTAAGGGCCTCAACTGGAGCCCATGACACTAATCCAAGAGTGAGTCAACGGATTTGGGATGAAGATTGTTTATGGGGAACGGAGACAAACATTTGGGCAGAATAGTTGTTTTAAAGGAAAAAAAGACAGGACCATTCACCCAGTTAGAGGTGGGGGCTGCAGGGGTATGAGTCAAAGATGATTCCAAGATTTCTCCTAACTAGCTGGGCTATAAGGCATTGAAACATGTTATTGAGTTGATGGCAGAGAACATTCTAAAGATTTCTCAGGATCACAGCACATTGACTTTCAAGGATGATATGCAACAGCTAGGATGTGCCATCAAGAGCACTGAACTCGGCCTCAAAAATTTGGGCTCGGTTCCTGGGTCAGGCATTTATTAGCTGGGTGGCCATGGGCAAATTCTTTCACTCCTCTGTGCCTCAGTTCTTGCACTTGTACAAATGGAGGTAATGCTGCCTACCTAGAAGTATTGCTTGAGGACTACATTTCTATGAAAATTATTTATAATGATTTATAGAGTATGACTATCAAAGTCCTGGTTAGAAGTACGTCCTCAGTCCTAACCATCCAATAATTATATTAATTATATAAAGTCTTGGGTTCTTCAGGGCTTAAGGCATTCTACCACTTCATTTTGAACTCTATTTAGATGGTTTTTGGCTTGAAAACCAGAGAGGACTGCCTGATAATAGAAACCATGGATCACAATCCCAAATGCCTGGAGTCACCAAATAGGTAGATAAAATACTGGCCGGGTATGGGAAATGTGAAGCACATTTGTAGGAAGCATTAAGACATGGTAGAAAAAAAGCATCTGTCTGTTATAGAAAAAAGAATAGTGTACACAAAATGACAAAGGGCGATCGCCCCTCTCTGCCTCCAGACCAGGGACCCCTTGGAGCCGCTGAGGCTCTCGGGCCCTGCAGAATGACAGCCAGCTGAAAGGCCTCTGCAGCTTCTCAGCCCTGGCAGGATTTGGTCCACGGGAATTACTCCAGGTTTGACTGCTGTTCCGGTTCAAAATGCTGGGAATCTGGGTGTTTTTGTGACATTTCCTGGTTATTAAATATTGGCAATGAATTAAAAAAAATTTTTTAAGAAAACCCTATGCAGTAACAACACATCTGTAGGCTTTGAGTGTATCACACAGAAAGGGAAGAGAGACTCACACAGTTAACTCACAAAACTCATTTAGAAGGTGAGAAAAGAGTAGAGGTTTGGGGAGATGAGGCAAACATTAGTGAGGAAAGTGGCAAGAGGAATTAGTGTGCCAGAGATAAATTTCCAGGGGATATCACAGAATCTGAGACATGGAAGGTCACCTCGTCTCATGCATTTAGATTTAGATCTAAATCTAGACTCATGGCCTGAGCTCCCCTTTGGCTCAGGCACCATGTCCGGGCCGGGCAAAGGCCCCTGACTTCGAGATGATCGGGAACAGGAGACAGGTCTGCTGTCTCCTCCTTACGTCTACATGGCCCGTGGAGCAGCTCGCATTAGGGCAATGCTGACTTTTAGTTCCATGATGACAGCCGCTCAGTCTAAACTTTATTTTCAAGTCATCTGTGGGCCACACTGTTTTGAAGAGCTTCATCTGAAAGATGAAGTTTCAGACAGTGCCCAGACAATATTACTCTTTGAATCCCAGAATGCTAGGATTTCACCCGTGAGTAAGAAAACCCCACAGTCTGGCTTGTCTCCCTGTCCTCTGCATTCCTCTCTCCAGCTCAAGCCCTGCTCAATCTCAGCTTGACGTTTAGGGTTTCTGGCTGTGCTCATCTTCTCTTCCCACAGAAGAGAGCTTTCAGGAGACATCCTGACAGAGTGAGTTCCGTGTGGATTTTTAAACATTCAACTCACCATTTGGAAACAGCAATTACTCTTCCTTCCTCCTTTCAAATGGCTACACAAATCAGTTTGCTTTGGGAGCTGGTTTTATTTTGTTTTGTTTTAAAGTATTGCCCAATTCCTTTTTATGGTGCTTTTTCTCATTTTGTGTCATTTCAACTTTCAATTGGCAAAGCTGTAATTAAGAGTCCCACTTGCTATTTTATGTCCCATCTATGTTCTTCCGTTCCATTTGAACTTTTTCTCTGAGCCAGGTTAGAGTACATAGCAACTTTACTACACAGTAAGACATTTTTAAAGTAAGTGATATGTTACAATGAACGTTTAATCTGCTCTAACTTAATTCTTTTCACTGTTACGTTATGTTGCTTATTTTCCTTAATAAGAGTACAATTTAAAACTTTGGAATTATTATTTTGCAATTCTGTTTGTCAACTCAGGTTAGATTGTTTTCCTTTTTCTTTTTGCTGGGGAACTAGAACAAAGGTAATATGTTCCACCAAGTTTCTTCTTTTGCTACAGAAACTCCTAGGTGCTGGGTATTATTTTAGTAAAAGGTCTAGATTTGGACACTGAATATGAATGCCTTTTCTCATTAACAAATACTTAGAGAACAGCGTGAAAAAAATCTCCCCCTAGGAAAAATTTTCCTGACTTTATATTGATTAGAAATCTGGACTAAATGCATTCATTCATTAAAACATCATTATTGACTGCCTACTATGTGCCAGACACTATTCTAAATGCATGTAATACATCAGTAATCAAGACAGATAAAACGTCCTGTCTTTAAAGGGCTTATATTCTAGGAAAGGGAGATAGATACTAAACAAAAAGTATATATAATAAGTAAATAATAAGTGCTGAGAGGAAAATCATAAAGCAAGGTAAGAGGAATGGGTAGGCATGGAGTTGCCGTTTTAGTTAAGGTTGTCAGGATATGACATTGGGAGGGAGGGATGCAGATCATGCAAGAACCTTGCAAGTCACTGTAAGGACATTGCCTTTACTCTGAGTAAAAAAGGGAGCTATCACAGGTTTTGGGCAAAGGCATGAGCTGATTTGTCTTACATGTTAAAAAGCTCACTTTCACTGCTGTTGAGAATAGCCCGTGGGGAGGGATGGGGCACGAGTGGAAGCACATAGACTAGTTAAGTGGCTAAGGAGTTAATCCAGGAGGGAGATGATGGTGAATGGAACCAAGGTGTGATAATGAGGTGTATGTTTAGAAGGTAAGCCTGACAGCATTTCCTGATGGTTTCAACATAAGTTATGAGAGAAAGACAGAAGAGTCAAGGATGACTGACTCCAGGGTTTTTTTTTGTTTTAAAAAAAAGATTTTATCTATTTCTTTTAGAGAGAGAGAGCAAATGAGCATGAGTCGGGGAAGGGGCAAGCAGACTCCATGCTGAGTGTGGAGCCTGATGCGGGGCTCCATCCCACAACCTTAGATCAGGACCTGAGCTGAAACCAAGAGTCAGATGCTCAACCAACTGAGCCACCCAGGCGCCCTGACTCCAAAGGCTTTTAGCCCAAGCAACTGGAGGGACAGAGTTGCCATTTACTGAGAGGGCAAAAGCTATGTGGGTTGCATAGGTTTTGGGGGGAAATCAGGAGTTTGGTTTGGAACTTTTTGAGATATCTGTTAGAAGTCTAGGTGGGAAAACCAAAAAAGTAGTTAGAAATGCAAATCGGAGCTCAGGAGAGGGAAATATGCTGAGAATATAAATATGGGATTGTTGGTATAGAAAGGGAATTCAAAGCCGTAAGAGTGGATGAGCTCCGTGAAGGGAGTGAGCGTGGTGTCTCAGAAGACGAAACAAGGTAGTTTACCAAAGAGGAGGGAGCAGTGGATGGTGTCATACTGCTGAGAGGTCAGTTAAGGATTCAGTGCTGTATTTAGCCAAGTGGAAGTTGTCAGTTACCTTTCCAAGATCAGTTTCAGTGATGCATTGGGAGTGAAACCCCTATTAGATTGAGTTGAAGAGAAAATGGGAAGAAAGGAATTGGAAACAAGGAGTATAAACAATTCTTGTGAGATGTTTAGATGCAAAGGAGAGAACAGAAATGGAATGGGGAAGGCAGGGTCAGGAGACATTTTATTCCTTAAGATGGAGGAAAAAATCACATTCTTAAAAAGGTTGATGGCAGCCATCCAGCAGAGAGGGGGAAATTAGTGACATAGGAGACAAGGGACACTTGCTGCCATGATCATTTGAGACTGGATGAAATTGGGTGCAAAAGTGAAGAAACTGGTTTTCAATAAGAACATGGATAGTCCACTCCTAGTGGTGGCAGGCAGGAAGGCAGAGGATATAGGTACAGATCCTCACGTGGTTAAATTTGGTGTTTTTTAATACTTTTTTTTTTTACTTCTCCCCAGTGAAGAAAACACAGTCCAGGGCTACCAAGTAAGGAACCCTGGCTTGCCTAGATACACAACCTTAATTTTTTCACTCTATGAATCCATTTTAGAAGGGAGAGGTCCACTTCTCCTCTTTGTGGTTAAGACATGTACCCTTAGTTTTTCTAGTTTCAATTTCACCACACCATTTCTAATTATAACAGTCTGGCAATTTCCCTTCCTCTTTGGACCTCATGTTACATCAACAGTCACGGAGAGTTAGCCCGCCCAGTTCCATTTCCCCCACACTGTTCTCCTCCCTCCACCTGCTTGCTCCTTTCTGATCTAGTCTCCAGCATTTCAATTTCCTCCGCTGTGAAGAAAAACGACAATTTGCTTTCTACCTCCAAGGTTGAGAGTTTAAATAAGTCTAAGAAGTGAAATGGTTTTAGCCCATCTAAAGTAATAGAAAGAAGAGGAAAGTGGGAAGGTCAGACAGGAGAGGAGAGAGGAGACCACTGGGTTTCCATTTGCTTTGACTGAGCCCCTACTCTACAATTTCAAATCATGATATGGATGTGAGCTCCAGATGTTGCCTGTTATGGTGGCTGTAAAGTTTAGAGTGTCACAATAGTTTAAGAAATTGGGTGGCTCATTCGGTTAAGTGTCCAACTCTTGATTTCAGCTCAGGGTCCTGGGATCGGCCCTCGTCTGGCTCCACACTCAGCGCTGAGTCTGCTTCTTCCTCTCCCTCTGCCCCTTCCCCTGCTCTCATTCTGTCTAAAATAAATAAATCTTAAAAGAAAAGGAAATTGGGTCACATTTATACTATATGGACACACTTATAATAGGTAACATTTACTGAGCAATGCCTATGTTCTAGGCACTTAGCTAAGCCCTTTCCATATGTCAGTTAGTCCTTGGCCTCACAATAACTTAAGATGTGTATCGTTCTCCCCATTTCAGAAACCAGGAGGTGAGAGAAAAAGAGGCTCAAGTAACTTGAAATTTTGTATCCCTTCAGCTCTTCAGCATGACCGCCACTTTCCAAGCAAATATAGTCTGTATTTATTTATGTATGGTTATGCAGGTGTATCCAGATTTAGCCCTGTGCCCCAGGGCTATTCTTCATTCTACAAGGAATTCATCATGATATTATTCATAAGCTACCCCAGTGTATTTGGGATCAATTTATAAAGCTTGATTTCTGCACAATATTTCAAAAACATGTTTACAGATTATTGAAATTCCTATTGCTTACCACCTGTTGGGCACTCCACCAGGTGATAAAAAAAGGAACAATGCAAAATCGCTCCTCCAAGGAGCTCAGATTCTTCTCTATAGGAAAGTCGATTATTCATTCATTCATTCATTCAGTATTACTGAGTGCCTCAGGGCATGCCAAGTGCTATGGTTTAGGTAAGCACAAATCAACCTAGAATTACAATACTTACTAGAAAGAGATGCACATATAATGGCCTTTATCTCAAATGGTCCTTTTAGACAGTATTTTAAATGCTTACCTCTAGAGCCACTTATAGGCTGTGTGAACTTGAGCTAATTACATAACCTCTTCAAGCCTTTGGCTCCAGTCCTAAAAAACAAGGATAGGAATAGTATCTATCTCCTAGGGTTGCTGTGAGGACTAAAAGGGAACATATGTAAAGTACTTAGAGCGGTGCCTGGCACTGGTTGTTATTATTAGTGTGATTACCAGGTGCTAGAACGGTTGCTGATTCCTGACCATCACAACTCAGCAAAGGATGGTAAGTGCCCTCTGTAAGTTTCTGTTAGACACAACTTCCTTGAAACCTTACTGTGTCCCCCCAACCCTGTAGACGTATCTGGAGTAGCCTCAGATTCCTTTTCTGTCACATTCCTTAATTTTGAATCCAATGTCATATCTGTTATTGTCCTCTGCTGTCCTCTTCCTATTTGTTTTCCTTGGGGTATAAGGAAAGCAGACAACTTTTTACATCCTGGACCATCAGAGTGATCTTTCATTACTTGTCGTTGGTAGAGCTCTTACCAATTTTACCTTTAAAAATGTTTTTATTGCGGGGCGCCTGGGTGGCTCAGTCGTTAAGCATCTGCCTTCGGCTCAGGTCATGATCCCAGGGTCCTGGGATTGAGCCCCATATCGGGCTCCCCACTCCGCGGGAAGCCTGCTTCTCCCTCTCCCACTCCCCCTGCTTGTGTTCCCTCTCTCGCTGTGTCTCTCTCTGTCAAATAAATAAATAAAATCTTTAAAAAAAATGTTTTTATTGGGGCGCCTGGGTGGCTCAGTCATTAAGCGTCTGCCTTCGGCTCAGGTCATGGTCCCAGGGTCCTGGGATCGCGTCCCGCATCAGGCTCCCTGCTCCGTGGGAAGCCTGCTTCTCCTTCTCCCACTCCCCCTGCTTGTGTTCCCTCTCTCGCTGTGTCTCTCTCTGTCAAATAAATAAAATCTTTAAAAAAAATGTTTTTATTATTTTTCTTGTCATCAAAGTAATATGTGCTCAACATGAAAGCAATACAAACACACAGAACTTTGTAACAGAAAGTGGATGGCCATAGTGATATCACATTCAGAGATAACCACTGTTAACTGCTTCTTACATGTACTTCCAGATTTCTTCTAAGTGTGTGTCTGATAACATGTATGTTTTGAGACAAAAAAATGCAAATACAAATGGGATCATGCTATCTATATTGTTCTGCGGTTTGCTTTTTTCACTTATAGATTTTGGACACTCTTCCATGTACAAGTAGATTTATCTTATTTTTATGAGTGGCTACGTACAGTTTCCTTTTACAGATCTAGCAGAGCTTGCTTAAATAGTTTCCTACTGGGATTCGGTTATTAGACTTGTACACTATTACATGTTTTTGCTATTACAAACATGCCTGTACATATGTTTTTATACACATGTGTAAATATTTCTGAAATACATCATTTTTGCATATATAAGCCTGAAGTATAAATTCCTAGATGTGGAATGACCTGGTCAAAGAGAACACACACTTATTTTTTCCAAAATTGCCAAACTGTCCTCCAAAGGGATTTGCCCAATTTGTACTCAAGCGTATAGTATGTGTGAATATCTGTTTCTCCACATTTGACTGTTTTCTGATTATTACTTTTTTTCTCTCAATTTATACCAATCTTGAAATCATATTTCTCTCAGATCTAGAATCATAGTTTAAAGCCCAGGGAAGATCAAAACGTGGGACAAAGTGTTTTTACGAACAGCAAACCGTTCCAAATTAGTTATAATAGTGGGGTGTTTTCAATCAAAATATTACACCACTAGATGTTAACAGTTCTAAAACTGCTCTAACCTCCCAGATGAGCAAATCTGGTACTGTGATTAGATCACTTACCACACAGCCCCTGCCCACACACCTCCTTCTTGGCTGGGTGTGTGGAATAGGAGAGACTGCTGGCTCGTGAGGGACAGGGCAAGGAAAGTGAGAATGCAAGAGGTCAGAAGGACTCAAAATCTAGTGTCATGTTGTAACTAGTCTAGAACAGTCCCTTGAGCATGCTCTGGACCTCTGTTCGTACTCCTCCCTGCCAGGGCTGCCCTTCTTCACTTTCAGTGCCTGATCCACAAGGGCTCACTACGCCAGGGTCCATTCTATCCCCCTCTTCTCTCCGAAGCCCTTCCTGAAACCTTAGAAAACCACTCTTTGTAAGGCCTTGCTGTATCTGAACACACACCTTCCTGAGCGCCCCTCCCATTTTGTGCCGCATGTTTACAAAGAACATTGACACTGAGTAAATGTTGATTGAACATTCACTGACAAGGAGAGATCCTGATAGAGATGAGACTTCCCATTGTTCACAGAAAAGGGTGGATTCCGATAAAAGGAGATACTGAAGTATTGGGCTGGAACCATTTGTCTTGTTATAAACCAACAATTCCGAACATCCCTCCTGGCCTTATTTCTTTATCCCTGCTTCTCCCCACCCACGAGAAAGACGGGAAATACATTTCCATCGTACAACAAAAGCAAGAAGAAAAACTATGAGGTTGGAAAACACCTCTCAGGAGAGGACAACCTTTCATCTGCCTGCTTCAGACACAAGACAATTTTGGCAAAAAAGAATGGGGAAAAAAGAGTAGACTCGGATTAAAACAAGAACTGACTCTCCAATAGATCTTTCATAGCAGAGACGGACCACATGAGGCTGGGTAGCTATTCGTGCCAAGATAAAGTTGTGAGTGCCCCAAATCCGAGGCAAGGACTTTCTCCTTGGGTTGGAAACTGCTTAAATGACTTTTACGCAAATGTCCCCCTACTACTTCATGGCATTTCTCCCTACGTCTTAATATCAGAGTTTTAGTCAAAAGGAAAGACCCAGAAGGGCGAAGGTTGCTGACCTTGCCCCGCTCCCGCCAGGCGACAGCGGCTGCCTGGCACGGCGCCCTGTTCAGGTAGACGTTTGACAGGTAAGTCTTTCGGTGGCCGGCGATCTTCCCCGCCCCATGCACCTGCCCGGCCTCTGGCAGCCTCTCGCCGCCAGTCCCCGACCCTCGGCCACCTAACTGGGCAGGCAGCCGCCTCCGGTGAGCCCGGCCCGCTGCGGGCGCGGCCGTGCGGCCGGGGGAAAGTGCTCGCCGTCACATGGAGGCCCGGGCCCGCCCCATTGGCTGCGGCCGAGCCAGTCGCGGCGTTCGCTGGCTGCGGTTGGTCCCGGAGCTGCAGCGCCTGCACGGGCCCGGAGTCCATGTTACGCTTTGTCTAATTCCCCCCGTTACAGAGTCATGTGCTGCTGCTCCCGTCGCCGCCGCTGCCGCCGCCCGTGGTGCCCCGGCTCCTCCGCCGCGCTTCGAGGTGGCAGCCGCGGGCGGGGCCTCGGGAGCAGGGTCCAGGGCGCCACGCGCCTTCGCCGCCCCGGCGCGTCCCGGTGCAGCCGCCGCCCGCCGCAGGTGATGCCGCCACCTCCCGCCTCAGCATAAGCCGTGGCTCGGCGGCCAAGCTGCCCGGGCTGCCCCCCAAGGTTGGTGCGCGCCTCTCCGGGGCCGGGGCAGTGGGCCGGGGCCGCGCAGGTGGGAGCCGCCCCGGAGGCGAAGCGCGCCCCTTTCCCGGCGCAGGCGTCCGGCCCCGCGCTGGGAGCGGAGGCTGCGGCCGGGAACTCGCCGCGAGGGGCGGGGGCCGGGGGTGATGCGGGCGACGCGCGGGGCTGCGCTGGTCTCCCGTCTGCGACCGCCCGGGCCCGGAAGATTGTGCCGCTCGGAGCAGCTGGAGCGGCGGGCGCCGCGGACGCCTGCGCCGGCGGCGGTGGGCCCTGGGAGGGGAGAGTGCGGACTGCCTCCCTCCGGCTCCCCCTCGCGCGCGCTCCCTCCTCTCGCCCCCGTCCACGCAGTCGGGAGGGCGGGGAGACCCGGTTTCGGCTCCGCTGATTCCTCTCGGAGGTGGGTGTTTGGTGTCTGGCCTTGCTGGCCGGGAGCCCAGAAGGTGAGACCTTTAACTTCTCCAGAAACGCCTCCCCCTCGCCCGCTTCCCGCGCCGGGTGGGTTGGGCGGGGAATGAGGGCCGCGCCCCGCCCCCCGAGCGGGAGGGAGGGAGCTGGGGGCCCGCAGGTGCACCCTGCCCGCCGCGGGCCATCTCCGGGTTGGGTACCGGTATAATCCGCTTCTAGCTTGTTTGAAGGCGTGGGCACTTGGGAAAGGGACTTCTGCTCCTATCCTGGCCAGGGGCTTGGGAAGGAGGATTGGGGGAAGTTGCTTCCTGGAGGGTTGATAGAGGCCTTCCTCTTAATGTCCCCCCTAATTTGGGGTATCCTTTAGGGATAAAGAAATTAGGGTTTTGGCTTTAGGCGGGCTTTTGTTTTGTGTTTTGTGTTTTTTAAAAAGCCAGCCGCAGTGAAGAAGAGCTGCTGCAGGTTCGAGGGAGGAGAGGTAGGTCCCTGCTGTAGCGGAAGAGGTGGGGATTTGCGGTCCCAACGGGCACGCACTTGGGGGGTTGTGTGGCAGAAGGTGGGGAGGTAGGGCTTCAGGAAAAGAAAGAAACGCAAAGGTGAGTGGGAGCAAGTACTGAAGAGGTAGGCAGAAAGATGGAGAATAGGTACTGGGGGGCCCTAGCCAACCGTGGAGCCCAACTTGAGCTACTTGGACTCCTACATGGTTCCCTCTGCTTTGCAGATTTCCTCCGTTCCTCTTCCTTGAATTTGAAAAATATTTCTTGTTGAGCAGAGAAAGCTATGAGGACCTATTTTGAAGGAGATACAGGAGTAAAGAGAGCTAACTTCTGGAAGCTTTCCTTAGCTT